>NC_079163.1:56560417-56902331 GCF_947563725.1 Argiope bruennichi
GAGCAGCTCATTGATTTTAAAATATTCTCTAATCTACTTTGAATATGCTGACAATTTCTCAAATAATAAACAAACCATTCATTAAACTCAAGTATGTAGACTAAATACCACTACACTGCCTTCTGCAGATTGAATGCTGCTCATACCTCAAGAGAAATATATAAGAAAGCAATACCTCGACCTAGCCAGAGGACATGTGGGAAAACAAATGCAAGAGAAATGTATTCTTTCAAGTAGTTGCAGAAGTCTCGTGCAAGCTAGCTGCAATTTAAGAATCATGGAAAAAGAACAACTGTCTCGCATAATGAAATTAATATGATATATACAGAAAAAAAGAAGCGAGTTTCTACATTACACAATTGTGAATGGTATTGTTACGTTTCTGGAAATAAAACTACAAACTTTTATTCTTGCAGTCTTTAAAGACAGCCATTTTTGGATGGGGTGGGGGGACTAAAAATTCTCTGTATTTTCCCTGTTTTTACAAATTTTTTTCACATTTCCCTGTATTTTACTAAGTTTTTTTTAAAGAAGATTTTTAAATTTCCTGTGTTTTTCTGTTTTCTCTATTTTCCTGGTGGCATGGCAATTCTGATTGATATTAAATCCTGCTTAATTGAATAAATAATTTTTAAATATATTTGGACAATATTTAGACTTATTTAATAGGTTATAGTTCTAAATATAATCCAGATATAACTAACAGCTTTTGTTACATCAATAACATAAGTTTTCATTAATTAAATAGATTTCTTCAATCCAGAATTTTAAAGAGATAAGAGACAGTATAAATTAATAAAAACAACTAAAATTTATTCATTCCCTATGATACTTAAAACATCATTCACAAATTATTTAGGCTTGCCTTCATAGCTTATTAAATATATATTTCATCTACATCTTAAGAATGCAATTTTTCTTCCTTTCTTTCTTTTTTTTTTTCTTCAACATTCCCAATTTTTCTATTATCTTTTTCTTGTTGTCTGACTCAATTTGGCAATTTAAAAACACATTCCATAAATTAACTTAAAATTTCAAACAGAATTTCATGATATTTCAAGGTTAATTGATCATGAATAAATATAAATCTTAAACAGAATGAATAATTAGAAAAAAGACATTTTAAGAAAAAGAATTTTAATACATTAAAAAAAATGCATTCATGTAACAATTAAACTGTGCCATATGTAAAAAAAAAAAAAGACAAAAATTTTTCCTTTCATTCTTTTAATATTTGGTAACAGCTATATTGCAAGACAAAATAAAAAAAAGGAAATTAAAAGGGCTTCTCTGCCAAGGGCAGTTAATATACTGCAGCAGGATTTAAACTATAATTTAACTCACTACTTCATAACTAAGCTTATTAATATTTAAAAAAATAAGTACTCAAAAAAGTTTCTATAAATAAAACCATTTATGTTTTAATACACAAAATGATTCATCATTTTTTCAGTATTCTAAACAAATCCTTATTAACAAATTCCATATTTAAATATTCAGCAATAGATAATCTATATAAATAAAGAACTAAAACTTTTAGAATTGTTTTAAAAACATGAATATTCATAATTTATTTAAAAAAAATAGAAATTGTGAAGAAAAAAAATTACCAAACTTTATATACTTCAGTTATTTTATTAAACTAGTTAATTACCTTGCACTTGAATGATAGTTGAAGCAAGATCGTAATTCCAGTAAAAGATACCCAGCTTTCCATAATTCAAAATACCCTGAAATAAAGTTAGATACAAAAAACATTAAAAGAAATAAAATGAAAAGACTTGCTATAGTCAGCAATAATTCAAATTAACTGTATGAACAAAGTTATATATTACTGCATCACAGGTGAATGATATGTTTACATAGGTTTCAGAATAACAAAAAGAGGTCATGAAATTGCAGAACTTTCAGTCTAAACCTACATTTTATTACACAAAATACTGATTACTGTGTGGATAAAGAATTAAATTCTTTGGAAGTATATCAGTTATTTTTAAATACATTCGGAATTCTTACTAGGCATAATGACAGTATACAATTTTGTCAATACTATACATGTTATACATTACTTTTTATTACACTGTGTATCAGAGTGTAAAATTGTCCAACACAATTTGTAATGCTGGACAAAGTCAAAATATTCCTCACTGTGCTGCTCTACATTGTTAATCAGATGTGAAAATACCAACTTCTGTTTTGGCATCAAACAATTCAGACAGATATTTTTAAATGTTTAAGTTGGCTCATTTATCAGTGTGTGCATAAACCTAAGCAACTCATTGCTTATTAAAAAAAAGTTGTGGTATTGCAAACTACAAAATACATTATATAATATATATATTCGAAGGGTGTTCAATTGAAAAGATACGAAACGACACTGTGGATATAAATGAAGACTTCATTCAAAGTATACACCATAGGCCTGAGCACAATGATCCCATTCATTAACGAGTCGAAGGATTCCTTGTTCCCAGAATTCCTGTGGTTGTGACGAGACCCAATCCTTCACAGCGTCCTTGAGTTCGCCGTCCGAGTTGAAACACTTCCCTTCCAGATGTTTTTCAGGGGACCAAACACATGAAAATCGCAGGGCGACATGTCCGGGCTGTAGGGCGGATGGTCAAGTTGCTCCCACTTGAACTTGGCCAGTTCCACGTATTTGAGCCTGGAGACATGTGGACGTGCGTTATCATGGAACAGAACCACACACCCCGGTCTTCTGTTCTTGATGGACCTATGTAGTCTCTCACAGTACACATCAGAGTTAATGGTTCTTCTATGCTCGAGGAATTCAACAAGTAGTGTCGACTGGACGGCGCTCTTTATAAGAGCCTCTGCTCTCCTGTGTATGCGGGCGCCCGAGCATGCTCCGATCTATGCCGGAGACTCCAAACGCATCCCTGGATGTCTCATTACATTCTCCCATAGTGGCACAGACAAATATGTTAACGGTTACGTTGTTACGACGTTTCGTACCTTTTCATTTGAGAATACCTTGTGTGTGTATGTATATTATATATATATATATATATATATACACACACACACATTTGTGCTACATTGTAGTAAAGGTCCAAAATTTTTATTATTTTATATTCAAATTCCATTTTAGAGATTAGTTTTGATCTGAGTGTTCATGAATAACATGGATAGAGAAAAGGTAACAAAACTTTTACTAATAAAAAGTTTATATATCTTAAGTTTTCTCCAAATATATGTAAGATTTTCTACTACAACTTTTGATAGTTAATCTGTGATAATCATTTTAAAATACTATTAACTGTATAGCAGCATGTCTAAATGGGCTCATCTTAAGTAATTATAAGATACAATAAAACATATCACACATTTATCATTTATACACCATTTCATCACAGACCTAGTTCATTTATAACCATTGTAATGTTTAAGTACTTCATTTGTATAATATGAAAGATGCAAAGCTTCAGTTATACTCTGTCTTTGTCCTACAGAAATTCTCAAATTCTCTGCCTCAGACATAATTTTTCAACTGTTATATAGGTAGAAATTTTTCCTTCTTAATAAGGGAGGTTTGAGTCAAATGTTAACTGGAAACTGCTGAGAAAGCTAACTAATTATTTCAAATTTTGTGCCAAACAAAATTTATAGAATTCAGCTAAAGGACATTTAAATCGTTGGTTTTATCACTTCATGTCAGGATTTTTAAATCTAAAACTAAATGAATATAATATTAGCGATGAAAATTATATTGTTGGACGAGATGATAAAATTTGGGATAATACATGAAGAAACCCAGAATCTTTAGATAATAGAGATCACTTTTGAGTACATGTAAATGATATCACTACGTATAAATTTTTCCCAATAGAAGGATTTATGGATGAAAAATCATCTGGTATCAATTTTAAAAAATGATGTAAAAGAATATGCAAAAGTAATTCTACTTAACAGTTTTGTTAGCTTCTTACCAGTCAATACTTAAGTAAAATTAGACAAGAAAATATTTTTATCCCAAGAAATCCCAGATATACCAATGTGATAAGGAGAATAGTCTTTGAAGCTTCTGTCATATTTCTTTAAATAATTCTTTTAAACTTTATTTAATACAATTGTATACTGTTCATAAGTTTTGAGCTGCTTGATTCTTAAAACGAAATAAAAATAACCAACTAAAATATTAAAGCATTATAAATATTATATATATATATATATATATATATATATATATAATAAATAGTAAGAAAATTTAAGCATAGTGCTTTGTTGGCAAGCCAATCTAGACACCCTTTATTCTTTTCAATGTCTTTTTCTATGCAAAATAAAGATGGAGGATTTACATCTAAAAAAGGATTAACAAATGTTTTAATAGCATCATACACTTTTGCCATATTCCTTTCACTGTCTTCTTCACAGCTGGAAATATCAATATTATGAACCTCTACAGCTATAAAACTTTTTAAACATTTATGAAGTTAATACATTAACTTCGATGGCACTTCTCAAAAAGCGGATAACAGATTTAGTATCTAATTTAATTTTTCTATCAACTAGCAAACAAAAGAAACCTAGAATGATAAGAGAATCTATGGACAGCAGCAGAAAATTGATCCTCCTCTTCTTTATTTTCATAGTAATCTAATGATGAAAAAGAACAACGAAATAATAAAAACAATAATGTCTATCATTTCCTCTTTTAAATGGTAAAAAGTGTTAAGTTTTTTTTTTTTTTTTTTCATTCACGACAAAACTGCTAAAAAATTTGAATATAATGACATTTAATTTTAAATGACATGTAAATTGCTAAGCAGAAAAGAAAAAAAAAAAAAGTAGGCTGTCTAGGAGGTGCATGAGAGAATCTGTGGGCAGCACCAGAATATGGATCCTGCTCTTCCCAATTCTCAAAATAATCGAAATGATGAAAAAGAATAATGAAATTAAAAAAAAACTATAATGCCCATCATTTTCCTTTTTAATTGCAGAAAAGTGTTAACTTTCTTTCCATTCATGGCAAAACTGCTAAAAAAAGTGAATATAACGCCATTTAATTTTAAATAGCATGTAAATTGCTATGCAAAAAAAAACAACAACTTATAAATAAAATAAACAATTCATTTCTTACAAAATAACAATGGATTAACATTGATCACTAATTTGCTTAAGATCTTAGAACTTTCCATATTGATATAATTAATGCATCCTTCTTCCAAAACACTTTTAACTTCTACAATTTTTACAACACAATATTTTTACAAATAACAAAACTTTTATTAATGAAGTATTCTGAGGCCTAACTACCATAATCATCACTGTCCAAATCCATTACAGTTCACCATAAATCTTTTCTAATAGCAACCTATTGATTTTGTTTCAACTTTATATAGAAACAATTCAAACAGATATTTTGTATTCTTTATGAATAAGCATTTTAAAACTTTTCTATGCATAAACATCTTTATGATTTAACAAACTGATGTTAAATCTTTTGAATTTAGTTTAAATTTATTTCTGTCTTCTTTATTTCATAACTATTTTGTTATTCATCATTTAAGGTTAGATATAGATTTTCTTCTACTCTCAATATAGTACATTTTCCACTGTTTAACAGATATTCAAAACATTTTCTTTATCATCAATGTATTCAGAAAACAATAATTTTCCATTTAATGAACAAAGTACAAATATTTTTTTATTTCCAACAGCATTCACAATAACTTACCTCGCCTCCATGCAGAAGGAAAGTATTTGCTGCCCAATAAAGAACTCTAGAAAGAAACAGAAAAAAAAATTAAATATGTACTCAAATTATACTTCATAATTAAAATTATTATTATTTATCATTATTTTTATTAATAATAAAGATGAAAGTGAGTGTGTGTCAACACTAAGGTTAGACCATCTGATCCAGAGCTATCAAATTTATCACATATACATAGCTCAGAGTATGTGAATGTGCATCTCGGCAAAATATTTTTGAAATTGTAATTAAAAAAAATTTTGATGCTTTTTCAGGATGATTTCCAAACATATTACAGTAGAAAATAAAAATTTACTGCAATTAAAAAAAAATTATTTTCAATGATACCAAATTTTTCAATAAATAATCTATTTTTAGTAAATTTTTTAAATTACTTTAAACGAATTTTACAACAATATATTCATTGTTGAAGTAAAATACATCATTCACATTGTTGTTATTAATATTTCAACCTCTCTTATTTTTCACTGTTAAGTAGGTTTCAGTATAAAACATGCTTTAAATAAAATTTTTGATATTTTGCATTTAAAATTAAGGTGTTTAAATTCAGATTAAATTGTGAAAAACTTTAAAAATATTTTGATAAACAGCAATTGAATAAATTAAATTCCTAGCATTTTTAACATCATATTGTTAAGAGCTTCAATTAAAATATCCATATTATCAATTTAAATTCAACAAACCAATGTTATAGCTTGACTATAATTAATAAACTTACAGGCAGGAACGCTTTAGAAGGATTGATTGTCCCATTGATAAAGAATTCATAGAACATGCTATTAAGCAAACAATTTATCAACATGTTACGCCAAATTCTTAAGAAGTTATGGCGGTTAGGAAAGAGATTAATCAATACAGCGGAAATACATTAGCGCTGCGCAGAGATACTAATATCAGCTCTATAGCGCAGAAAAATTGTAGAAGCTTTAGAGGTAGAGAGGGACTGCTACAAGAGAAAAAGTTGCGAGGGAAAAATCTTCAGAATAGTAGCTTATTACACCTATCCCCAAGAGCAATCTCGTTGATTCCGTTATTTTTTCACAGCTGAAAGATTATTTTGAACCTGTTTTCACCTAATTTTAAATATGATTGTTTTTTGTATTGGAAATATTTTTAGTTTAGATTATTTATAAGCATGATGGAAAATGTAAATGTATCTGATTAATTTAAAATCAAAAACGATCTGGTAGCATCCACTATTATGATTAATCTTAAATAAGATTGTGTTTCTATTGGAAATATTTTGAATGTATTTTCGATTATTTTTAAGCATGACAGAAAAGTGAATGCACGTGATTAATTAAAAATGAGCTATTATTGCCTGTTCATATTTATATTTTGTTAAAGCACAGAATCCAGCATCAAAAGCCTTACTAATTTAATAGTAGCAATTTGAAATATTTCCAGTTATTAAACAAATGCAATTTATAAATAACTGAAATTTGAAAAACTATTATCTTTCAATCATTTAAAAATGTAATTATTTTGTGAAATAATTTTAAATATAGATGCAAGAATTGCAAGCTGTACATTAGAAAATCGCTATAGCCCCCATTTTTCCCTATGAGCAAAATTTTGGTATTGGTCCTAGAGTCTAGTACGTTTGTGCATAACCAAGGATCATCGGTTGATCTTTTATTGATCCTTGGTTAAGGATCATTGGTTGATGATCTTTTACTGATCCTTGGTTGAACTATCTTTGGTGAATACGACAGGAAAAGTTTTTAGATTATTCTTCAGCAGATTGCATATCGATAGAGGACAAATGGACATTTAAATGTTTTTTGTAGAATTGAGCGTTACAGAAGTTGCACGTGTAGTTTATTTTACATTAGATGTATACAAGACAAGGAGAAAAATGGCCAATGGCTATCTTTTTTTAAGCCAGTACGGATAACTTGACACCCTTCTATGGTTGCCTAGCTTCTAGTGACGTCATACGAATGTTCAGTCCAATCCAATTAGCGATTGGCTACACTAATTCCGAGCTTCTATTTAGGCGTTTATAAAAGTGCACTTGTCGTGAAGGTTACGAAACCAAGAAACTACAGGTCATTAATTGAGGTAAGAATAGAGGTCAGGTAATTGAGCCATGAATAGAATAGGGGTGACTGAAAGTCCATCTTTAGCGGTCTGGGATACTGCACTCCCTAGTTAATGGATATGTAGTATTGGTAACTTGTATGTACCTTTACATATGTAACATTTGTATACTTGTTAGATTATATATACGTAATTTTGCAAGTATAGTGAAAGAAATTTTCCCAACTGTAGTACTTTGTCGTATATGTCATTTCTTTAAAATATTTACTTTAGTTCTATATTCTACTAATAGAGGGCGCCAGCAGTAAACAGAATATATGCAATCAAAGTCAGTCATGTCACAAGCAATTAAAAATGATCTGTATGGAATAGTGCATCGTCAAATGCGAATATCGGAAAGTCAAGTTCACTCTCATAAAATAAAGCGGTGACTTCGCACTTTCCAGTGAAGCCTCACATTTTCCAGTGAAGTCACCGCTTCGATAAATTTCAGTGATATGCAATTCAATGATACGATAATTCCAAGAATAACCGGCCCGTTCACTTCAGTGGGTAAGGGACTTTCCCTATGCATGATTGAACTATTGTTCGAGAGCTTCCTTTGGACAGATCGTATCGATTGTTACATTCTGTCGTGATCCAAGACCTGTAATCGGAATATATCAGTAAGATCGTATCAAGGATTTGAATCACACCCCTCTTTGAAAAGTATTGATCACTGGTATTTGTGACTTTTTGATATTGGTTACGTAATAACCACTCGTAAAATATTCGTCATCCTGAGTTGTAAGAGGTTTTTCACTAAAGGCCTTATCACACGGGCAAATACCGTCTACACTTTCGTGGACAGTTTTCCGTTTATACCCGCAGGCAACCGGTCAAGCAGGATTTTCGTCATCGTGGACTGTTTTCAACCGGCTTGAAAGTGTAGCCGATAGTGACGGAAAGATTATTCGCAAACGATATTCAACCAATCGTTCATGGCTTTCGTAGTGACATAGTTGCCAAGAATAACGCGATTGACGCCAATATGAAACTAGTTTGTAAACACATTTCCGAATCACTCCTTAAAAGACGGCAAAAAATGTTGTATGGTCGTGTGATAAAAAATGGGTTTTGATCGACTTTATTCATGAAAAGCCGGCTATTTGGAATCCACTGAATATTCATTATTAAAGAATAATGTTACACGAAGAAATTCGTACAATAATTATCAGAAGATGAAGAGATATTGACACCTGTAGATAGTCATCAAAACCCAAGAAAATTTATTTTCAGAATTAAAAAAAAAAAATTATTAATGTTTATGTGAACTGTCTTCTTTTTGTGAACTGTATTTGATCAGATTAAATCTTTAATTTTTTTTAAATAATGGTGGAATTTTTGAATTTCTAAAATATGAAAATAACATCTTCCATACAGTTAAAAAATTATTTAATTCCTATGCTGTTGTGAAAGTTAACACGGATCAATTCATTTTCTTACCGTTGAAATATTGTTCAGCACATTATATAGTACATTTGAGGGAATTGCAGAATATGAATGATTCTGTTTTTTTTTTAATGTTTTAATTAATAAATAATAGTGAAGTTTTTATTTTTAAAATTAATTGCACATCCAACTCACAAAATTGCTTTTTTATCATATTTCTGTGTTGAATTTCATTTTCACAATTTAATCTATAAAATACCAATACAGATACATTATGCAATTATTAGATTTTTTTTTTGTACGTGAAGCTATCATTATTACTGAAAAATTAACAAAATTGATATAAAAGCAATATATCCCAGGATATAATGTACAGAATATATAAACAGGAATCCCACTAACGAAATGAATAAACTGCAGATATTCACCAAACAGAAAAAGCGAATAAATTAGCCATAAAGTATACCTGTGTTTTAGGTTTACCATACAGCAAATCCCAACATGACGCCACTACACACATTTTTCCGTGCGCGTTTGTCCACGAAAATGTAGACGGTATTTGCCCGTGTGATAAGGCCTTAAGAGGGTTTTCATCTTCTGTACACTTTATCTCAATGGGATAAATCCGACGAACAGGACGTACAGTCTCACCGCTTGGTGTTTTCAATCGCACTACTCTAACGTTTTTATCCTTTCCTGGATAAACCTCAAGAATTTTAGCCACTGGTCACATTAATCTTTTCTTTGAATCATCTTCAATTAAGACAATTTCTCCAGGTTTTACTTCATAATAATTGTTTTTCGTCCGTGGTTGTAATAACATGCCTAACTACTCACGGCGAAATCTGTTTCTTAAGTGTTGTCTAAGATTTAGTTGATATTTGAGACTCCTTTTAACATCGGTAGTGTCGAGTTTATCTAAATCGGGCACTCCCACCGTCGGAATATTTTGTATAAACATTGATGGTGTGAGCGGAATGAGATCATTGGGATCTTCGGATAAGGACGTAAGAGGTCTGGAGTTAATTACCGCTTCACAATCACATAAGATAGTAACTAACTCTTCATACTACAAGCAGGCATTCCCTAAAACACATCTAAGAAGTTTTTCCCCCATTTGTACAATCCGTTCCCAAAACCCACCTCACCAGGGTACAAAGGGTGGTATGAATTTCCATGTTATTCTTTGGATAGAAGTTTCTCTTTCGATCACATCCCAATCCAGTTTTCGCAGAAAATTTTCAGCGCCTACAAAGTTAGTGTCATTATCGCTGTAAGTAACCTTTGGTCGGCCTCACCTGGCTATGAACCGCCGAAGGCAAAGGAGAAAGGACAAGTGACAGTGTCAGTTCGAGGTGTATTGCTCGCTACACTGCCCACGTAAAAAGAACTATCCACCATTTTTCACCTCCCTATATCGTAAGTGGTCCAGCTAAATCTATTCCGCTCACTTCAAATGCAGCTGATTTTTGTACTCTGTCCTGAGGCAAACCGATAGGTTGGGTCTCTATGTTCCTGTAATTGTATCTCTTACATCTTAAGCATTTGTTAATTTCTTTACGAACGGTTCTTCTTCCATTCATAATACAGAAATTTTCTCGCAATTTCGATAATAGAATCTGCACTCCAGCATGAGAATTTTCCATATGAACCTCTCTGACAAGAAGCTCTACTAACCTATGTTTTCCAGGAAGAAGAATGGGGTATCTAAAATTTCGCAAGTCGCCCTTCTCAGTTAATTTTGTTTTAATCCTTAAAATACTCTCCTTATCTCTAAAGACATTGAGGGTCTTCAAACCTCTAATTGATTCTTCGGTGAAAGACTCTTCTTAAATCATCCTAATGATCCTTTTTTCTGCTTCATTTATTTCAGATGTAGTCAAACATCCCTCTTTTCTGCATTCCTTTTCAGTTTTAGAATTATGCTGAAATATTGAAATCCAACCCAAAATTTTAATGATTTTGGCGTAGCTGGAAAACCGGGAGAAAAGACTTGTAGTAACAGGAGAGTTGTTTACAAGACTAATTGATTTGCCACATTTTTCTACAGAGACAATCTCTTCATTAAAATGGTCATTCGATTCTGGCCACAAATCCTCACGTAAGAGTAACCATTTAGGTCCCTCCCACCATTTAGAACTCAGAAGCTTCAAAATGGAGCATTCACGAGAGGGCAAATCGGCGGGGTTTAATGGTCCCGGAACATGTCTCCAGTCGTCTACATTTGACAGCTTCCGAATTCATTCATTCGATTGCGGACAAAAACGCTCCAATTCTCGTCTGATTCATTGAAAAGCTGTGGTAGAGTCGGTCCAAAACTGTGTTTTCACATTTACAATATTTAAACTATCTTTTACAAATTTTGAGAGTCTTGCACCAATGCAACAAGCAAGCAGTTCCAGTCTCTGTAGAGTAATGGATTTTAATGGAGCTATTCTAGATTTAGCAGCTAGCAAATGTACAGAGGTTCCATGGACTGATTGGCATCTGATGAATACAACTGCTGCATATGAAATGCCGCTAGAATCGCAAAATACGTGAAAGCTAAAGGAAGAAACATTGCAGCTTAAAAATTTCCTCGGAATTTTCACAAGATGTAACATTTTAATATCTTCTATCCATTTAAGAAATTTTTCTTTCATATCCATTGATACTTCCGAATCCCAGCTTTTTCCGATCGCCAACTCTCTTGCAATAATATTTTAGGTTGCAAAGAGACTGGATAAGTAAAACCAATTGGATCAAAAACTCTATTGGCATAAGATAAAATCACACGTCTAGTAATTGTATTGGGAGGCATTTCCAGTAAAGAATTGTCACAAAAAAGCATATCTTCTGATTTTTCCCACAAAAGTCCTAAAACAGGAGTTGGTTTGGGATCTTTTAATGAAATTGCCTCTCCTGTGTATTCTCTTCCTCTAAGGTCAAACTTGTTTGTGCCATCAGCTTTGTTGAATCTTCAATAAAGTGTTGCAGTTCCTGCTCTAAATCTACAGATGTCACACAATTGTCGATATAAAATTATTTCTTTAACTTCATATGGTAAGTATCATGGTAAGGAGAAGATAAATACTGGTCCAAATGATGGTGGATGGTAGCACTCAACAGAAAGGGGCTGCAATTCAGGCCAAAAACTACTCTGGCATGCTGATAAACTTTAGTCGCATCTCTGCTGTCATTCTTCCACCACAGAAATTTCAAGTATCTTCTTCAGCAACAGATATTTGAAGAAACGCCTTTTTGATGTCTGATGCAACACCAAAAGTTTTCTCCCGAAATTTCATAAGTACTGAAGGTATCGTCTCTATAAAATTTGGACCTTTCATCAAACAATCAATGTGAGATTACCTCTTGACGCATGAACCGTCAAAAACTGGCCGCACTTTGGTGGTGGAATCATTTTTAAATACTCCTCGATGAGGTAGGTAGTGACCAGAATCTTCTATAATACCTTCTTTCTTCCATTCTTCGAAGACAGCATCATAACACTCGAATTGATTGCTCTTTAACAACTTCATGCTAGTAGAAACGAGCCTTTTCCCAGAAATGTCTCTATTTGTAGGTAGTTCATCTTGACTGCTCATCCAGGGAAGCTTAACCTCATATCTTCCATCCCCGTCAATTTTTACATTTCTGGAGAAATAATCAAAAGCTTTACTTTCTAAGTATTTTGAATTATCAGTCTCACATGGGTTCATTATACCTAAAGTTTCTAGTCTCCACAGGTCTGAAATGTCCTTACCTTGAATAAAAAGAGATATAAAGGGTTTTTTTGTTGAAAACAGCTTTTGGTTTTCCCATTACTCTCCAACCCAAATAGGTTTCGACAGCAATCAAACCAGATGAGAAGGGGTATATATTTCCTGTGAAGAGATTTCCAGCATAATTAGCTCTTATCCACACCTCTATAGGCATCGAGCTTTTCCCAACATCCGTGAATTGTATATCTTTATTCTGTAACTCCTTGACCCATGGACCCTTTTGTATGTTAGGAATATAACCCCGAATAATATCTTGATCCAAAACTTGTATCTAACAAGAATAATTTTTCTTCAAATTACTCACTGACAGTTCATAACAATTATGTTTCTTCTTGGAACTAGAGCCGTTACAAATACTACATGCGTTAAATTTTGGCTTCGTTCTGTGGTTATTTTCATTTGATTTACAGTAGACTTCAAAATATATGATCTTTGCGATTCTGTATCAAGTAATGCTCTTACCACTTTGCTTCTTCCACCCGTCTCAATTAATAAAGTGTTTGAAAAAGAATTTCTGCTTCGCTTTGGTTTGATAACACTATATTTCCTTCAGTGCTGGGACATTCTGCGACGTTAGGTTTGGCGTTATTGAACTTTTCAGGACACATAATTGTCCAGTATCTTCGTTGACAAAGCATAAATTGAACACTAGATTTACATTTTCTAGAGAC
The DNA here is from genome assembly GCF_947563725.1 of Argiope bruennichi. Lineage (NCBI taxonomy): Eukaryota > Metazoa > Arthropoda > Arachnida > Araneae > Araneidae > Argiope > Argiope bruennichi. The sequence continues at coordinate 56,574,061 of NC_079163.1, forward strand.
GTGTCCAACCTTTAAACAGGCAAAGCAGGCCTTATTCTTCTTTAAAATATCTTGTTTTTCCTCAAAAGACATTTTTTTGTGCTTTGAAACAGTCTTGAGAATCATGGACTTTTCCACAAAATAGACAAGATTTCAACGATTTTGCTTCATAAATCAAATCATAAGCCGTGGGAACAGGAGTTTCGAATTCCCGGTATTTTTTACCCTGCCTCCGAGTTTCTGTGGAACTGAAGCCTGATTTTGCCATCAAAATTCTCTCTTCCCCTTCAACTTCCGTTCGGAGAAATAATAGCAATTGTGACAATTTATCGCCATAAGAATTTGTATCATCTACTTTATTTTTCACTGGATTTTGTAGCCAAACTCTCACTAAATTTTCAGGAATGCAATATTCCACTAGCGGGAAAAGCATAGCCGCATATTTTTCGGTAGTTACGTCAATAGACTCCAGTGACTTTAAATATGATTCTAATTTATCATAGAGTTGCATTATATTCAATTTTGAATTCATATTAACAGCATTTTTTACTACCAATGAAAGTAGTTCTCTTACATAGTATTCAACAAGAAGTTATTCACGGCCAAATCTAGTCTTCAGGCTGTCAACAACTTTAGCATAATTTTTTGCAGTTGGCGGATAATTATCAACTATTTCCAGCGCTCTACTTCCTATTATTGTACTCTGTATGAGATATTAAAATTTTACTTCATCTTCGATGGTAACGTCCTCGTGAATTTAGCCAAATTGGCTCCAAAAGCTAAGCCAATCTTTAACTTCACCGCCAAACTTAATTAATTCTATTTCGCGAAGTTTTAATTCGGCTTTTTCTACATTAACTGATTCCGGCGCTTCGGATATAGAAGAAAGTTTTTCTAAACATGTTTTTACACGAATCTGTGCAGGATATAATTTTTCGCGATATTCTTCTATTTTTTCGTACTCTTCTTCATATTCTTCAGATTTAGCAGCTACTAATGCTTTATCAACGTTGTCATCAAATTTTTCCAAATTAGTAGCAACTCTTTCTAAAGAACAAAGTTTTATTTCAATATCATCGCGATTTAAATTTTCTTCATTCAACGCCATTATTACTGCATTATAACGTTTCGTAAAATTCGTCCTGACTGGACTACGTCTTTTCATCAGATCTTCCATAATCGAAACCGAAAGCAACGGAAAACGAAAGTTTAATTTACTGACCTTTTTCTGCACTCACATCCGGGTCACCACAATTTTGCATGCTTTCAAGAAAATTATCCGTTTTCTTAAGCTTCAAACTAGCTTGCAGAGCATCTTAAATTATTAAAAACTAAAATAATACTCCAAGCATTTTAGAATTCCATCGGCTTGTTTATTCTTTCAACTTAACAGCGTATCTTACAAACATTGCCAGATTCCAGAAGGTTTACAATTGATCATCAGCTAATATACAAAAAATAAACGAAATAATGTTAACAAAATATGTTTATCAAAGAAAAAATCGTTTGCTTTTACTTTTCAATAATATTTTAACAAAATAAAAATAGTAGCAGTTATAAAATGTCTGAAAAGGAATCGTCTACTAAATGTCAATGGGGTCAATTCACGGTCACGTGTCATGTACCAAACAAACCACTTCTGCTCACTTTCCAACCGTTCTGCGCATGTCATGATGTCTGCCGATAACGTTGATGAAACCATCGTTTAGTAAATATTACGCTAGCCGATCAATTATTAAAAACTTCTGATTTTTTTAAAAAAAGATATTATTTTGAATTATTTAATCCATATTTTCGTTGTTATGTAATTTTATTTCTTATATTAAAATTTTAATTAGTATTTTCAATGGAAATATTGTTTTGCATAATTAATTAACATCACTTTTTAATTCGTTTGGTGCCGCTATATTCTTTCCTTTTTTATCCAAAGGATACATTTTGACAAATGACTATGGCAGTGTTTTTTGAAAAATTACATATGTTCTTTTTTACATATTTAAATATTATTGAATGTTGAATCTTATGAATATAGTTCCCCCAGTTAGTTCTTTTTAAAAATAATTATTAGTCTTAGATAAGTTAATATTTTAAAGCTTACTAATAAAATTATTATATTTTTTTTCTTATGTAATTACTTTTATAAATATTGAGATTTTGATATTTTCAGTTTGCTCAGAGGAAAGAACATAAAACTCAAATTAGTATATATTGAATAAATTATGTTTACAATTTCAAATTATGAAATATAAAAGGCATATATACCTTTTTTTTAAATCTATGCAACTTATGAATCAGTTATTTCATTTTAATTTCTAGAAATCATTAAAGGAAAACAAACAAAATCACATTTTCATAATTTTAATTTACACATTACAAAACTATATATATATATATGATAATTATTTGGAAAAATAGGATCAAATGGATATTTTAATGCACTCACTAATTCATAAAAACTATTTACTATTTATCAACATTTATTTTTCCAGACATTTAGAAATTATATAAACACAGTATTACAAGAATGTCAATGTAAATGATGAAATCAGTTTTATTCAACAGAAACATCCTAGATACTGAACAACATTTTTTTTATCACCAATAAAAACATAATGTTGAACAATATACTTTTAAAGCGGAATATTTATGAATTTTTTTTAATGCTAAAGTTACATTGAATGAATATCATAAAATAAAACAAAAACATATAATACAGTAAATTTAATAAACAAGAATAAGGTCATGATAAATATATATATATATATATATAGAGAGAGAGAGAGAGAGAGAGAGAATTAAAATAGGATGTAAACAGTAGTTGAAAGAAATACTTTTATGCTTTTACAGAATTTTATAATTCAAGATTGATATGTTAAAAAAATAGTAAAAAAAAAAAAAAAAAGAGTCCAATATTTTCTGGAATGAATCTCTTTCTTTCTTACAGAATCCTGAAGTTCTTGTAGCTCATTTTGCAAATTACTGATCCTGTCGATTATTGCAGAAAAAGTAATAGTCTGGGAAGAAGCAGAGTACATTCCACTGAGATCAGAATTCATATAATTTTGCTTAGTAATCAATTCTCTTGCATTTATATACTTAACTAAATGACATGTGTTTTCAAAACTTAAATATATATATATATATATATTTCTTATATATAGCATTCAATTTATCAAATTAAGAACACTTTTAATAAAATACATCAATTATATATATATATATTATAACAGTCAATAAGAAAATTGGATTTTCAGTAATTGGTAAAGGATTCACTTACTAAATAAATCTTTAAGAAATTTATTCACTTCCACCTAAGTTTAGCATTATAGCAGTTGTTATTTTTGCAACAGGAATTTGTTTACTAACGTTAATTAAATTTAGATAAAATTTTGTAGAAAAATGCAATGTAATATTCATGTAAACATTTGAAAACCTTCTAAGCATATTCAAAATTATCAGAAATTTCAACAAATGTGAATAAAGTAAATTAGAAATGCACTCACGATTTTGTTTGATTGTTTTTGATGGCAAATCGCTTACCGATTTCTTTTTCTTCGAAGAGTTTTTCTAACAAATTTCTGGAACAGCTCTATTTAATAAATGGACACACACTAAATGAATTCTTCAAAATGATCGGAGCATATCACCGACTTCGAAGGCTTGAAACAATCTATATCAAAGCTATCAACCTAAGTCAGGATTGTTGAAAGGAAAATAAGAAAACATTTTATCATGACAGTCACTCTTGTGTTTCGCATTAAAGCATGCATCCATCAGCACACCAATATTTCCTCAGTTAACACATAATAAGAGGAAAGAAAATGATTCAAAAATTAGAACTTCAAATGTAAACAAAAAATCCGCTTCATACTCGGCGGAGAACGTTAATGGCAGACTGCTCGACGAAAGCGGTGCGGATGAAACTTAAATGCCATGCGCAAGAGGTACATGACATGTGACTTTTACGTCACATGAATTGACCCCATTAACAGATTTAGATTATGATATTTACTGAAGAAATATCATTATTCTTATTTAAAAATAACCTTGACAAATTATGTCTTAGTCTTGATTCTGGCTCAAAATTTTTATATAAATTATTTACCAGTTACTATACATTTACATAAAGGCCTTTCTCAAGATACAAAATAATAGAAAATTGTTCGAGATCTAATGTTAATGAAGAACGATTTACCTGCTTATTCGTTTTACTATCAGATCTAAATTAGCCACAAAAAAAAAGCTAAATTACAAAGATATTATGTATGGATTTGATATAAAACCAATTGAAAAATGTTTCAAAAATCAATATTTTTACCTTATTCTGGAAATTCACATGCAGACAGTTACAAATAGCAAAATAATATAATGCATTTAATAAGTTTATCAAGCAATTTTCTTTATTTGATTCATTAATCATTACTTATGTGATTAAATGTCCAAAAATCCAAAAATATATTTTTATAAGAAATTTTTTTAAATAGACTACTTAGAAAAATGATTTGAATATTTATCCTTATCATCTATTCCTTAAGTTCTTATTAGACCAATCTGTGTCAATGTAATAATTTTTTTTAATTAGGGCTCTGAATGATGGTTTGAAATAATATAACCATAATAGTTTATTTAAGATATTAATTAGATAAAGAAAAGAGAAAAAAAAGCAACTTGACTAAATTCAAATAGAAGAAAACTTATGGCGAATTAAATTTTCTGTAATAGTATAATTGTGTAAAGGAAATATAGTGAGTAGAAAAAATTCTCCATGCAACTATGATCATTAATAAATACTTCATTTGTCACACAAAACCCTTTGAGAAGAAAATGAAAATTAACAAATCGTTTCTATTAAATTGTATATATTAATTATGAATATTATAAAAAATATTGAGATAATTAAATAATAAATTTCAAAAAGCAAAATTTGATGCAATATTTCAGAAAAACTGTTGCTTGCAATTACAAGATCTATCTAGCCAATCGTTTGCTTTAATATAAGGGTTCAATTCATTAACCGAAATTTAAAATTTTAAACGGTTCTGTTATTTTCAAAATTAGAACCTGAAAAAATTATGATTTACCTGTTTTTTCAGTCTTATCTGTTCTCTCTTATTTCTAAAGTATTTTAGAGCATTTCATAAATACTTATATTATCTTGAATTTTGATATTATATTTTGAAAATCATTAATTTTTTTTGGAACTTGGTTTAATTCTAAACAATAAATTTAATCTAATTATTTCATTGAGAATCTCAAAATTCCATGCCACCGGACTGATGAGGCTGGTTCCTCATATTTTGTTGACTTGATCACATTGGAGTGGATCCACAAGTTAGGAATATTTGAACTGTTCAAAAAAAAAAAAAAAAAAAAAAAAAGATTAACTGTACAAAGAAGGATTGTTCGCCTTTCTTTGATATTATTTTGTAAGTTTTTTATTTATTTTACAGCTGTGAATTACTGGTAGTAAAATGTTTGCCAAATAACAATAAACTTTTCATTACATTCATGAAATAGTTCTTTGAATTGTTGTTAGAATTACAACCTTATTATAATTAGAACTACCCCAAATGTTTCTTTTTAACCTCTCTGTCATAATATAAGTAGAGATGCATAATCCACGATTTTTTGAATAACAAATAATATTGCTATTGTTATTTTTAAATATGCGTTCCAAATATCTGTTATTTCAATCATATTATTAATTAAAAATTATTACTTAATATTAAATATAAAATTTATTAATTGTAATTAATAATTTACTAATTTAAGTAACGTGTGATTGAATTAATTTATCTGTTTCAGCTTACTTCTTAAATTTTATTTTTTTTCTCAAAACTATTTATTTAATTTATTTATTAGAGTGAACCATTTTCTGGAAAAGGTAAGTTAAAAACATATGTCATTTCTTTAAAATGTTTACTTTAGTTCTATATTCTACCAATAGATGGCGCCAGCAGTAAAAAGAATACATGTAATCAAAGTCAATCATGTTACGAGCAATTAAAAATGATCTGTATGGAATAGTGCATCATCAAATACGAATATCGGTCACTCCCGTAAAGTGGAGCGGTGACTTCGCACTTTCAAGTGAAATCACCGCTCCGATAAATTTCAGTGATATGCAATTCAATGATACGATACGATTAATTCCAATAACCGGTCCATTCACTTTTCAATCCAATCACAGATTTCTTTCGAGAGCTTCCATTGGACAGATCGTATCGATTGTTACTTTCCAGTGAAGTCACCGCCCCGGCAAATTTCAGTGATATCGTATCGATTGTTACTTTCTATCGTGATTCAAAACCTGTAATCGAAATATCATCAGTAACATCGTATCAAGGATTTGAATCACACCCCTCTTTGAAAAGTATTGATCACTTGTATTTGTGACTTTTTGATATTGGTTACGTAATAACCACTCTTAAAATATTCGTCATCCCTAAATATAAGCCCTTTTTCAATTTAAATTCTTTAAAATTGGATTAAAAGACGAACAATGAAAATTATTTTTTTTCGCAGTGAAACATACTAAAAATTAACGAGCTAAAATGTTCAGTTTTTAAATTGTGTGTTTCAGTACCCTAATGTATTTTAGTAAATGAAATTTTAAAATAAAATACTTTACATTGAAATATATTCATGATATTCTGAATGTAATATCTCTCTACTGTGTAATAATAGTAATATATCTGATGTGTTATTATGAATTGCTGCTCTATTAATTATCCTTATTTATTTTGGTAAGGTTTAATATTTTCAGCTTGTAATATCTTGATCAAGACTGATCAAATAAGAGAATAGTGTAACAAAATACTTCTTTTATTTACAACCTTATACATTTACAAAGAACAACTTGTTCTCATCTTGGTAAATATTATTTATAAACAAATAACAGTTAAATCACGAAGTAATTCCTCGATCAAATCGGAGAGTATGTCACGAAAAAACCGCTGATAGGCTTTAGCTTTAAACGGCTCCTCCAGAAATTCGCTGATTTTTATCGGGTGGACTTTAACACAGAAGCCCGAATCACACGGAGCTTCTCAAACAATCAGGAATAACTTTTTCGCCTTCCGAAGTCTCTTCGAATTCCAATTCGAAGCCTCTTTCTCCTCTCCCCTGAGGAAAAAAAAAAACCCACCACATTTTATTTCCATCAGATATCCGCATCGAGTTTTTCCCATTGGAGAACTAAGGTTCCCTATCACCTAATAGCTGCTCACCAATACTTCCTCAGTGGTTTCCACTCGATCGAGGGAGTGTCTGTTAAAGATCCATCTTTGTGGCCAACCGCAGCTAACAACGGCTGAAGTGCACCTGGGTTTGACACTTAATGACAACGATTGCTGGTGATTGATCGTTTCTTGATGACTTGAGCGATGATGAAACTGATATCCGTTTATATCGCGATACAAGAGCAAAAGAGAATGAAATTTTCCTTTCAATGGATTTTACAAACAGATTTTGATAGAGGTTTCTTTGACACTTATCAATTTAGGGAAATCTGGGTATCTTTAAAAGAATGTGCTAAGCATTAAGGATATTTATCATTTCGCCCAAAGCGTGAGAATCTGCTAAATTTACAGATTTACAGAGCACGGTTGATGGATTAATTAAATAAAAAAAGTAGGAATTGCACCAGGAAATAAGAGAACATTTTGGCATGAAGTTAATATGTTAATGTGTTAAGATAAAAATTAGGAAATGAACTAGGATTTAAATTAGAATAAGAGACATCATTATATATATATATATATATATATGATATGTAATAATATCTCTTAATTTCAATCTTAATTAGTTTCTTTTTTTTTTTTGTCTTACATCTTGATCCAAGTTCCACTTTTTTATTGAATGATTTCGAACATGCAGTCTAAAAGATTGCTGTGTCTTCGGTTCTCAGACTCCGAGCGCAGTTAATCAAAATCCCTAACACCTACAACACTCTTTTAAAGATACCTAAGATTCCCTTTTCTAAATCAACACGTGTGAAATAAATCTCTATTGGAATATCTTAGTAAAATCACTGAAAGGAAAAATTCCAAATGCTTTTGTTTTTTTGCTGTAAACAGACGAGTCTTTTTTATCATTACTCTCCCCGTGTACAAAATATGCCTCCTGTGGTGAAATAAATTGAATTTTATTCCAAAAGTTCCTTCTTTTTTGCTTTGCATCTACAAAATTATGTTACATGTATATATAGGATGTCCACTATTTACTGTGCAATAGCTTGTTTTTACATCTTTAAAAACTGGCATAGACTTTAAATTAGAAAAATGTTCTAAATGAAATAAAAGATAATATTTTTTTTTTGGTGTGTCAATCAACAGATATATTGTTGAAAAAATTGGTGTCTAATTTTTTTTTTAAGATTGCCTTATCTTATTAGTCATATTTTGTAAAATATTTTTGACACACTAACATTTTAAACAAAAATAAATAAATAAAAGATCCACTCTTCTTTGACAGAAATTGACAAAATTTTAAAGCTTTAACTATCTCTGCTTTAGACAATTTTAGGCTCTTTAACTCCACCCAAAGTTTCAGGACGCAACAGTTTTGGTTGTAGATAAGCGGGGTTTTCTTTGTTCCAAGTGTAGGGCAAAAACAATTTATCAAACATAATTAATAAAACCAGGAGTGTGTATAAAAATTTTTCTTTATTTTTTAAGCATTCCATTTGTAAACAAATAACATAAAATACAGTTTTTTTTTTTGTCATTTACAGCGCACTCCAATAATGATAAGAGAGTAAGGTAATTGCAGAATTAAATGATTCCAATTAACCCTACAGCTTTTGTAGTTTTTAATTTTTAATTTTTTTTTAAATAGTAGTATTGATTTAAATTTCTAATTAAAGAAAATAGCATTGAAATAATTTCACACTAGCTTATGATAGAAGTCAACACTGAAGGATGAAGTATGAAAATAAAACTCTTTCAATCATTTTTATGAATATCTGGAAGCAAAAGAAATTTCAAAATACAATTATTTTGTTTTCCTTGGAAGTTTAAATTTGGCCATTTTCTGTTACATTGTCAAGTATGCTTTTAGTTTATTGAGAAGAAATTATAATTCAATTGTTTCTTGTGATTTTTAAAAAATTCTTTTTATTATTTTCAATCCTTACGAAATTAAACTTTCATTTTTTCCCTTCATGTATGCATGAAATAAAAACTTAGGAAAAAATTTAAAGTTTTCCCATAACATTAAAATATTAAGTGAATTATTTGTATATGTATATAAAAAATGTAATTTAAAAAATAATCAAAAAATTAAATGACCAACATTTATTAATTATGATAAAATTTGTTTGATTAATCACATATCAATCGGTATTGATTTCTAAACTTTATAATTGATTTGATCTTTTTTTGAAAAGTACATTAAGAATAATTAATTTCTAAATTCATTAATTTTTTTATAATTTGTGTGAAACAAAATGTCCTTAAACTACTTGTATGTGAAAAAAAGTATCTGACAACAAGTTGCAAAATTAAGGTTGATTCCATTTCTTGGAAATAGGAATCTTGCTCTTCTGCCTTTCCTTCTCTAATTTTGAGAGGTAGAACTTGGCAATTGATAGAATATAGAAGAGAATACAACTAATGTGAAGTTTTCTATAAGATGCCAAAAATTAGTTTAGCAAGCAGTTGAAGAGGTAATAATAACTTTAATTTTGAAATTCTTGTGCTGCATCACTCTTCAGAAATTTTCCTATGGTTTTGAAATATGTACCATTGCAATATGCTATATTTCTTGCAAATATCTATAAAATATTTTAACTTCTTATCTTATCTTTTATCTCTTATCTTTTCATTTCAGATCAATCATATCGATCACATATTCGATTGTCAAAACTGCTGTAGAAGTGTACGAAAAAGAAAAAAAAAAAAAAAAAATCATCTCTCATCGTAATGCAAACTGTTTTACAATTTGTCTGAAAATCTTTTGTTTCTTATCTTTTCATTTCGGATCAACCAACATATTCGATTGTCACAACTGCTGTAGAAGTGCATAAAAAAATTCATCTCTCACCGTAATGTAAACTGTTTTACAATTTGTTTGAAAATCTTATATTTCTGGGGTTTATTTGTATAACATGCATTGAATGCATAATTAATTATTATCATGAATATTTTTAAAGCTATATTGTTGGCCTTTACTAATGGGATGATTTCTAGTTTCTCTTGCAAAGTCTACAGAGAAAATATAATAATTAAAATATTCCATTTTGAGATCATGAATCTGTTCGTTTCTCATGTTGTGTTCAAAAAACACATTTTTGACCATATCGTGGTCTCAGAACTCGTCTAATAAAAAAACACATGAATAAAATTTGGTTCACAGCTCTATTATCAAAGCTGTAGATACTGTATCAAAATTTGGACCTAATTCGTCAAAGTTATTGAATTACGTCTATCCATCTGTATGCTTTTGATTTGTTTTGTTTTTTGTTTTTTTAGTAAAAAGTGCTTTAATTAAATGAGATTTGGTTGGCGACTTTTAACCAAAAATTTTGTTTATGTATCAAATCATAGTTCTAATTAATCAAAAATAAAGCAATCAAAATGTATATTCAGATTTTTTTGCATTTTATTATAAAACATATCACTCAATATTGGAAGTGTGAGTACTTTCATTTGCAGACTTAACTGCAATTGCAGAGGCATTGCCGTTTGCCTTCTTACCTTATACTATTTATTCGAGGTATGTAGTCTTATAAGAAGAACCAAAAAGAGTTATGCTATATTCTTTTAAGTATGTTGAAATAAATCGAGGCTATATCGCTTAAGTCGAAAACATTCTTGTGGTTTTGAATGAATGATTTAAGAAAATAATTCAAACAAGCAACAAAAGTTACCACAATTTACATAATGAGCAAATCATCTCAACTCGCTATTCATTCGTGACAGATCGATATACACATTTATTGGTGTGTGTGATCATTACATAAATCTGCAGTTCCAATCTTGATGAAGTTTGGCACTGTTCTACAATACGAGACAAAAATCACTATCAATTATTATTTTAATCAATCCAAAATTGATTAAAATATCAGTTCATTAAGAACTAAGCGTTTGAGATTTTTCTGAAATATTTTCTGAAATAACATCTTACAAAAATGATTTTTATGTTATTTTAAGTCTTAAAAAACTTATTTTTCAAATTATGCCGTTTTTAATGTAGAATGATTCCTTCTCTTAATTTTAAGAAATTTTGAAGAGTTCCTTTTTTATAATTTGCAAAAAAACTATCCATTCAATGAAAAATAAAACTAATTTCAGTATTGATGCATCTACAAGATTTTATTCTCCAGATTATTCATATCGCATAAGGTAAAGTTTTATGTTTTTTAATTTTTATGTTTTATCTTTGATGTTTTATAATGTAAATATTTTGGGAAAGCTTATTTTTATACTAAAAAGGGGGTTGGGTAAGAATAACAAAAGCTGGCTTTTTTTATACATTAACTCCAAAATTAGCTTTGTATCTATTCATAGCTTGTTGCTACGCATTTTTTATGATATTTTTTTCAATTCAAATTCATTCAATGAAAGGGTTTTTATTTATTTCATAAGCTTTGCATTACTAAATAAATGTAATACTTTTTATAATGTGATAATGAACCTTTGCTTTTTTGCTTTCTTTTCTAATGATAGATTTTTATTATAGTTTTTTTAAAAAAATATTTTATTATAATTTCTTAATTACTAAATTTCAGTTTTTTTTCTTTTAAACTTTTTGGAGGGGGGGGGGGGGGAAAGCGCTTATTACCAAATTTTTATTTTAAAAAATCTTAAAATATCTAAGTCACTGGACCTGAAGATACTAAAGTTAGGACACAGTTATTTCTTGAGTAGTAAATAATTACTAAGAGAAGATTTTTCGAAATTGTTAGTAGGATTTTAATTAAAAATGAATCAAAATGTTAGCGTTTATTTTTCTCAATAATTTGGAGCAAATGAGTATACAAAACCCTTTATATGACTCTTTAAAATTAAAAAGATAAGTTTTATCAATTTTATTTTCATATAACTTAGTAAATTAAAAAATCTTATAAAATTTCTAATCTCAGTAAATAAAAAAAAATATTTCATGTATATTTTACAACCCATGCGCTTATTTTATACCCATTTTTTATACCCATGCGCTTTGCAACAATATTAAATGCATCTTTCGTGAGTGCATTATAGTTTATGAGTACATTTTAAAAATTAAATATAGATAGACGAATTAACTTTAAAACATTATCTTGCTAAGATGTTTCCGACTACATTTTCAAATTTAAATTAAAAAAAAAATATCTGAAAAGATAATTCTTTTTTAAAATTCAGTGGTAAGCATCCAATATGAAATTACTGAATTCTGCCATTAACGTTAATTTTTCGATTTAAATCTGCAAACATGCTTGGAAGTCAAAGCAAAATCATGAATTGCTGATATTAACATTAAGTTAACTAATATTTTAATTAATTCAATTCTTCATTAATTTAAATTTATACGAACTTTTATAATATATTTTTATCTTTAAACAATATTACGAATTTTCTTGTTCTTGATACAGTTACGCTTAATTCCCTCCTCATATTATTTTCCTTTAGTTGAAAGATTTACCAATGTTGTATTCTTTGCATAGGAAATGTTTTCTAATGCAAACTTTTACAGAACTTTACCAACACCAAGTAAGAACAACTGCTCTGTTGTCCTCTATATGCTCTAGCCAGAAACTTATCAAAGACATGCCACCCTTTCTCCTCATAAGGGGAAACCAAACCAAGAAACTTACATCCCACTCTTACGATAGTGAAAAGTCCTTACAGAATGAGTCAGTCACAAAGTTTTATGATTAAAAATTATTTTTATGCTTTGGAGGACTTTTTTCCCCCTTTCCTTTTGTTATTTAGGTTCTTAAATTATTGGTTGTGACCAGTGGTGGTTCATGCATTATAATCTGGATGAAGATGAAGAGGTACTCAAATCCATGGCACAATGAAGATAATAAATGTCTGGAGTATTCTATTTTTGCACCTCTTTATTGCATCTAACTTAAAAATTGACACAGACACACTAAGGTTTTCTCGCCCTTGATTCTTGGGCTGTTCCCTTCTCATTAGACTTGTTCCAGTCACTACACATCTAACTTTAATTTATTGAATATTGAACTAAAATGTTACTTGCACTCAGAATTTTAACATACGACTTGTGGCCACTATTATACGAGCCAAAAATGGAAAGAAATTCTAAAAAAATGAATACTAAAACAAAGTTTTATAAATTTTTAAGTAAATCAGTATTTTAACTTTTAATCTTGCATATTAATTGAATAATTGCGAAAGTTTATTTGAAAACAAATTAATTTTAATAAAAAATTTCTTAAAATTGGCCTGAAAGGCCAATTTGTAGTTTGTTGTAGTTTGGTTGATTAGAATTAAAATAAAAGTAAACATACCTGAATGAGGAAGTTCATTTAGCTGTAGACAATTAACTGGTAGGGTTAATTATATAAACTGGAAATTTGTCACAAAAATGCATTTTATTAAAAACTACATATGTAAATATGTTAGAAATGAAAAACCCATTGAGGGATACTAAAGCAAGCCTTGTCTTACCTTATTGAGCGGGTGAATGAAACCATCTTTAATTATTTAAATGTTGGCTAAAACTTATAAAAACAATGGCTTAACAAGAAAATTTCCAATTAGTTAACTCTTTATGCAGATTGCAATGATATGATTGCTTATTTGCACACCGTCATTTCAGCAGTTAAAGGTACAGGTATTAAAATGATGAATAATTTATTACTGGAATAATTTTAACAAATTTACCTGATCGATTTGAACAAAAGGTATTAAAGAACTGTGGCAATAAAATGACAGTTGGTAATGTTAAAAATCGTTTATTAAAAAGTAAACCCCCTAATTGATAACAATAAGGAACATGTTTTTATCCATGAAATATTTAAAGATAAAATATTTTTTAAGGGAAAAATGTTTTAAGTGCTATGCATAGAAGTATAAAATTTGTATTGTACAAAACCCTCTTGCCCAAATATTAGGAATAGTGAAAATAAATTTAATAAAAAGAATGGTTTGGAATCAAATCTTGAAAGGATGGACAACTATTGTTAAAAAAATTAAAATGGGAAGTTATAAGAAGTTGAGGGTGAATGTAAGGTTTAATTCTTTTTGGCTGGAAATGGAGTAAAAAAAAGTATATGTGATTTTTTAATGGTGTTTTGTTTGAAAATAAACCCCAAATTTTTATCTGTAATCTAATTTTATCTGTATTTGGAAAAAAAAAGCTTCTTGAAATGATTAGTACATTCACAAGTGAAAGATGCTCTGTGTATGAAAATAAATATTTAATTGTTATTGGAAAGTGACAGTTCAAATTCATTCGATATATTTTACAAATGGACATTAATTTTCTCCTTAATATTTCAATGATTTATTGCATAAAGGTCACAAAAATGAAGAGAAAATAATAAAATTAATGGATATGTTGAAAGTTCTCAAATTGTACATCATCTTTTACATAGGCAGCCGTTTCCTAAGAGTAAGGCTAAATGAGCTAGGGAACTATTAAACATTATACATACCGATTTATGGGGGTCAGTGAATGACGCATCAGTTGGTTTTCTCTTCATTTTATTTCTTTCATTAATGTTTTCTTATGAATCAATTTTGTTTATTTTCTCCTTATGTCATGTTTTATTTAGTTTATTTTCTAAAGCATAAATCGAAGTTTAAAAAATTCAAAGCATTTTAACTGCATATTAAAAAATCAAGCTGCCAGATCAATAAAAAATATTGCATGTTGACAACGGAACAGAGAATGTAATTAATGAAATAATCAAATATTAGCATAAAAAATCAATATCAAGAATCTGTTCTGTATGCAGAGGAACGAATGAGGTTAGCAGAACAAAATAATAGGTTTCCTATTGAACAGGCTACATCAATGTTAACTGATGTTCATCTTGATTGAAATTATTGGGCAGAAGCTGCCCAAACTGCAATTCGCTGTAAGAATACTTCTCCTACAGTAAGAGTTTCCAAGTATGACTGTTTATGAAAAATGGATATTATCCAAAGTGGAATACTTAAAGGTTTTTGGGTATTATTCATTTGTTCCTGTTCCAAGAGAGAAGGAAATAAAATAACGTTCAAAGAATGAAGGAAGGATAGAAAAGGACTGTTTAATAGATTCCGAAAGGTACGAAATAATTAATGCATGTGATGTCCATTTTTTGGAAAATCTAATGTACCATCAAGTAAATATTAATAAGCTTGAATTCTATGGTGACTCTCTGTTCAATGAGAGTATAAAAAATGCTCCAGATTAAGAGAGCAATTATAGTTCAAATAAAGATCCATAATTGTTGGTAGTAAAAATTTTGAAATTCCTTCTTTAGAAATTACTTCTACTGTTTAAAACAAATATAAATGCTGTAGGTTGCAATTCTCTGCCTGTTTTGACTCGTCTACACAGAGAAAGTAGACGCATAAGCCGTTATCCAGATTTTGCTACGAATAATACGCCGGAATAGCAAATGCCAAATTTAAATAATTTATGTTTTGCAGAAGCTTTGCCTTCAAAGAAAAGTTATGTTTGCTTTGAACCGAGAACCACTGATGAAGCATTAAATAATGGTGACGAACCCAAAAATAAAAACCGTAAATGGTTGTTTAAAAGTAAACTTAATTATTAGATTGAAAGCTATAAAAACTTAATATCAAAGAATTTCTAACAGGCTAGAGAATCGATAGTAATGAGGCATTCTCCATCAATTCTTTATGCTACATTAGGAGTTTTGTTTGTATTTCTGGCCATCTGTGATTGACAAATAGATGCAGTCATGGCTTTTGTACTATGAACATTGGATAAAGATATTTACATGAAAACACTAAAGGATTTTAATGAATACTATGAAGAAATTAATGTAGGGAGGGCAAAGATCTTAAAATGCATAAAGTTTTAGGTGGTTTTAAAACAAAGCGGCAGATTTTGCTATCAAATGGGATTGAAACAAAGTTCTTTTGATTGTTGTGTGTACATTACAAATGATCAAAATAAAGATTTTGTTATAGCAGTTGTTTATGATAATTATTTACATATCTTTAGAAATTCTGTTAAACTCACGAATTTTTTTAATGAACAATTTAAAATGAGGTTTGAAATGAAAGATTTAGAAACAGTAAGTTAGTATTTGAGAATTAAAATGGAACACGATAGAAAAAAATACATTAGCCTTAATCAGACTCAATATGTAGAAAGCACAAACATTTATATAAGCGCGCGCATTTGTCTATATTATTAGAAGGGATACAGTGATTATTTTCTATTAAATTATTAAATAATAAAAATAAATTTTAATTGCCACTTTAATCATACTCTGTGCCATTAAAATTATGAATTCATTCCATTTATTTACTCTACACTTATTGTATTCAAGCAAAAGTTTGTTTATTTAAGTTAATTATTCGTTTACATTATTGTTGAAACTATCAGTTGTTTTCATTTATGATTTTTGTCTCTTTATATTTTAAATCACAAAATGGTCATTATTTTATATTATTTATTAAATCTATTAAACATTAAAAATAAATCTTCATTCTATCTTTAGTTTAATAATAATTGTTTCATCTTCATGTATTCTTTCCTTAAATCCAAATTTTCTTAAATTGGATTTTTATCTACCTCTCATCACTTTCAAATTAATCAATCTCTACTGTATTAATTATTGATTTATCTTCGTTTAGCTAAAAAATAATAAGCCTTTACATTTATTAATTTGAAAAAAAATGGGGTAGATTTTAGCACATGGTTTTTCTTCATTGCAAAGTTTTCAAAAAATTTCGCCAAAGCGTTGATTTTCCTGTATTAAATTTAATAACACTTTTCGTAAGTTATTGTTTGATAAGCTTCAATTAGGCGGTTGTATTCTAGTTTTAAATCTAACAAAAAATTGATTGTTGACTTATGAAAAAAGACTCAGTTTCTAACTGAATTCTGTTTTTCTAAAAAATGGATAACCTCAAAAAATTGTAATTGTTAGCATTACTCATGATCCTATAGCTTTGGCATGTGTGCTACAAACTCATAACAAATATGTTTCCTTTATAGTATTCTACAAAGTGTAATTATAATATTATCTTTGTGATGTCATCTATAAATAGATAATAAAAACACGTGATTCACCTACCATCGTTGTAAATAACTCATCTTAACATATCCAAATGTTTCTGCTACATTCCAATTATGTAGAATGATTTATGTATCCCTGCAAGTTTTGCTACTATTTTTGTACTTGTATGAAGAAATAAAATACTTTTTTGCTTCTTTTAGAATTTGAGTCATCCATTGCAACGGATTTGACGTTTTGCTATTTCAAGAAATGCACATAAATTGATTACATGATCGAATTCACATCAGGCATATAAATTTTATAAATAATTTTAAATATTTTCATTTCCAGAGAACAGGAAGCCATTCATAGTCAGTAGCGGATTTTAGGAAAATGATGCCACAGCGCAAATTTATTTTGAGATCCCTTATAGATAAAGTCTATTAACGTCAAAATAATGTGAAAAATTATGTGTTCTTTTAAATTTACCTTTAAGCTTATTTTCTAATATTTATTATATAATTTAATGACAATATCTTAAATTATTACTTACTGAAAATATAGGATTTATTTCCCCTCATTTGAACAAAGAGTATATATACTGTATCATTTTTTAAGAATTGTTCTACACCTATGAGCCTTTCTTATATTTCTCTCTCACACACACTCACACTTTGATTGGCCAATAGTTACAAGGGTGTCTAAGAATGAAACAAGCTTTTACTTTCCTAAATATTGCATCTAGTCATATAATTCCAATTGCAAAGTTTCATTAAATAATGTAAGCAATTTTATGAACACATTTTGGCATTACGGAGGTTGACAGTAAAAAGTTTAAAAACTACATTTTCATACGTTTTCTATGGAGAAAAAGTATCAATTAATAAAATGTCCCCCTTACTTTCATCTAATCGTGCAGAAAATTTCACATTTCTATCTACAAAATTTGCAGCGATATGCTCATCTTTAAATTAAGAGACTTATCATAAATTTAGATTAAAACATTTATTTAAGGAATGCAAATATAATCAATTCGGAAAATTGTCAAATGAAAATATTTGCCTGGTATTGCGTCATTTAATCCTCATAACTTGAAAGAAATTTGCTGATCACTCATATTGTTGTTTACTTTCATCGGCCAAGAGCAATAATTTCGACTTTATATTTAAAGGAAGAAAATTGACAATTTAGGATATCTCAGAGAAGCATCCGAATGTCGAACAAGATAATAAAATGTACTCATTTGTGTTTTTTCTAAAAGAATTTAATATTTTAAGAATAAAGAATGTTTGGAAAAGCTGGCGATTGATATTGATGTGATTATAATTCTGACCTAATTTGTAAAAGAATAAATACATTGTTTTCTTTACTGTTGCATCCTTTTAGGATATCTATTTATAGAAAGTTTTATTGATTACAAATTACAGGATTCTTACTATCCTGGAGAGGCTGAGGTATATGTGATTATAATTTTTTACTCAAATTTCTTTCATGCTAGTAAACGAACATTCTGTTCATAATCCAGCATTTCAAAACAGACATTGCAGAGAATATTTCAATATAATATCTAGTATCTGCATAGTATGGATTGTTACAACAAGAGAGTCCATAGCTTATTACAAGAATTGCATAAATTACATGATCTCTTTGTAAAATTTTATTGTTGGGCTTTGGGCAAAATCAAATCTTTTTCTGAAAAATATAATTTGGACAGATGAATATTGATTTAATCGAAGTGAAAACATTAATCTTCAAAAAAATCATCTTTGGAATGGTAAAAATCCTTCTTTGCTCAAAAGTTAATTTCATTAGTAATTTTTTTTTCTGTGGTGTGGAATGTTTAGAAACTTTTTGATTAATTCCATTTAGTACCATATGCTAAATGGTGACCGATATACAGAATTAGCAAGAAATAAATTCTTCATTATTGGTCCAAATGAAATAAAATTTGAACTATAGATAATTGAAACGATGCTACTGATAATTATTGAGCAAAAAATTTTAGTACGGAAATCCACCAATTGATGGTGCTGTAATTAACATAAAATGATTAATATACTTTATAAATGTTAAATTATAAAAAGTAGCATGAAAACTTCTCAATATATCTCCCTTCATGTTAAACAATGTGCTGTAATCACAGAACCATATATTTTAATAGCTGATTGGTGAAAGGTTGTCGGAATATAAAAAAACATGGCACCGAATGCTATTTTTCTGTAGACATTGATTCAGTTCAAATCTTTGACAGTAGATATTGTTCTTCAGGAAACCACGCAAGGAAAAGTCGCAGGGCAGGGGACGAACAAAGAGAACAACAAAGAGGATCCGGCGAAGGGAAAATAACGACTGATTACTCGTGCATTTGTGAAAGGATGTCCAAGCAATTGCTTTACATAATGATCAAAGTGAGGAAGTGCGTCATTCTGCATTAAAATGATGTCCTGAAGGCGTCCACGCTGTTGAAATTGTGGTATTGCTAAATCCCTCAGCTGATCGCGGTACGATTGTCCTGTGATGGAATTAGTTTGTATTTCATTTCTAGTTATTTTTTAAAAAGTGGTCCAATGATAAAAGTAGCCATAAAACTACAGCATACTGTCACTTTTTTAGGAGACTTGGATTATTCCTGGATACTGTGGGGATTTGCTGCTGCCCAAGTTCGACAATTGTAGATATTATATTGCAAAAGTAAACTTCGATCATCTCACAGAATGTTCTATGAAGATGCCTGCCATCATTCCAACAAGGAAATGAAATGCAAAAATTTTATGAACCTTTGAGTCTCCGTCCTACAATAAGTCCACAGGCTCAATTTTATAGGGATCAAAATGTAAAATCCACTGTAAACCGCTACGTATAGTAAAATATGACATATCCAGTACAAGTGAAACAATACTGTAACGCGGAGATTGACTCAGGTTTCAACAACCGCGAAAGCCATATTTTGGACGCTAGATGAAGGGATTTGCTTTCATCCTGTACATAGCAGAATTTCAAGCTGCCCCGTTGTTTAAATTTCTGCATCAATCAACGGATCGACCTTATGTTGATCTATATATTCAAGTTTATGTAAAAATTATAAATAAAAAAAAACGCAAGTTCTTAAATAAATGAAATTTGGTAAGCAATTTTTTTACTAAAATTGTAAAACTGAATAGATGACATCGAAAATACATATTCGGTTTCCTAACCTATACAATTCCTTATTATGAAATGCAAAATTCTTACAGCCATTGTATGTAGGGATCAGAAGGGATAAGCTGGGTACTCCACTTGCGTTATCACCCTTCTGCCTTGGTTCGATCTCATATTCCTAATAAAAATCTGAGTACATGTGAATTCAAGGCCTTCAATATTTTCATTTTTAATGCGGGGGAGGGGGATAACATTTTCATTCGAGCATACGAGAAAGTTTTATGGAGACTTCTCCTGTTAACTAATGAAAAAGAACAAAAATTAGCCAGCACCTTCTGCAAAACAGCGTCATCTCCTTAGTATAGGAATAATGAGTGATTGACAATGCATTACTTTTTTTCAGCTTGTGAAAACAGGCTAACCTTAATGATGTACGTTGCTGTTGCTATTTTAACTTAATTTTTTTTATGACTGTAGCGAACGCTATCCTGTACTGTTAATTAGTTTCTGAGGCAAACAGTCAGCTAAAAAAAAAAGTATTGTTCTGCAAGCGTATTTAAAAGCTTATTGAGAAAATAAAGTTTCTCATTGATTTTTCTACATTATACCAATATTTCACCAAATATTATCAATGCATAGAATAAAATATCATATTCGATTATTTTTTTCAAAATTTGCTGCCAGATGTGGCTGAAATACCGACTCTAGAAAAATATAAGAGTGATTGTCACCTCTCACCTTTTTGTTATATCCCATCTTTTGTCACACGTAGATTCGAATCTGAAGGATTTTCTTTTTCTTCTCTGCCATCGAGGCGATAGCAGTAAATTCCTTATTTCGTTTTTAACATTATTTCGCATCCAGGGGTAACTTTCAAGAATCAACATTTTGCTTAATCAGCATTAACTAAAAATATCTCCTCACATATTTCTATGAGCAATACAAAAAGTAGAAAACATGGTAATGGATATTTCTGGTTAATATATTTGAATCTTTTCTCAGAATCTGAATACGAATGCAAAGAATTACATTACTCTTGCCATTTTGCCAACCTGGTGACAGTTGTAAAGTAATCGTGTTCTTATAAATTTGGCTTAATAGTTCAATGAAAAGTATAATAGCCAGTCAAGAGCAGCCAATTAAACTCGCCAAGTAGAGATCTATGTGTAAAAACAGCATGTTTTTACTGAAAAGAGGGCGATAACTTCTGTAGGGTTGCATTACCTTATTTCGAAGCGTTAAATCTTTTAACATTTCAATTTACTATGTATCTTTCCTTTGCTGTCATATCGTTCGCTTTGTCAAAAAATTAGAAATTATGGCCAACTTCAAAGTGAATACTTTTTTTTTTTTTTGTCATTGTATGTTTAACATTAGATAATTTCGTTCTAAGAATATTAAATTGTTTATATTTTATTCAATAATATTTGAATTTTCACAATCTTTGTTTATTTTAAAATATTTTCCCTTATTTTTATGTATATCCCGAGATGTTTATGATTAAATAATTAAAATGTTATTTGAATTCTTGCGATAAATGTAGTAAAATGGGCAATTGCATACATGACTTTCAATTATTTTAATTACTTTTCAAAATTTATTTGAAGTTAAATTTTATTGATATGTTGGATTTTTAGAGTTTCCGATACCATATTTTAAAATTTTTCGTTGTTATTCCAATACTATTGCTGTTAGATTTAAGTGATTAAATTGAATATAGCTTGTTATAAGACAATGAAGACTTGATGCTGTGTATGAATTCAGGATATAAGGAATTTTACTATAAGCGAGTTCAATAAATATCGCTGAATCAATTTTGACTTATTGACTTCCTCAGTTCATGAGGGCTGGGAATGATTCTTTTTAAATTTCTCCTTCGAGATTTGAAATGTTCCTGAATTTTAAAAGAATATGAAATAAGTTGTGATAATTTCAAATTAATATTGAGTGTTTCCCCCATTTGTTTTAGCCAGAGGCATATGGACCTAGACCTATGCACATAATCGCGCATTTTTCTCAATAAATAAATAAATAAATAAAGCATAAATTGGAGCAGATTAATTTTTTTATACATTGGTACATTTAGAATCGTTTTATAATTATCTAATAATTTTATTTCGTTAATAAAAGTTTTGGTTTGACATTGGTCTCTGCGTTTATTATATATATAGTATATTTAGTGGTCTTCATATATATATGTCCCATTCGCAATTCTTTTTGGAGATATTGAGGAATGAATATTCGCAGTCATGGAATTTATTCTGTCATTCCATGCCTATTCATTTGATCAAGAATTTGAATTTCAAAGAATGCGTATATGAATGGAAGAATATTCGTTTTCAAAAAATAAGCTGCAGAATTATAAGTCGTAAGAATTTGTATAGAAAGTAATCTTGTATAATGATGGTCTACTGTATTTTAATTTACTTTAAAAATTATTTATCGTCAGTTGATAATTCATAACAAATCGCATAATTTTATGATTATTCAAAATAGTTACAAGTTTGGTTGAAGTGTAGTTTAGTATGCCCCTGAGTTTGTCGCCAATATGGTAAGCACAACGAAGCGGTATTAGAGCAACCCTAATGCTGTTTTGTTTACCACGTTTTACAGTGGTTGAGTTGTACATGAATTACAGCTATTTTATGAAAGATGTAAATAAAAAAAAAATCAAAGATTTAGTTTTGTATTATAATTGAGATTTTTGTTGATAAGAGACTGTAATGTTTTATTTATTGTGAATATGAACCGAAAATATTTATTCTTTTGCAATACTTAACTGTCGGTATGCGTTTTAGAAATTGTCTGAATTATTAATTTAAGAAATCGTCTGCAATGGAATTCCTTGCACTTTTCATAATTCTTTTTCTAATCTGACGGTTTCCTTGATAATTCGTTATGTCGCTAATTGTTCAAGAGCGGATGTGTGGTGAATTGGATGGCAGGAAATATTTTGAACCAGCAGAATGAATTAAGGGTGAGTGGAATATATATATAATTTTACGAGTTGATGAAGTTGGGAAAGGATGCTTGTTTGAAATTTTGTATGGGGAACGGTTGATTGCTTTCTTTCTTTACTTTTGACTATGTACTGTTCCTCTTATCCACAAAGTCCTTATGTTCAATGAGCTAGCGAAGTTACTGGGATCCCGCTCCCGCTGCTAGCAAAGCTGTAGGATGTTTTTTTAAGTTAAAAAATTCTGCCCGGCGCTTTCTTCAGATGCTGAATGCATCGCATGCTCTAAATTTTACTCTCTACACAACAGACCGGCGCACCCAGTTTGAAAAACTTCTTTATTTTAAAATTAAGATAAGCAGCTATAATGATCCCAAAGGATAAAAAGTAAATAAAAAAATATCAGATAAAACAACATTTATCAGTAAAGATCATAATTTTAATGAAGAAAGTCGTAATCGTAACTGTTTTGCAGAAGTGTTTGCTTATTTTGTCCGCCATCTTTACTGGCGGCTTGGCATCCTTGGCGCAGCAAGGGGCACACTAAACTACACTTTTACCACATTTTTTTTTTTCTGTTTAACTTTTACATTTCCTTTAGGAAAAGAATTCTACCCCTCTCTAATATTTCTTCTAAATATTTCTAAATATATTTCTTTAAAGATATGGGTTAGATTTAAAAAAATTTGCTTATGTTTTTTGTTTTGTGATAAGACTGGAAAACCATCTATGAAACACGCGATGCAACACTTTCCGCTGAGCAAACCTTTTGGCCACGAGCTATGAACTGAAATGTTTAAGTTACTTCTTAGGTAGTAGGTCTGGACAAAAGGTTTTAGATTTTTAAAAAATTAATTGATATTTTAGTGTTTCAACTCATGAACTTGGATGCATATTATTACAAAAAAAAAAAAAAAACATTTATTTGATATTAACCGCCTTTGGCCAACCAGTTGTTTTGCAGGGAATTATTGGTTGCTGAAAAATTCAAATGTTTATTCAGAAAAATATTTTTAATTTTTAAATTTTGATCGACATACATCTTGCTTTTCAAAAACCTTACACAGTTCTGTTTATTGTGCTTTGATTTTAATTTTCTGGCTAAAAATCTATACATCCAGGAAATTTTACAGGAAAAAGCAGTATTTTAATTGGAGGCAATTTAACATTTCTCCATCTTTGGGTTATTTTGAACTTAAACCTAAATTTTAAGTACAACAGCATAACAATATATATATATATATATATATATATATATATATATATATATATTATTAAAAGCATACCTTATACTAAAACCTTTTCAATTAAATTAAGTCGATTTTTCATATCTTGATTAGAACAATGGAAAAAAGGTAGGAATGAAATAGTAGTAGTAATGTGGATGTTTTGAGCTTCATTTCAATGAAATATAGTTATAAAATAAGCTTAAAATATTTAAAAAAATTAAATTTAGAAAATTATATGGAAAAATTTTTTTATTGAAAAGATATATAATTTTCAGATGCTGCAAAAATCATTTTCTACTATAATATTGTTTGGAAGTTATCGCGAAAAAAACTTGAAATTTTAGCTGAATTTAATTAAAACACAGATAAGAATCTAAAAAAAAAAATCGCTGCGGCATGCGTACTCCTTTCTTCAAAAGTACATAAGTGTTGAATTTGGTAACTATATATCAAACGGTCTGACATGTAGAGCACCCTTCTACAGAATATTTTCGTTATTAACTAGTTGCCTCAGGTGACCAGCTGGATCGTCGGGAATACTGGTCATATTTGATTTCAAATAAATCTTTATTTATAACTTAATTCTCCTGATTTCGCCAAATTTCGGAAACGCGTTAATAAAAGCTAATTTTTTTATAAATAGAGCGTGCTCGTACAGGTTAAATAATTGAAAAATATAATTAAAATATTTTTAAAAAAATCATTAAGAATAGGAAAAACTTATAAGTTAAAATATTTTTATTTTTATAAAAATTATTTTTTGAGCTTTAAGATAATGTGAAAATCAATTTTCTGCTGTAATATTTTCGGCAATTAATACAGAAAAATGCCAAAATTGTGCTTAATTTTTAATTAAAATTCTAATTAAAAAATTAAAAAAAATCGCTCCGAGATATAAATTTCCGACCTCCAAGGTATACATGTGTCAAATTTGGTAGCTGTAAGTCTGGCCTGTAGAGTGTTAGTTCTCTCTCTCTTTCGCTCTCAGTATAGTGTTAGAATTCCGTATTGTAAATTTTCTAGTTCTTAACAATTTGTGACACACTGCTGAAGTAATTTCTTCTCAGAAAATATTTTAGCTTATTACTATACTATAATAACTATACTATATATAATATTAATACAATAGATTATTTTTTTATCAAACAGAATAAATGTAGGAATTTAAAAAATTTCTTTATCCATATTTCCTTAAATCTGAATTCAGAATTTTATTAGAATCCGCGCGATTTAAGCTGAATTGTTTTCTGAACTTCTATTAATGACAGTCAAGAACTTCCCACTGAGAAAATACTCCATTTGCATTTCTAATGTATTGAAATTTCAACAGTTTCTATTTTCGATTTAATACAACATGATGATTTAGAAAAAAGTAGTACTACAATTTTTTTAATTAACAAATCGAGATGAATTATATCCGAAAGATATTGGAATATATTTTACTATTCAATACTAGAAAGATCTTAATTTGACGAAGAACCACGTTACATTTACTGTGTTCGAAAACGTAATGTTGACATTATGGCTGTCTGTGAACATAATTCGAAAAATCTTTCAGCTGGGTGGATGAAATGTGATGTATGGCTTTGTGAGCGAATTTGCATTAAATTTTAAGCAAAATTAATTCGGAGGAAGTCTGTCTGCCCGTCTATCTAAATATAGTTTAACTCGATAGCTGCAAAACAAAGAGCTAAATAAATAAACTTTGGAGCAAATTCTACATCTAAAGTGTAGATAATTGTGAAATTTGGAATCAAATCCGTCAAGGGGGGTGGTCAATTTTCTGTCTATCTATTCAAGAATGCAAATGCGATAAATCAAACAGAATGAGTTAAAATATGTTGTGATTTTGTATTTACAATAGCAGTTCAGTATCAGGTTTTAGTTTTAATTGGTTGCAAAAAAACGAGTCTAAAATATACATTCGATTTTCTTTTACTTATTGCTAAATGCTACATTTGAATTGCCAAAGAAAATACCCAAGAATTACACGATGGGTTCAGTGAAAATGCTAAATAAGAGAAAGATCAGTATTTTTGTGACTAATATTTGTTAATGCATTGCAAGGCATTCCCGACGTTACCTAAGTTGCGCAATTTTTTGTGTGTGAAAGGAGATAACGCATTTATTAGAGCAAGCGAGAAAATTTGAAGATACTACTTTAGCATGATGGAAATTGCAATCATTGCTGCTGAAAGTAGATTTTCACTCAATGCATCATTTCGATTTTCAGAAAGGGATTATTTTGATCCTTTGACATGTCGTGTTTTTCTATCATTAACTAACACTAAAATCGTTGAAGCGGAATTTTATTTGAAATAGCAACAGCCTTATTTGAACGCTTAAGAGCTATTTATCACAAATGATAATTTGTAAAAATTTTATGATATTTTTGTTCAAACGGGACATTCTTCTGCTTTACTTTTTCAATCTCGGAAAATTTTGTTTTGATCTGGAAAATTCGATTGCCTTAGTATCTGTTAACATTTTAGAATAAGATCTTTCTGAATAGTTATTATATGCTTCAAATTTACTGAAATATGTTCTGTTTTTATTTAAATGTGGAACATTTTTCCTATTGTCATTTATATTGAAAAAATGAAACGTGCTAACGGATTCTCTTTTTCAGAGATCTTGTTCATTGGAGACTACGGTGAGTTTCTTTTTCGATTTTTAAATTCAATTTTTATCTCTGTGCTATGTTGCCCCTATTATTAGAATAGTTTCCTTTAAAAGTTGAGTAATGCTTTAGATAGAGTTTTACTTGACGTACAATACATTGTGTTGCTTTAAAAACGGGGATATATCTGACACTTTTATAATTACGCATCTTCAAAAAAAACCGGTATCCATGAAATTAGGGTGCAAATTTATGCAAATGAACAGATTGACCGATATAATTAACTGTTATCTCGAAATTTTTTCATTACTATAACCGATATTAATTCAATGATTCAATACAGAATGTCATTTTATATGTATATCAAATTGCGTTTTATAATTCTGTTACAGCTTCACGCCGATAGACGGCGTATCTGTCGAGTACAAAGTTTCTGTTAATTCTTTTTTTGTATCTGAACGTAGTGTGTAAGAACGATTCTGTGACCTAGACGTGGCATCCAATTGTGAGTGGTGTCCTAATCTGTAACAGTCTACCTGAAGAGGCACAAAAAATGTGTCCGAAAATAAAATGGTGTTCACCAGAAGGAAATGAGTATTATTTGAAGAGAATTACATTAAGTAGTCCGTCGAGCCGGAGTCGAACCAGCGACCTATGGATCTACAGTCCACAAAAAGCATTCGTAGCGGAAGTTAAAACTCCGAAATGTATAATTTGTAAATCTAATGAAAATCATTCCCTGAATGTATGTCCTGTATTCAAAAATATGCTTGTTAATGAGAGAATTGAGGTCGTTAAAAATAAGCAATTATGTTTTAATTGTTTAAATCACCATAAAATTGCTAACTGTTATTCAAAATCCAATTGTTCCATTTGCAAAAAAAGACATAACTCTTTTGCACTTGGGAAATACTCAAAGCGAAACTGAAACAAAGCGAAAACTCGGTTGCAGAATGCTAACGCGGGATTAAATCCAAGGTCAAATGTATTCGTTCCGCGAATTGAGAATCCCAGCAATAATTCATCATAACTGACGAATGAGTCACCAGCGAACAGTACGCATTCATTCACTGCTACCAACTTAAATTTAAAAAAAATGGTTTTATTAAGTACTGCAAATGTGATGATTCAGAATAATGTAGGAATGTTTACGAATGCATGTGCATTACTGGATGTCGGTAGTATGAGTCATTTCATTTCAAAACGGTTAGCCGATAAACTGAATTTGAAAAAAGAATAACGAAACATCGTGGTTTCTGGACTTAATCATCTTCTGTTATTAACTGGGTCGTAAAAACGAAAATTTCCAACGTAAGCAGAAGCTTTAAAAAGGGAGTTGAGTTATTGGTAGTATCCCCTCCAAACAATTTGACATTGATACGCTAGAATTAGATAGTTTCAATTTAGCGGATGTGAGTTTCAATGAACCTGGAGAGGTGGATATTTTATTAGGTGTCCAAATATTCTATCAACTTTTAAGATCGGGTCAAATTAAGTTTAAGGGAATAGGCATTGTTTTTCAAAATACTGTGTGTGGGTTTGTTGCTACCGGAAGTGTTCCAATCGAAAGCGAAACTACTGTTCATTGTGGGTTGGTAATAGAAGATTTGGATGCAAATTTAAGGAAATTTTGGGAAATTGAAGATGTTGAGGGTGATAAATTACAAAATGATGAGAGTTTAATATGTGCAGATCATTTCATGAAAACACATTTCAGAAATGACGATGGAAGCTATGTTGTTAAAATGCCGTTTAAAATACACCCCCCATGTTTAGGCGAGTCAAAACACATTGCTACTAAAAGATTTAATTCACTTTGGCAAAGTTTGAAGAGAGAACCAGAGTATAGGCAACTATACAGCGAATTTTTAACTGAGTATGAGAATTTGGGGCATATGCAGGCAACTTGCGAAACTCCAAGGTATATTATGCCTCATCATGGCGTTTTTAGGCCAGAAAGTAGTACTACAAAACTACGCGTTCTTTTTAACGCATCAGAGGCAACGTCATCTGGACAATCGCTTAATGATAATTTGTATTCAGGATCTGTTGTCCAAGATGATTTGTTCGCTATTTTGTTGAGGTTTCGAAAACATTCTATAGTTTTCACCGCCGATATAAAAAAGATGTATCGTCAAATTTGGATACATCCAGATCAGTGTGATTTACAGCGTATTTTATGGAAGGATTTGGAGGAAGAGAAATTACGCATATTTAAGTTGCTCACTGTTACCTACGGAACCAAATGCGCTTCTTGCTTGGCGACCAGAATACTAAAATATGCCGTGATGAGCAGAACAATTATCCTTTAGCCGCTGCTGCTGGCAAAGATTTTTACGTCGACGATATACTCAGTGGTACCGAGGATTTATCTTCTGCCATTGAACTACAAGACCAGTTAATACATTTGTTAAAATCGGCTGGTATGGAGCTTCACAAGTGGAGCTCAAATAATCCTGTTTTGTTACAAAAAGTTCCAACGTCGGACCGAGAATACGATTTCGATAACCCTAACTCAGCAACTTTAAAAACTTTGGGATTACAATTCAATCCTGAAAAGGATACATTTAGTTTTAGTGTTCAAAAAATTGTGAGTCCTGCAACAAAAAGAACAATGCTATCGGACATATCCAGATTGTTTGACCCTTTAGATCTCTTAGGACCTTTGATAATCACAGCGAAGATGTTCTTGCAGAAATTGTGGATTTTGAGAATTGATTGGGACGATGAAGTTCCCTTACACTTAAATAGAGTGGGAAAAATTTAGTTCTGAACTGAGTCAATTGAAAAATTTAAACATAGATCGTCATGTGTTATGTTCTGAAGCTCTGAAAGTAGACCTGATAGGCTTCGGAGATGCTTCTAAAAATGCGTACGGTTGTGCCGTCTACACCAGGTCTTTGTCAAGGTCTGGTAAGATGAAGGTGGCACTCTTATG
Source organism: Argiope bruennichi (assembly GCF_947563725.1). Lineage (NCBI taxonomy): Eukaryota > Metazoa > Arthropoda > Arachnida > Araneae > Araneidae > Argiope > Argiope bruennichi. Next base: position 56,604,058 of record NC_079163.1, read on the forward strand.
CAGCAAATCTCGAGTTGCTCCCATCAAAGAAATTAGTATCCCACGTTTGGAGCTGTGTGCGGCGGATCTGCTTTCCAAACTTACCGTTAAGGTTCTGTCATCCTTGCAACTAAACATTCATGGAGTACATTTGTACTCGGACTCCACCGTGGTGCTTGCTTGGATCAAAACTCCACCTACATCGTTGAAAACGTTTGTTGCTAATCGAGTCACTAGGATTCAAGAGTATACTAAGAACTTCCAATGGCATTATGTAAATACTGCTGAGAATCCTGCGGACTTGATATCACAAGGAGCTTTTTCCTTCAAAGATCCAACATTTGGACATTTGGTGGAATGGACCATCTTTTCTTTCATCTAGTAGCTGGCCAAACTTCAATGACGATCCTGGTGTCTCAGATGGTGAATATCTTCTTGAGGTGAAAAGAACTGTAAAGAACTCTGAACTGAATAATGATCCTATGATTAATCGTTCCATTTGTAATAATCCTAGTTTTTTTGAGTGTCTATTAGATATAAGTAATAATTATAATAAAATTGTTAGTATTTTAAGTTATATTTTCAGGTTTGTCAAGACCTGAAAGGAGCTCCACACTTTGGCGGTCTTTAGGAGGCAGCTATAAAGTCATTTAAATACCATCTAAAAAGAGTTGTTAAGGGAATAAACTTATGAAGAGTTCTTAACGGTAATTGTGCAAATTGAGGGAATTTTGAATTCTCGACCACTTTGCCCCTTGTCAGCTAACGAGGACGATTTTGAGGTTCTTACTCCTGCACATTTCTTAGTAAATAGGTCTTTAACCTCTTTGAATGAGCCTGATTGGACAAATTTAAGAGTCATCTCAAGAGATGGCAAAAGGTAACTAGACTTGTACAATGTATGTGGAAATTTTGGCATCGTAATTATTTAAGTCAATTACAACAGAGATCTAAATGGATGTTTGACAAAAATAATGTAAAATTAGGAGATTTAGTGTTATTAATCGAAGATAATGTGCCTTTTTATAAATGGGCTATGGGTAGGATAATTAAAATTTATTATGGTGATGATAAGAAAATTCGTGTGAAGATTAAAACACAGTCTAGTACTTGTAAAAGAGCCATTTCTAAAATTTGTGTATTGCCTCTGGAACATAATTAGTTTGTAATATTTAATTTTTTAATTTGTAAGTCTTGATTTGTTATTTCTTAGAGATATTAATTATTATGTTTCTTGTGTGTTCTTTACTAGATTTGTGTAAAAGTTGTAATATTGTGTATGTTATTGAACATTGTAATCTCTTGAAACCCTGGGGTTTCAAGGTGGGGAGAATGTTACAGCTTCACGCCGATAGATGGCGTATCTGTCGAGTACAAAGTTTCTGTTAATTCTTTTTTGTATCTGAACGTAGAGTGTGTAAGAACGATTCTGTGACCTAGACGTGGCATCCAATTGTGAGTGGTGTCCTAATCTGTAACAGTCTACCTGAAGAGGCACAAAAAATGTGTCCGAAAATAAAATGGTGTTCACCAGAAGGAAATGAGTATTATTTGAAGAGAATTACAAATTCTAAATAGTTTTTGAGACAATTTTATTTGCCAAGAACTCCGTCTGAAAAAAGTCAACTTCTAGAGATCATGTAATAAAACTAGGTTTGTTAATAGTAAAAAAAGAGGTAGAGAAAAGTTTAGCTTTACTGAAATTTTGGAAAAAATAATCCAATTCAGATTAACATTCATATGAGTATGAGTTTTCAAACTATATAAAAAAAGGAAATACCTCAACTTTTACGTAAATAACTTATTAAACCAATTTATAACCCAGCTTTTTTAATAGCTCTTGCCCTAAGAAATCATATTTTATTGTGAATGATATATGTTGTTTAACCCATTTTCAAAAGGAAATCATTGATTGGCTGGTCGCCAATGCCGTAATGCCATTTCAATTCATCAGGTTTTATTAAAAAGGTGCTTTTATTTTTAGATGGAAACGATTGCTAGACAATAGACTTTATTAAATTATAAACATATTATACATTTTATTTTTAATTAAAATTCGACAATATTTTAATTATTTCCATATTATAAATATTAAATCATATAAAGAGTTTTATTATGAAACTGTAATAAGAATTTAAACTACGGAAATTTTACTTAAGTAAAATATAATTTACTAGAGAAAATACAATTTATCTGATGAGAACTGAGTATGGTTATTTATGGTAATAAAACAATTTTTGAAATATACACATTTACATTTCCCTATATGGATTATACAAGGCAAAGCAATGTTATTTTCGAATAAATTGATCTAGAATTCAGCGTATCTTCACACTTTAGATCTCCCGAAAAAACATTTGGAATTGCATCCTTCGATTTGCGAGGACGAAAACAGAACAAGTCAAAAGGATGAAATTTGTTATGTTGTCTTAATAAACAAATTTTGAATTGAGCTATGGTTGAAACCCGGGTAAAGGTTGCCTGTATTTCGGCCCAAATCGATGTAAGTGGCAAAAAAGGATTACATGCATATCTGATTAAAACATTCATCAGTGGCAAATTTTAAATCTCGTCCATCGGAGGGTCAGTGGCTACAGTATGTTTCTATGTATCTTAACGCGATTGCACAGGGATGCAGCATGATTGATACATAACATTCAACCTATGCAGTTTCAATAGTCAAAACTGTGTCTCCTTAAATGAGTTTTGTCTATAAGATAAAGATTTTCTTTTTTAAACGAGAAGGCTTAACAGACGTATTTTGACAATATAAGGGGAAATCGTAAATAGCGGAGCTGGCAGAAAATTGTTGGAGTGCATGATATTTTTGAATATTGACTATTTAAATATTTATAAGCTGGCATAGAATCTGTACATTATGTAAAATCTCATGGAAAAACGCTTATTGTAAAAATTTGAAACGCTTTGGACATTTAAAAATACCAAAAGATTATAGCAGCTAGGGGTGGGATAAAAATTTATGTATAGTCAAACCTATTTTTGTGCGGTCCTTTTTTTAAGCGATATGCGGTCCCCATTCAGCGCATAAAATTTTTCTTTAATATGCTGTAAAAAAGTATTTGTTATAACTATTAAGTTTTGAAATCTTTTTTGTGATTTCTTTTATACGCTTTTTAACTATCTCACAAAAATAGGTTTTACCTTATTCTTTTATTTAAATTTAGAGAATAAAATTTGATAAAATTCGAGAATTCATCGTTTGTGATTTCAATTATAGAGGGGAAAAATCCTCTTTTCTTAATATTGGAAACAACAATATTCGCACGGTCTTCCTGTGACAATAGAAATAGTACAAAAATCGAAACCAGAAAAACATAATGAAATAATTATGGTTTAAGATTATATTTTCCGCATAATAGTATAGTTTTGTAATTTATAATGAAAAAAATTGGAGAAACTGAATGAAAACTCTCTAAAAAATGTGCGAGATAATTATAATAGAAATTTTGCTCCAAACGATGAGCGATTAAACGATTAAAAAATAAGTAAAAACAGTAAACCAATCACCTGAGCCCCAAGTACAAGACCGATTTTGCAAATTCTTGTGTCGAATGAAAGAAATCATAAAGAATCATTATGAAAATCATAATGTCATCTGATATTCCTTTAGATATATCGTCAATGGTCAGCTGCCCTCTGATCCACCATATTTGATAGAAATTGAAAATACTGCTTCAATGTACATTGTCTACGGGAAGAATGGCTTTTCTCCCTATTTGGAGAGATACTGAAAAATAAAACATTAAAACATCCCTTAATTTTAATAATTAAACAAGTTTCGCCAATTTTCATCTCCACTTTAAAGTACAGCTAGCCAATTAGATGGCGCTATCATTATTGCTTGGATATAATTTAATATTATAGAATCGTTTTTGTGATAATATGTAGTTCTTCTATGTTGATTGAAATGACCAAATTAATTTTAATACTTGTCGACTTTGACTATCATATTTTTTTTAACAGGGAGGGACAGACTTTTCCAGGTTACGGGCTACTTCTAATTTTTTCAATGTATTGCGGTCCACCCAATGGCGTAGGTGTGGTGAGCTAAGAAAAAAGGCATACAATATTTATTATAACTTAATAATAAATACGGATTATGTACTTACCTACACAACTACAAACATAATAGTCGCAAATATAATATCAAATGATGCACTTAATATCAAACAATTCAAAATACATTAAAAATAAATCCTTTTCATTTAAAGTTGGTTCTCGTAATTATAGTTAGTAAAAGACTCGTAGTCTGCATACTGTCCGCCAATCTTGAATATCTCGGTATATAATTGCTAATCTTGGACTAGATTCTAAGTAGTCGTCTGTGAGATGGGAACGATATGTTGTCTCAATTAGATTCATCGTTGAAAATGCAGATTCACAAAGGTAGGTAAAGCCAAAGAACGATGTTGAATGATATGCAACTTTTTATAATTAGGATACTTTACTTCCTTCATTAAATTCCAAAAGTTACTTCTTGGCTCCGAACTACGTGCTTTTAAAATTGTCATTTTGAAGGAGAAAAACTCCGTTTTTTTTGTTTTTTTTCAAGAGATAGAGAATATATAATTTTTATTTTCAGTTATTTCTTTCACATCAACATTACCAAATGAGTAACAATTTATTTTTGTCTAGTAAATTCTTGAACATGTCTCTCAAATTCGGAGCGAAGTTTATTATTTCATCATAATATTTTTCTTTGTTTAATATACCTACGTTTTTAAATAACTCGTCAGAAATATTTTTGAAATTTTTTAGTTTATTCTTCATCAACTGGGAAGATATTGGCTTTAATTTGTTTTTGAAAGTACTAACAAATCCAATCAATTCTACTATTGTTTGATTTTTTCTTTGCAATTGTTAGGTCAATTCGTTAAGATGGCTTGTTATACCAACAAGAAAAGCTAAATACATCAACCAAATGTCATCACGCAAGTTAAACATACACTTCTTTTGATTCCAAAAAATCTTTTACCTTTTGTAGTAGGTCCCTGAATCTCTGTAAAAATATACTCCAACTTAACCAACGAGCATCTACATGATGTAACAATATTAGATACGTTTTCTTCTAGTTGGGCCCGGAACATTCTTCTCTGCGAAGACTTCTTTCTCAAATTGAATTCACCATTTTCATGCAGATTCCCATAACATAACGCATATTTAGAGAGCATTAACATACGCATATTTATTCCCATAACATAACGCATATTTAGAGAGCATTAACATACGCATATTTATTCCCATAACATAACGCATATTTAGAGAGCATTAACATACGCATATTTATTCCCATAACATAACGTATATTTAATATTTTACAACAGAGGACCTGTTGGTGAATACTGCAATGTTAAGAAAGGAATTGTAGTAAGACATCGTCTCTGATACACATAGCCAAAAATCCATTGACTATGATAGTCATTGACGGGCCCCATCAGTTGTCATCGATACAACTTTATAAATTGGATTTTTTTTTTCTCCTTTAAGTATTTTTTGAAGGCGCAGTAAACATCTTCACCTCGTATTTTCTTCTTTAGAGGTAATGTTGTCAATAATTCTTTTTTTTTTTCACACTAATATCCTTGAAACCATTCTTATAAAAATGCAAAGTTGAGAAATATCAGCCATGTCTGTATATTCGCTAAGCTGCAAGGAAAAGAAAATGCAGTTAGTTATATCTTGGGTGAACTGATCAATCAAATCAGAATACATCATTTTGTTAAGGCGCCTGGCAGTTCTATGTGAAAGTTATACATCTTTAATTGCGGAATTAATTTCATTTTTGTTCTTGAATGAAAATAATGAATGGCTTTCTTCCAGAAGCGCTTTTTTTTTAAAAATCATTTTTTCCATCTGCGAAATGTTTCTTATGTATTGCTAACCCACACGAAAAGATGCAACTGTTGCAGCTTTCGATATAGTATTGAGTCAGTTTAATAAACTGATTGTTGTCTGATTAAGTGCAATTTAAATTCTTTTAACTTTTGTTTAAACAATTCGCTTTTTAACGGAAAATCTGTTTTAAAACTTCCATGCATGCTTTTAAAATGACTTTTAACGGTTCCTTTTTTTTTTTTTTTTTTTTTTTTTAAGTGCTACACTTGCATGACATACAGCACATATATTTTGCATTCACCATTGTAAAGAAAAACTGTTCTTCCCATTCTGTATTAAAATTGTTTTTCTTTTCTCAACGCTTGTTTTCGACATTGTATTTTTCTTTTAAAATATGACAGATTACTATTTTTACTACAAAAGCACAAGTAACACAAAATTCCAAGTTAAATATTTAAACCACAAAGAGCGACTGCTAGAACGTAGGCGTATTCAATGCAACGAGCAGCGAACATACGTAAACCGACGAATTTGTAACCGATGTATGTACTAAAGCGTCTTGTTCTCATCCATTCAAAGTACATGTGTCGTCTACACATTCAGCGAATCATTTGCTTAAGTAAATACAGTCGCATCGACTGTGAAAAGTTGATTCTTCAGTTTAGCTGGCGTCGGTATTTCATAAATGTTTCTTTTAGTAGGCGTGTCTTAGGTCTTAGTAAAGTCGGTCACCCCAAAATGTCTTGGTGGTCTACTGGTCAATCGCGATCGACTTAATGCCCACTCTTGTTATTGTGTCAGCCAATTTTGATAAAAGACCTCTTATCAAAACAAAGGAAAGTACTATTTTAAGTTGCGAGAAAGTGTAATAATGATAGAGCTCCCTATGTTATTTAAAATTGCTATGTGGTAAAATTATATGGTGGTATCAACCCAGTTGTAGAATTGGAGGCTCGATCTTTTGTTTCGCGTTATCTCTGAAAAATGAAGATGGATCGGACAGAGAACCTTTTATAATGTATTGAAAGATGAACTTTCATTTGAAATAAAATTATAGAAGCCAATAAAATGGTTGATTCACTCATGTTTTCCCCCCATTAAACGTGATAGAGTGAGAGTGAAATATTTAGATTTTCTCCTAAAAATTGAATTCGTAGGGGACAAGCGACTATTGATGACGTGTATAGGTGTCATTACTTCATATGACGCAAAAATTAGTGAATTAGATATAACAGGGGAACTGGTTTACGGATTTGCAACATATATCTATTAATAATAAAAATGAATGTGGACGTGGATGTTGCTCTACAAGTCATATTGTTTGATTTACCTTGGAAGTTTTTGAAATTGAGCATCAGAACCAATGTCTAAAAATTTTAATTAAAATGGTATAATAACTTCTAAAAATATTATTGTACACAAATGATTACATTATATTACAAAAATTAAATGTTTCATTTTTTTAATATTTATATAATTTCTTTTTGAATTTTGACAATTTTTAAAAAATTTCTTTGCCTAATTTAAAACAAAAGGTTATATAATTACCCAGAAATTCAAACTAATTTCATTGTATTTTCAAATATTTAAAGTGCGATTTTCTTTTATTATTTGAAGTTAAGGAAAAAGGATTCTGCTTAATATCTGTGCAGTTTACAATACCGTGAAATTTAAAAGATAGATGAACGGCACATTTACGTTTTTCTGGAAACCGGGAAATTCTTAACAATGAAAATGGTCGAAATGCCACGGGAAATATCTTTTTCAACAGCAAATATTACTATCCGATAGAAAATTTAGGAAACATAGAACGAATGATTTATTTTAATTAAGCAGTTGAAAAACATTTGTTTTTTCTTAAAGTATTTCTTTTTTTTAATGGCAAATTGAATGACAAATCAACTACAAATCGCTACGCTCAGAAAAATTAGTAATATCACTTCAAAATTAAAATAATTTATGAACTGGTCTTGGTCATTAAGTGCAGATTTCAACCACTGCGTTGCCTATGATGTGAGGTTACCCCTGAAATTAGATATTGGCACTTTCTCTTGACACTGTGGATATCAAAGTGTCGCATTTTTTAATGAGTTCTAATGCCCCACGCGTCTAATTTCAACTTCTATTCTGTGTTCAAAGTCTGCTAATTCTCATTGTGCGATTATAATCACATCACAAACCATTTCATATGAATACATTTGAAAGCCCTGGAAGGCACTGCCCATTTATACATTTTGTACGCGATGCTACCGCTATCTTTATATTTGCTTAATGCTATTCTATAACTTTTGTTACAGTGCAATTACTGCGTAATTGTGAATGTGGGTAATCTTTCTGATTTCCGCCTTTTAGTCAAAATTCCTTATCTACACATTTGATAGCAGACATAATCAAGTTTTTGACTATTTCCAATGTTACGAGCATTTCCCAATGATTAAGGCTTGTTAATATTTTTATCATTTGATAGAAAATAAATAAAAATACATTCATTTTAATTTATTTAACAGTATTTTAATGCTCTTTTGAAGCCAAAGGTGCTTTAGCTGTTTAGAAGTTTTATAAGATTATGAGGAGTATTTCGTATAATTGTCTGATTTCTCTGAATTAGTGCACCTTGATACTTTTACATCCTTTTGATTTTTATATCTAATTATAATATACACTTGCCGCTATAACCCGAACTGCGCCTGCGTTTATTCTCTATGTATCTAAGTAAGAAAAATATAATTTTACGCTGTAAAATTTTCCAAATTTTTATATTAAACCTCTTGAGAAGTTTTAGAAAGTCAACTCTAATTAAATGGTAATTAACATCCAAATTAACAATTTGCATAAACTCACGTTGTTTCACCGTTGCAAGTACGTGTAAAATTTGCTTATAATTACAGTTTTAGAATGTGGCAACAATTATTTGCTTAGGAGAAGTTTCTAGGTTGGTGTCGTCAACTTTGAAATTCAATTTAAACACAGAGATTAGAAATTTTAAGAGAATACAACCTAGAAAGTTATTTGTCTTGGATACTTTCTTGATTTGAGTAGTTCAGAAGCCATCGAGATTCGGTCAAGACTTTTATTTTAACAATTTTAATGAAACTAATAATATTCTTTTGAGTTATAATAAAAATATATTAATATAAAAGCTAAAAAATTAACGAATATCTTATCCTGTCAGATAAAGGTAGCTATATCATAATAAAAACACAAGAAAAAATTTCATGGATTAAAATTATGAGCTTTCGGTGACTTCAAAAACGGTTCATGCTAAAAGTAGAAAATGAATTCTCGTGAACTGTCTTAAATTGTTTCACTTTTAGGATGAATCTTTTGTCCAAATGTTCATAATTTTATTTGAAAATTTCCGCGCTAATTTTAGACGATTCTTGTGTTTTTATTATAATAAAGCGCACACTTTTCTAAGTGGACTTTATGGGTCATATCCTTTATTTTTTTAACTTTTTGCAACATATTTTGCTATTAGGGGTTGTATAACATGTTTCGAAAAATCCAGCCTATAGTCGAAACCCTATAGTTACTTTACTATAGGTACTTACTTCCCTGGTTATACTGTACGCCGTTCTGAATTTAGAAGTCTTAAAAAGAATTTACCAATCACCTTGTATAGATAAATGTCTTATTTTTATTAATTTGAAAATTATATAATGCAGTTATATTCAGATATGATGGTTGAACAGTGGGACTAATATTTTCACTACAGTTTATCCATGCTTCTCTAGCGGTATTCTTTAGAAATTGATAGCATTTAACAAGTGATATCCAAACTGTAGCATTTTCTGCAGCGTCACTCAATTTTGTTTTTATTTTACAGAACACGAGCCACAGCACCGTAGGAGCCTGGATAAGAGGAGGGTGCACTTGACTGTTCTCAGGCAGTTCTAAGTAAGCATCACTTTTTCGAATATTCTTAATTGTTCTATTAATAATAATAATATGTTTGTTTTTCAGGAGCGCGTTTTCTTTCCTTTACATTCATTTTTATATTTAAAAAGTGGTTGGCTGGGATTAAAGGCTGCTGAAAATTTCAAATAAATACTTTGAGTTTCTTGGTATCGATGGTTTATTTATAAAATATTTTCTCATCAAATCTTAATAGACGTATACTCATAATATTTTAGAAGTCTTACACTATTCTGTTGATTTCGCTATGCTTTTTGTTAACTTTCTGTCCATATTTCTATTCACCCAATAATATCGCAAAAAATAGCATTATCATTTCAAAATAGTCGCATTTAAAAATTGTCGCAGTTGCTTTGTTCTGAAATTAAATCTGAATTATACGTACAACACATTTTGAAACATTAAAAGTGTACCTTATACAGAAATCTACTAACCATAGTTGAAAACGAATATGGAATATCTTGATTATTAACGGTAGAGTAAAAAAACCAGACTGAAATACTATTAGCAATGATGAAAGGATTTGAGTTTAGATTCAACAATTTAGTATATTGTAAAACTGCCTTAGACGATCAGCTGGTTCACTGGAATTTATGGTAGTTAAAATTTCCGATTGAATACTTTATGTGGTGTATTCTTTATGGCTTCTTCAAGAAAGTATTTTTTTTTTTTTTTTGTTTATACTAAAGAAACATTTGGCGGACATCTTATTCGATATCGAAAAAGCGTACAATCGCACATGGGGATATGGAATCTTGAATGAACCTGCTAAGAAACTTGCCAATTTTTATTCAAATTTTTTTTAACATTGGGACAATTTAAAGTGGGATATGAATTCTCTGGTATGAAAATGTCCCGCAGGGTAGTGTTTTAGTATCACATCTTTCATTATAAAAATTAAAAATATTTTAAACTAGCTTCTTAACTTGTCAAAGGATATCTTTGTACAGACGATCTATATACTTCCTTTAAGGGAAATCGTATGTGTTTTATAGAAAGTCAATTGAAAACTGCAGTGAACAAAATTAAACAATGGTCAAATTTAAATGATTTTACTTCCGCAACGGCAAAAACAGCGGGGAGTGCATTTTTGTGGGAAGAGAAATCTTCATCCAGACCCTGACATTATGTTAGACAACCAAAAAATTCCTTTCTTTAGTGAAATTCGTTTCTTAGAAATTATTTTCGACAAAAGGCTGATGTTTCAATCACACCAAACTTCTGTACGAAAAAAAATTAAAATAAAGGCGAGAGGGCCTTGGATATCCTGAAAGTTTTCTTGTACATCTTTTTGCTCGACCATCATTGCTGGGGATTTATAGAGATAACATCCTTTCGAAAGTAGATTATGGCTGCGTAATCCATAGCTCAACTAGGAAAAAAATACTAAAAAAAATTTGACCCTGTTCTCCAAATTGCTCTTAAAATATGTTCTGGAGTTTCCCGGACTTCTCTAGTTAAATATTTATATGTTGAATGCTACGAGCCAGATTTACACCTTAGAAGACAAATGTTTTCTTACATTATTATTTTAGAATTCAGTCTCAACCTAGCCATCCATATTACAATTTTAAATTTCGTCCTTTTCTGCTTCATTTGCAAGAGGTTAGAACCTATTTCGTGAAAGAAAAAGGCTAAAGAAAGGCATAGAAAGAGGCTAAATCATTGTGAACTTATATTTGTTTACCAGAGTGCGCACTATCTTATCAGAACTAAACATGAACCTTCTAGAAATATCCCCACACCCATTTAACAGTAACCCTCCATAAAAAAAACCAAGCCTTTTATTTTCTTAATTCTTTTGAAAATTTCAGCAAATTGGACACTGAAGATATTATTTATCAACAATTATTCCGACTCTGTTTACTCTGAAGGATTTAAGATATCTCCCCACTCCAAAATTCTCATTTGCTGTGATTTTTCTAGATAAAATTCCATGTTTTCAACATCATACCTGTTGTCCCATTTTTACTGCCGAGACCACTACAGTTTTGCATACTTTATTGAAGATTTTAAATAGACGTATTGGAAGCTATATTATTTACACTGATTCTTTAAGCATTTTACAGTCTTTAAAATCATTTGAAAATCATACTCTTCCAATGACTCTAAGATTTTAGCCGTATTACAAGATTCCATTTCTCGAGTCTTAAGTTTTATTCCTCTGGTATCATTCAATTTGGGAATATGTGGTAATCAGCAAACTGATTAGTGTACCAAATCTGCAACTTTTTTTTTAAAAGCCCAATACCTGCATGCGATTTGAAGAAACAACAAAACACTGTCTTTACATCAACTGGCAAACTCAATGGGATTTGGAAACTAAACAAATTTCATACTTGCAAGCCTATCACAGAAAATTGGCCCTCTGCAAATAATCGAAAACACGACGCAGTTTTAACTCGTCTCAGAATCGGTCACACTAGATTCATAAACATCCGTTATCAAATGATCAATTGCCGATGTGTTCATTCATCTGTGATGTAACAGTTTATCATATCCTTATTAAATGTCCATATTTTAATGTTCAGAGCTTGTTTTACTTCAAAACAACAGCAGTGACTTTTTCATGGTTGCTTGGCAGGGACCCACATGAGAACGTTTTTGTCTTTTTAAAATTGAATAGATTTTATTCCTTAATTTGAACTCACTATCGTAATTTTATGACTTTTTGCAATTTGTCATCATTTCACCAATGGTTAGTTTTGTATCATTTTTAATAGAAACTGTTTTTGTTAAACTTTGAACTGGAAATATACATACTTGGCGTAGTATGACCTTCATATTATTTCTTGTACCTTAAAGCCTTAAACCAAACTAATAATGGACATGCCAAATTTTTTTTCATCTATCTGAGTTCCTTATTTTTAGGAATCACACGGTGACAATTTCTTTACTGTTTGGAATATTTCTACTCACCCCCCCTCCCCCAAGTATGTGCTACTTCAGTATGGTATGTTCTCTATGGTTAAATGTATGGTATACCTCTGAGCGATATGCATTTTTCTGCTCCTTAAACCACTTTTTTTCCTTTTATTACTTTATGTAACCTGAAGTATAATCCTTGAACAGCATAGAAACTATCACATGTTCCTCGATAGTATTTCTTTTTCTGGTATAGATTCCCTTACCTTATTATTGTAACATATACACTATCTAATATTAAGTAATTGGGCAACTGTAATAAGAGATAAATACAATTTATTTATATCCACTAGTTGGTAGAGTTTCCACCTGAGGCAATTACAGCCTTAACCCTCTAGGGCATGCTTTTCTCAAGTGTTTGGACGATGGACGATATTTTTTCCCACTCTGCTTGGAAACGACATGTAAGTTTTGTTCACCGACTTTGGACGGTTGCTGCATCCTTTAATTCGGCGATCCCACTCCTCCCAGAGATTTTCTATAGAATTCAAGCCTGGACACTGGCCAGGCCAGGCCAGGCCATTCCAGTCCAGTCGGTTCAACCCATTGTTATCATAACAAACTATGGTGGACTTTGCAACATGACAAGTGGCGTTGTTATTCTGGAAATAACAATGATCCAACCCGTAAAACTGCCACAGCTTAGGAAGTACATTGTTGTCTAAAGTTGTGGAATGGGAGTCGGCGCTGAGCTTATCATCAATTGTTATCAAGGATCCCAGTCCATACCACGAGAAACATCCACTGACCATAATTTCATTCCCGCCAAACTTTACTGTAGGTACAATGCTTTCTGGCAAAAGGCGTTATTCCCACATACGCAAAACCAGACTCTGCCATCCGATTGGAAGAGATTGAAACTTGATCCATCACTCCAGAGAACCTGTTTCCAATCATCCACGATCCAATTTCGACGTGTCTTACACCACCTCAACCGAGCAGTGCGATTAGAGCTTATAATCAAAGGCTTACGGGCTGCGGCACGACCATGGAAACCAAACAAATGTGCTTCCTTGAGGAGGGTATTTATCGAAATATTAGTCCCGGATAATTGTTGGAACTCCTACAATATGTTTGGGACGTGTTTTTTTTTTTTTTTTTTCGAATTTCTTTCGACAGCACTAGCCGGTCTCTATATCTTAATTTCGCGGGTCTACCGGATCTAGGCACATTCCGACAATCTTCACTCACTTTCCACTTCTTAATCACAATAGCTACTGTCGATTTTGGAATGTTTAACTCACTTGACATGTCCCCTAAGGATCGGTCATTTCTATGATATCCTACAGTTACACTTTCTCTTAGACAGACAGCTCTGAATTTCGTAGTATCTTGCATGTCACTAATGCTAATGCTGTTTCCTATGCAATATTTAAGTACAGAAGGTGTGACGTAGATCAGGACCGCAGTTATCCTCATTTGCATAGGTGTTCAAATACTTATTGGTAGATAGTATATATTTCTGGGTATGGTTGGGACAGCAAATACCATTTCATGGCAATTGTAATATTCTCCTTCATTTTATTCACAATTTCTTATTTGAAAAATTATAATTTCGATATTACCTTAATTTATTTATATTTTAGTACGTTATTAAACTACAAATATTACCTTAGTTTATTTTTTAATAGTATTGAAACTGAATTTGGTGAAATGAATTTTTACCAAAATTAAATGACAAAACAAGATTGAGTTAAGCAGTTAAAATCATTGAGTAATTTATTTTAGCTGCCCCTTATAATAAACACATAATTCTTGATTTCTTTCGCTTAGACAGAAAAGATAAAATTTTCTATTTTCAATTTTGTCATGTGTTTAATTTTAAAAGTAAATAACAAAATGAAAGCAGACATTTTATTTCCTTTATAAAATCATCATTATCAATTCAGATTTGTTTCATAAGAATGTGTTTAGAAATTGATGCTTCTGGCAACTAATACTTCATAAGAATCATGAGGACATTCATTTCCACCATAAGGCACGTACAAGACTCCGTGGCTGGGATGAACTTTGCCACTGCACATGGCACCCTCGTGGTTGACTCGTCCAATGAACAAAGGCTCTCCATCAGCAGTAGATCCACCTTGGATGGCGCCAGGTGGAAGGTCTGATCCAGAAGCGAATCTCCACTCCAAACTCACTCCGTAAGGGGCAACCAACACCTACAAAAAATACAAGCAAACTGTAAGCCTCCCTTACGATAAATACTTCTTCTGATGGTTTTTGCATATTTAGCCAAGTTATTCACACTACAATAATTAGAAACTGCAGCAAAAGTAACCAGGTTTCAGTTCCGCCACTGTGCATCAACATTGGGGAGGGTGGTGAATTGTCTTGTCGCCGATGACAGGATGTACCTCGTAATGGCACAGTTGTATGAGGAAAGATATTTTTGACATATTTACAATATCTTTTATTGTTTTCCAAATCTCCATTTTCTGAAAGGCGAAAAACTTTACTACTGTTTTTTTTACTACAGTTTGAGAATTTGAAGCTAATGTGATATCAAATACATAACAAAATAAAGCATAATAATCGTACTAATCACAACTAGGTACGATTGTACAATCATAAAAATCTTCAATAGCTTACCGAACCAGTTCATGCAATGTTATTATCGAGTGAAGACGTGTTAATGGTATATAACTAATTTTAATAATTATATTTTTCATAAATAAAATACTTTTACGAATTATAACAATATAAAATTAACTCAAATGAAGCATTTTTATCAATGCTGTAATTGAACAAAGTAACTAAATTGGTAACACTGCTCAACATTGATTTTATTGCTAATGATATTACAAAAATTTTACATACTACCTACATAATTTAAGTTTAAAAAGGTTGCTCTCAAAAGAGATTTCAATCGTTAACTGTTAATTGGATCTGTATACTAATGAGTTTACCGACCACTGTTCTTGTGAAATTGTGTTTAAGGCACTTTCAGTCTCTCGTTCATATTCTATTTCTGTGTAAAAAAAGAAGCTAAAAACATTATTTGAAATAAACCTTGACTGGCTAAAGTATGGAAGAATTTTTTTTCTTCCTTGCTTCTCAAATCTGCATCGGATATTCGATTTTTTCTTCCATATAGATGGTAAAATTTCAATTCATTGACTTCTCTTTCAGAGAAATGTTGACAAACTTGCTTCTTATTCACTTCCACTGTTAAATTCAGGTTTCTTTGTATCTTCGTTTGGGGAAGGAATATCAGATAATGACGTTATATCCCAACAGGATAATTCCCCTTACTTTTCTTCTTATGATTAAAAGGTTTCAAATTGAAAATACAAAAATTACAACCATCGTTAACAGGTTATCTCTACATTATTGATATGCTATGGTCAATATGTTTAATCGGTTATTATTAGTAATAAAACTAAGGTTGTTATTATTATTAATTTCCGATAAATCTCATTTATCATGACAGATTCATCAAATTTCAAAATCTCCTTTTATATTTTCTTTCATTGCATAAACGGTTCCTCAGGGACACATCTTCAGGTGTGGCGGTCTTCATGACTAGATCACGAGGTACCGAAGTGATCTGATTTGCCTTCTGGTTTATATCACCTCAGCCAGCTGCTTTCCACATTTTATTTCTTCCTTCCCTAGACATCAAGAGGGAATTCTGCGTGAGAAGCTGCCTCCGCTCTCTTTGCTTCTTGCCTCTCATGGACAGCCAAAAACTCCAACTGTTGAACGTGCGTGGAGACTCTTTAGACATGTAGTACCTTTCGGTCTCCGGTATATCATTCGACCGATATCTTAGTCACTTGACTGGTCTAATCAAGGAGATCAGGTAATCCGATATTTCATTTACAATTGCAGATACTGAATCGGATCACAATCCTAATCTTGTTCCAATGAAAACCAAATGCATTAGAAAGAAACTCAGATCGACTTCTCGAAAATCTCCGCAATTAAACTTTCGAAGAAAAATTTAAAACAGATGTGTAAAAGTTGCTTTCTTTCACTGTAAAGAATGCAGTCACTTTGGAACTTGGGACTGAGGGCTTAGTTCACAAGGACTTAAAATCCTTATTTGTCATGGACAATAGTCCAGATCATATTTCACTCCATCTGTCAGAGGATTTTTCTATCCTTACGATGCTTCGCACCCACACGCAGAGTTTTTAATGACAAACTTCCCAATCCACTTCTTGATGGGTACATACATTTCCTGGAACTGACTTGGTCTTGCGTCCAAAATCGACGACATAAAGGACTTCCATCCTTCTTGTTTCGCAACATAGGAAACTTTCTTAAACTGCATAATTTCCCTGAAACTCCGTGGTTACAATATTGCTCGTACGGATGCAAACACAGGAATAAATAATTCTGGAGGTGCCTGTATTTTAACTTCTAATATTTTTCTTAGTACACCTCTAAAGTTATAACACTTCCTTACAGGCTGTAGCAGTTGTAGCAGTGTTCATACAAGAGCTCTTGTTATAGTCTGTTCTTATATTTGCCAAAACGTGTGATTAATCAACAACAACTTAACAATCTAGGTGACCATCTAGAATTCTGCCTTCCTAATACTCAGATACTTCAATAGACACAATACTTTATGGGCTTCGGATAGTAAAAATTCTCGAGGTCAACAGATCGAACAGTTTATTACCAATAATTGTCCCTGTCTGTTTAATAATAATAACGAGAAAACGTGTTTCCATGAACACACACATAGCTCCCATAGTCTTGACCTGGCCATTTGCTCACCTGATATTCTACCATTTCTGAATTTCCCAGGTGGAGGTGATCTCCATAATAGTGATCACTTTCCTTTAATTGTTTCCCATGCTTATAGAGACGGTGCGACTCCTTGTAGTCCTCGTTTCCTATTCCAGAGGTCATATCGGAATGCTTTTACGCAACAAGCAGAGATCACCGAGACAATGGTTAAAATTTCAGATATCATGAGAGCAGTGCAAAAATTACGGATTGCATTATTTATGCCGCTAATACCATACCAATATGTTCCCCATACCTATGAAAATTTCTATGTCTGTAGTTGTCTTTTGTGCCATTAAAACCAACAATTCAATCCAATCGAAGACCATGGTGGAATGACGCTTGCCGCGACAGTTGTACGAAGAACAAAAGAAACGTTTTTCGTTGGTACCCTTCAACAGAAGGTCTTATAGTATTCAAGATTGCCAGAGCTAATGCACGACACATTCGTCGGCTTAGTTAAAGGGAATCGTATATTAGCTTCATATCTTCAATTACATTCTCCATTTCCAGCAAATTGTTTTGGAAGAGCTAAAGTTGCAAACGGGATCTATAAAGATTTTTCTTTCGGTATTCATAAAACTGGTATTGGGATAACTTCCTCAACCCTAGGTATTGCTAATACTTTCGGGCATGCATTCGCATAAATTTCCGCTACTGATTCATATAAACTGTCCTTCAAAGCTATGAAGAATCGCGCGGAATGAAAGAATTTGCGTTTTATACCCGAAGATCCCTTCCATAAAAATTTGAGTTTAGGATGTACAAATTGTTGTCGGCTCTGACTAAAGCACATGATACTAGCTAGCTTCGGCCCGGATGGAATCGCATATAATATACTTCCCCATTTATCTACCTATTCTCTATCCAATTTGCTGTATTTATTTAACTGTATTTAGATTGAACAGAAGTTCAATTCACAATGGCATGAAGCTATTGCGATTCCAATCTTGAAACCTGGTAAAAATCCTTCCAACCTTCAGAACTACAAACCCACTGCATTCACCAGTTGTTTGCTCAAGGTACTAGAGCACATATAGAGGCCGGGATAGCCTGGTTGGTAGAGCGTTGGATTCGCGTCCCTTAGATTGCGAGTTTGAACCTCGCCGGCCGAAGATTCCCCGCGTGCTTGGTGACTGACGCGCGTATAAATCTGTCGTGGTCACAAAGTCCTCCATGTCGAGAGTAATACCACTGGGGGTACTGGATCAGGGGTGATCGTTCTCTGATTCAGGTCTAAATTACGATCTGTGGATGAGTGAATGAAGTCCGCCCCGTAAGAAGGGTTGTGGCGTGTGTGTAGCTAAGTCGTTCTCTTGGCCCTAGATGGCGCTACTATAGAAACAAGAGGCGCTCCCCCTGAGGCATAAACCGGCTGTCTTCGAACAGCGGGCTTGTCCATGGCAAGTGCCATAAGAAACAACAACAACAACTAGAGCATATGGTCAATGACAGGCATGTTTATGAATTGGAAAAGAGGCATTCGTTCCGCAGTTTCAGAATGGTTTTCGCAGAGGATGTTCAACTTTTGATAATGTCGTCCTGCTCGAGAACAAAATTCTCAATGCATTTGTTCGACGGAATTATTTAGTCTCCATTTTTTTTGACGTAGAAAAAGCATACAATCACACTTGGCGCTTTGGCATAAATTCTACTCTTTTAGATCTTGGTTTTAAAGGTAATTAACTTTTTTTTTTAAATTTATCGTTGCGAACTTTTCGTTTACGTATTTATAATTTTTATTCCAATTGTTTTATTCAAGCTGAGGCGGTTCCACAAGGAAGAAGTCTTTGTAAACGCTTTTTATTACTCATTTTAGCCAAACATTTAAATTTTTATCACCATATGACGATGGCATCTTACATGCGCATGATCATCAGATCTCCTGCCAAAGGAGCAATATGAGCTTAATCGAGAGCCAGCTACAATTTGCCGGGAGCAGGCAACTATACGGGTGCGATGAAAATTGTCATACAATTACTCCTGAAAAAAGTCGATTTGTACACTTTTGCAGGAAGTGGGGCATTCATTTGGATCCTACAATCCGTATTCAGAATGCTACCATTCGTGTGGTTGATGAAATTAAATTTTGGGGAATAATTTTTGACCTTAAGCTCACTTTTCTTTCTCATACTTTACATCTGCGAAAGAAGTGTGACAGCTCATTGAATATTCTCAAAGGACTTTCATGAGTCTCATGGGGAGCAGATCGTACATCCTTGCTTCGAATCCACGAAGCAGTTATTTTATCACACATTGATAATGGATTTATGGTATATGGGTGCGTAAGATCTTCCGTTTTACGTAGACTGGATACCATACACCCCACTGCTTTAAAAATTTGTTCAGGGGCATTTCGAATATCACCATTTGAGAGTCTTTACGTTGTCTGTCACCTGTTGCCCTTAAATTTAAGGCTCCAAAAATATCTGTCCAGTACTACCTCCAAGCTTTGTTTGCCCTGAAAACCCCTATGCACTCTTTGATGCTTCCTTTCGCCTTCGACAATTTTATACGGCTCGATCCACTCGCATTCTTCCTTTCTGTGAGAGAGTTAAACTACTCCTCAGCGTTTCGGATCTCCAGGAAGTGAGTATTCAGATATATGATTTATTTTCATTTCCTTCTTGTGGTATTCCTCATTTTTCCTTTGTAAATCCTTTTCAAGGGTTTGAGAAACCGATAATGACTACCAACATTATCGTCATTATTGTTTGACAACCGACTATTATCGTCTAGAAACCTTTTAGTTCTCATCGCTGTCAGTTTTTATCGTATTTACCTATTTCCACAGATGGTCATGTTGGTTGTGGTATCATTTTTAATACACAGAGAATCCGTTATCGTCTGAATACATCTTTTTCAGTTTTATCCGCTGAGTTAAGGGCAATTCTCTATGTCCTACAAGCAATTTCTCTCTCTTCTGAACTCGAATTTTGTATTTATACTGATAGCATAAGATCTTTGAAAACACTTTCTCATTTTCACAATCGAATTCCACCCATCGGCCTGAAACTCCTGGATCTTTTACAACTCTGAAAAACAGGGACTATGAAATTTCATTCTGCTAGATTCTGAGTTATGGTGTGTTAATTGGAAATGTTCTAGCAGATAATGCTTCTAAAACAGCGTTTTTGTTTATGCAGCTTGAAGTACCATCCTACGATGCGAAGAACTCATTTGTGTGTAATTTATTATTGATCTGATGATCCCACGATATGGCAAGTATCGTGGGTTCAACAGATCAATAATAAATTGCATTTTATCAGACCCACAATTACAATCTGGCCTGGTTTTCCAATGCGTGACCTCAATGTCAAACTGACTTGACTCCGTAATAGTCACACTCGTTTAAGGCACAAATGTCTTTTATTCGGTGATCGAGCTCCTTCCTTCTCGAGATGGCAAGTGATTTTAACAGTCCTTAATGTTTTAATTGAATATCCTGGTTTTTGCCTTTATCGTTTACATTTTTTTAATTCCTCATGACTGAGCATACGAAATCTTGTGGGGGAGCGTCCCCACAAAAACTTTCTTCATTTTTTATAGGCAGTTTTTATTTACTATTTCTATTTAACATCTCACTTTTTGTCATTTTAAATTTATTTTCAGTGTTAAGACATTGCTATGTTATATTATTAACGAAATTCTAGTTTTTGCAGAATTTTAACTACAATTATTCTTTTTCACCTTTTAACCGTATGTTTGGAGTAGCATGGCCAACTAAATCCCACAATCCAGTCCAATTCAAGCCATAACCTATTATCAGTGGGGAAGCAGGTCTTAATTGTTATGATAGGTAGAGGAAGGCTGGATATCCAGTTCATTCCAGCTTTCATCCTTCCATTCCCATTTCAAATGGGTGGAAAATGCGGGGAGAGTATTTAGGGTGCGGAGCTTTGAATGTGAAACGAAGAAAAATATACTTTAACGAGGAATTAGTGAATTCGCATTTTGAAAAGGAGAGGAGTTTATGTGGACAAATCGAAATGGCTTGAAGTATCATGATCACCTGGAATGATATCGAATGACAGCAGAGGAGAATGATGACATGTAGGAATAACATTTTACCTACTAATTACTGAATGAAGTAACATTGCTGTTGCTCATTAAATCTCGATTATTTACCGTTTGCAGATATTTGCTTTGATGTTTGAAAGGAAGAACACATGACTCTACTTTGTCCCGCGACTTACGGGAGCAATGCACATTAATAACTTTTATTCTTCGTTTAAGCAACAATATTCTGCATTAATTCAATAAACTGATATTGAATTTATAATCTTCTGGGGGAAACAAATCAAAACTTATGTGAATTTATGGGATTCGTCTTTTACTCAATAAATTGTTACTAATACCTTCTGTAAAAATATTGTCTACTAATCAATATAAAAATTGGGCAATTTCTTTTATTAAACTTATTTTAGAATATTAACAATAGTTTTTTTTCAAATTCCAATAATAAATGTCGAAATAATTTATTATTAAACTCATCAAGATAAATTTATCTTGATTACAACTAAATTATAAAATAAAATAGGATTATTCTTTCTAAATATTTGTAAGATCGAAATATACAGAATTTTGATTTTCTTTTCGGTGGAATATTTGAGGATAATATATAATACCTCCCCCAAAAATATTAGTTAATTGTAACTGTTTTCATACCGATAAAATAAAAAAAAGTGAATTTACTTTCCTAGTAAAAATATATTAAATATAAGAGATTTTAAGAGAAATATAACATATATTATTTTTCATATTAAAGTAAAGAATATTTTCATATTGATGTAATAGTTATTCCGTCATCATATTGTGGTATTTTAATTTTTAAATTGAATTCTTATTTATTATCAAATACTTTAGTACATTTTATTCTAAAATTTATTAGTCTAATATTAATGTTTAGTCATCTTCTTTCTTTTCTTATTGGAAAATGCGAAATGATTACACTTTAAAAGCGTTCCTTTCTTTTAATCTCAGTTGTTACATCTTAATTTTAACTCAAAATTTTATCCTCGGGATACAACGGAATGACCAGCTAATATATTGCCCATTCATTATCAGTGACATTACCCATGTCATTTATTATATAGTCAAATCATTTATTGTGCGAAATAGAAAAATCTTAAACCTAAAATTTGCAGATGATTACTTTGTTCAATTAATAACTATCTTTCTTTTGTACCCCGATATTGAGGGACCGTGGCGTCATTCTAATGCATTTTTTCATTCGTATAATTGGCATATTATGGTCTACACTATATACATTTATTACTATCTATATTAGCCCATCACCTGTCTATATATTAATTATTTAGTGTCAGAAACTCGAGCAGCTACATGCCACCTTCATCAAAATCATTTCAAATTTTATCTTGGAAAATAATCAGAATTTTGATGAAAGTTTGTTGCTGTTTGCGGAAATACTAGTAAAAATTTGCTGGCTGTCAGGTATAAAAGATGAATGATCTTTCTAAAGTGTTTTTTCCCATTAAGTTGAAGGATTATAAATGAATTCTTTAACTGTATTAGTATGGTTATGTTTGATATATTACAAATAAGTTATTCTATTAATCAATCAATGGAATGGATTTTTAGATGTTCCTTTTTTAGATGTTAGAAAGCACAAACAAATTCTATTATTTAAACAATAAATGGATCGTGGATATGTATAATAAGTATCCATTACATATAAAGTAAAAATGAAATATTTCCAAAAATTAATTTTCAATAATAATAAAAATATATTATTTTTTAAATAAATAATAAACATCAACTTCGATGTATTTCTCGCTTTAGGTTATTACTGAAATAGCTAGAGCCCCGTTGATTAATCGATACTTATTCTAAAATTCACATTCTAATGCCTCAGATTTGTCATATTCAGTAGCATTTTAGATGTGAAGAGTGCTATTTATAAAAATATTTACTTCATATTGATGGTAAGCATGTTCTTCTCCACCCCATGCAACATAGCAGCTTCCATGCGAAGGGACCAACTTTCCAGGGATGTTGTCTCCTTGGTGATGAGCTCGTCCGACATAGATGATATCGCCTCCGTCATAACCAACTTCAATAGCATTGGGTGGAACACTTCCATTGGAGGCTGGCACCCATTCGGCCACAGGTCGGTAAGAGGTCGCTGGAAGTCAAGAAATGCAGTTTAAATTTTGGATTCAAAACCTTTTTTAAAATGGGGAATATCAAAACTTCAAAAAAAAAAAAAAAAAAAAAAAATGAAACTCGAAAACGAAGAAATTTACGATTACAAAAAAAAAAAAAAAAAAAAAAAAATGTCACCTTTGGAATACGGATAATACTTATTAGTAAGTATGAAGGTGTTTTAGGATTTATATTTATAAAAGTAAGGCTAGTTAGTATACAAAAAATCAAAGGAGGCGGGCGGGAGTCCTTTTATATCAGGTTGAATCCACCATTATCATTTAGAATATAAGAACTGGTTACCAGTTTGATTAATTTGGTGAAAAATATTTTTCAGTACGGGAATTATATTGAATTATGTATAGAAAAAAGAATCTAAATCTCAATAAGATTAATTCTTCGTGACGTCTTTCTAATATATCTAAATCTAATGAGTTTTCTGTATTAAAGGAAAGGAAGCATTATTAAACAGACTACCGCGTACAAAGGGATTTTATTCAATTAAGAGTAATGCTTCCTTTTTACGGAAACAAAAGATGAATTAAATTAGTCAAAAATAAAAGAAAATAAAAAAAAATATTTTTCAGCAAAATATCCAGCAAACAAAGAGTTTAATTCAATAAGCAGGCATTCTATCGGGCCACACTTAAATTGGAAAAAAAAAAAAGGAATCATGCGAGTTTAAAGTTTATAGTTCTTTAGATTTGACTGAAGAGAGATTATATTTTTGTCCCTTCAAACAGCTAAACATAAATTTTAACAAAATGAACAAAACACCGCAGTTTGCTGACAGTCTATAAGCATAAGTAAAAACAAATAAACATTAAAATAATATATTTATTTATATTCCTACCTATCAATTAGAATAATCGTGAATTAGTTATCATAAAATAAACATTGTTTATAAAAATATTATTGCCCCTATGCTCTTTAAAAACCCAACTGAATACTGCATTAAGCTAAGGAGAAAATTGATGATCTCTCTTGGGAGACGAAAGAAAAGGGAATTACTGAAAACATTACATAATTATCAAAACAAAGAATAGAATTTTAAGAATTAAAATAACTTTGCAAGCTTACAATAGAACCTCATAAAGTAATAAATCTTGATACGAGATAGTTTGTGATTCTCTGTATGTATTTGTCAGCTTCTAAGAATTTATGGACTGTCGAACACTACCTCAGTTTCAGCAAGGTATCTGATAAACATAATTTTCTGTATTACGTCACGTGAAAACACCAACAGGAAAAATTCTCTCTCTCTCTCTCTCATATTTTGGAAATGCAGTGCTTTGAAACAAAATTTTGTAGTGATATATGGCTTCAAACAATTGTCGGACACCCTGTTTATTCAAAATTACGTTTATATAAAGAAAAGCTTGCTCTTCTTGAAACTTTATGTAATATTCTCAAGCTAAAAATAATTTTTTTTCATTAATTAATATAAAAAAATACAAACAAAAATGAATTGTTCCAAATCAAAAATATGAATATCGGATTTCAATAAATAAGCGGCAGAAGTTTTCACATCATTCGAAATAAATGGAAACATGAAAGGAAAAGACAAAAGGATTCGTTTGATGTTTACACTGTTAAAGAAAGAGATAAAATGAAATACAGAATTAATAATATTTGTGATGAACAAACGAATGTTAGAAGAATTAATGCCATTCAGACGGAAAACTTTCGTTAAAAACAAATAATTGATTTAGAAAAGTAAGCTGAAAATAATAGTAGAAAAAGAAATCATGTCTTCTTTCATAACAATAAATAGATCCCTCTTTTCCCTCCTTGGGGTTGAGACTAAATATCCATAGCCCATAAGAAATATTTCCTTTACAAATTGGTGCTATTTTTTTTATGAATCTCTCAAAATAATGTTTACGATTTCCCGTAGTCGCATCTTTTCCCAAGACTAGCAACATTCTTTCTGTAATCTGATTGATTTCGCCGGGAGTTTAATTAATTTAAAATAGTATATGGAATAATCAGAATTATTTGGATTAGAGATTAATTTAATTTAGAATTTTCTCTTAACGGTGCAGAATATAAAAAAAAAATTAATTTTTTAACTTTTCGTTGCCAACTCTATTCTTTATTGTTGTTTTTTTAATCATTAATTTGAGCAAAAAAAATAAAATTTTATAATGTTCCAACTTCACTGAACAATTCTGGATATATAGCATTATTTAAATGAATTAAGAATGTCACCTAATCATTTTAATACAATGCGATTCAATCAATCAAATATCATGGAATATTGCTATTACTATCCCATGATATTCTACTTTACTACATTTTCGTTGATTCTTATTTTTCTTTGTTTATTTCTTATTCTTGAAAACAAAGATCCACAAAGATATGTTAGTTAGAGCAGTAATTACATAATCGTTATATTTTGAAGAATATCTTTGTTAACCTGCATTGTTCCCATGGACACATAATAATTTAAGGATATATGGAACGATCTTTGAAACTGATGTACTTTCTTCCATACCTTTTCTTAACATTTCTCTACACATGGAGAGAATCAGTCTTTGATTTAAAGTCATTCTTTCTCTGAAATTTTATATTTGCTTTCATGTTTTAAAAATTGTGGGTGTGTGTTTAAATCTATTCTACTTTTACCATTTGATTGGCATAGCATGTGGCTTTTGCACCATTAACCCATACTCAAGCAACCAACTGAAATCTTACAAAACAATTGTTTCTGAAGTGGAAGCTTCCTTTCGTATCGCTGAAACAATATTACTCATATCTGTCGCAAGCTCTTTTTACCGATAAAACTTTATCCGCCAAGTAAACGTAACCTGATAGCATTTAAGATTTTTTTAAATACATTTTTTTTTATCAAAGAATATGTCAGTAGAATTCTTCCTAACAGACAAACCTGTATTATAGATAACAAAGCACTGATAATAATTTTTTTTGCACAGAAATAAGACAAACAATGAACGTTCTTTCAATTTAAAGTTATAGTTCCAGAAAAATAGACAAAAGAAAAGTTTGTTATCGGTTTTTTTTCATCTATTGTATGCAGCTCTTGAAATCATTTTTCAAAGTATTTTCATTCATTTTCATACTTGCTTGATTTTCTGCAATTTTGTTTTCATGTTACTCATCCAAATAGGAGAATACAAATAAATATTCAGATATTTGAATAATTCTTTAATAATCCTTATATTTTGAAATACCAACGTTGATCTCCTTTGCTGGCTTCAACTTAAGCACATTCGATAAATTTCCAGTTTAAGTTTGTTGAATAGAAAGAAATGGAAACCAGTTAAATTGGTGAATCGAGTCGATTTAGCTAATATTTAAAAAAGGGGAAGAAAAGTTGTGCAGTTGGCATCAATGATGAAAGAGGGATATATATTAATTTTGCCGTTTAAAACATAAAATAATAACATTTAAAGACTTCATTAAGGAGAAATTACTTAATATTAAAAAATTTTAAATCCTAATAGTACATTTTCAGATGCAGATAAGTTTGACTATTATAAATTACTATTGACTATTGTATATTAAGTAAGACAATTATAAAGGCTTTATGCTATATGAAATCTATATATTTCAGATATAGATGAGGAAAGGAGACGATGAAACTGCTGTGAAAATTACTGATATATATTTGCATATTACTGCATCATTTGTTCTTTATTCACAGCAAATGATAGATGATTTCTAATATTTGCTAATTAGATTTTTAGAAAAGTTTTAATAAATATATGCTAGATAATTTATTTGTCGGAGTTAAGTGCAATTCAAGGGGATATAGAGTATTAAAGGGAAAAAAAGTTAACAAAAGACGGTTTCTAGGTGAATGAGTATAAAAATTATTTCAAATTAATTCTCAATTTCTAATCTTAATTCACACATTCTGATCTTTAATAAAATTTTGACTATTAAATCGGCCACACTGATAGTTTTCCCTCTTTGCCAAAAATAGTTCTTTTAAAAAAAATCCATTTATATAATAAATTTAGTGCTGCTTTACCTAACAAAAAAATCTGTATTAGTTCTTATTGTATCGAATGAAACAGTATATTAATCAGCCTTAGACTAGGTATGACATTTAAAAAATATGATTGCATTCATTAATAATATATATAAGATGTATTATTGTAATAAATATACATGTAATATTTTTTCTAGTTATATTAGCAAAAATGCTTCCAAAGTTCAATTTAAGATTAGAAAGTATCTTTACATGTAGGGCTGTAAGCGCATTATTTATTTAATTAAAAAATATAGATAGGTAACATAAAATACATTCTTTTATAAACATTGATAAACTGGTTACAACGAATTAAATTTGATTTTGCTCGTTTGTGTCTTTAACCAGAGAATTTTTGATGAAGAAATATTTAAACAAATAACAAAATTCTTCTGAGAATTCTGCTGTTGTAGGAATTTTACTGAATGATTTTATCATCAGAATTTAATTGCAAGAATAAAACAAAATTAATTTTATTCGAAAACGCCATTCTGTCATTACCGCTTGAATAAATTCCGAATTAATAATACATTTTTCTTTAAGAATTTAAAATTTGAGTGTATTCTCACGAAATAATTAAAGCTTCGGTTCTCTAAATTTAGATTTTAATGCGTCAAGTTTGAGGGACAATAGATTCAACAATTCCATTTTGTGCTATGCTTCCACGTTATAACGATGTTCTACGTGCATCCGAGCAAATACTTCGTAACAATCTAGAGCAAATACTTCATAACATAAAATAAATAATTTATAACACAATTGTAAAAATTTAGATTGTTCTGGATGAAACATAAATTATTAACAATTGTGTACTGACATTCAAAGAATGTATTGAAAGAATGCTAAGTAATGAAATAAATGTCCACTTTGTACAAAAAAGCGTTAATTAAATGCTAGAAAGCATTATCTAGCCTTATAAAAGCGTCTCGGTTTTTATCGGAAAATTGCATACATAATTTAGATAAATTAAAGTTTCGAATAAAAAGTGCATCTCGTCCTCAAATTTGTACAAAATTTCATGGATTTTGCTTCAAATGTATGAAATATAGAGATATACAATTTTATCACGCCCTTTTAATTTCATTGCCTTATTGGTAATACAATGTTTTATTATTTCCAAATTAATATTTTCGATTAATTATCAGTTCAGCGATTATTTTAATTTGTATTCCATACGCTTGGTGCCATGGGTGTAGTAATGAATTTGAAAATATATTTATTATAAGCTTCCATTATATTTATAATGATGAATTATAAATTAAAGACTAAAACTCAGGAACTTAAAATAATATTTCTTTTTAGTAAAATTGAGTTTGTTATTTTAAATTTATTCATTAAAATTATTCATTATTTATTAAAGATTTTAAAATTACATAATTGGCATTTCAAATCTTTAACAATTTCATGATTGTCATAGTGAACGCGGAAGGGGGTGCTTATCTTAAATCGAACACCTCTTTATTTGGGTATTTTTAATTTTGCTTTATTTTATGAATTTTTTGTAATACAAAATGAAAGTTTCGTAATACATTTCGCAACACAAAATAGAAGATGGTTTTATTCATGTAGGTAAGTATCTCACAAAGAAATTTTTACTGACCATCAATAAATTTTAATTGATTATAATTAAAAATTCAGCTTCGAAATCGATATTTTTGATTATATTTTTTGCGCTTCTGACTCTCGTTTTTAAAATTTGCACACCTCAGGTTGAACACTTAAAGAAATTATAAAATGTACTATTAAAATAAATATACAAGTGGAAAGATTATTTTTGTATTTGTTTGAAAGAAAAATTTTCAGCTTAGTTAAAATAAAAAATATGTAATTTGATATTATATATATATATTTTCAATTATTTTTCTACTAGTATTTTTTCCAACATGTGATACTAAAATCTTTGCTTTTGATATTCTTTGTGTTCTTTGAAAATACTCGTTTTATTTTTAATCAAATTATGGGTCGTGAGCTTAAATAGAATCGTTTAGAGAACCAGGGTTAAAAAATTCTTGAAACAGCCATCTTTCAGGTTCTCCAAATTTGTAAATCAAAACAATCGAGATAACCATTTAAGAACAGCATTCAAATTGAAATATTATAAATTTAAATAGTTTTTATTTATCATATTTTTATTTTTTTTATTTTTCTCATTTCCTATTTACATTTCAGGCTCATAGTGGGAACACCTCTGGAAAAATAATTTTTCATAATTCAGTTTAAAAACATTATAGAAAAAAATCTTGTTACTACGCATACAAAAAAATTCAGGCTGCTCTCAAAGGCAAATTCTTTCTGAGATAAAAAGCATATTAGTCTGAGTATTATGAGTTAAATTTTTAACGGTGAAACAGGAGAAGGATCTATTTCAAATGAGCTACATACAATTAATAAAATATTTAGTCGCTGAAATTTTATTAACAGGACTACTCGAATAACGTAATGCTGAAATTATTTATTTAAATGTTTCATACTTGGAAGAATGTCATTTAGAGTGATAATGGAAAAGAAATATTTTATATACTGTGATCACGCATTTTTTTAAAAAGCAACTCACACACAGTCAACATTTTTGGTAGTACAGAATACCATCGAATAGAAAAAATTTTTTCTAAATTTCTGAACAAAATTTCTAAAATATTTTTTTTTTTCCTCAAAAAGTTTTATGTATAGCTGAATTCAAAACTACCTGATTGTTATGTTAAAAGATAAGTTATAATGAGTTCGAATTTCTTAACAAATTTCTGTTTTGGAGTATGAACAAGTTACTGCACCTTATCATCGATGAAAAAACGATTCTACTTCTGTGATTTAACCGATCGGAATACAAATTGTCAAGGATATCATAACTATTTTAAGCTAATATACTAAAAGATAGGAAAATTAGCTACTAAACTTTCATCACAGTTTGAACATAGAGAAAGTTTAACTATCATTAAAATCTGACTATTCATGAAATTAATTATTAAAAATGTGTTGAAACAGAATGACAATGTTAGTTAGTGGATATATGAGGAAAAACAGGTTTTGGCTATGTCATATGATAAAGATTATTAATAATTATGATGCATGTTTCTCTTTTAGGAAAATAAAAGCTTTTATAAGAATAAACGAAAAAAATCGATATTAATTAGCTTTAAAAATATTTTTCATGTATTGTTTTGCCATTTTATAAATTTATAATTTTTCAAAAAACAATATGTGCATGGTTTTTTAAAGAAAATGAATTTATCACTATTTTTGAAGCAAAATTTAGACTAAAAAAAGTAACACATTTGTAATTACGTGACTAAAAATACAGTTCAGTCTAAAGTTTTAACTACTATTCTTGCAACAAATTAACCTACAAAACGATATGATGAATATAAATTTTAAAATCGGAGAAATAATAATTTTAATGTAAGTATCATAGGAAAGTATATTCACGAATATATTCAACATTTAAAATTCAAGACACATTTGAATGGACTAACAATAAATGCAATTTGAACAGTCAAAATTTTTCTGCTCTGAATATCCTTAATAATAGTCTGAGTAATAATGAGAAATCAAACTTACGTCCACAGTAAGCCATTTTCGTTTTAAATGACAGGTGAGGCAATCTAACAACTAGACAGGAGTATCACCTGCGCGGCATATATAGTGTTTGCAATTCCACACCCTGAACTTTGCACCTGATAGAGGAAGAAGTAACTAACGGACTTTGTGCATGTCTTGGGGATGATCCATTGTCACGCCTCATCTGATGATAAGGTCAGAAACTTAGTTGAATATGATTCTTCACATTGTATTTGATTAATATATCTGCAGAATGTGCTTATCTGGATTTAAATATCTCAATTTTTGGGAGGTTCATCATTGGCAACCGATATTTAGAGATATATTTTAATTTTTAGTGCATATTTTAATTTTTTTTAACTACTATAAAAGAATAGCTGAATTTATCAAATTGGGTTATTTTTAAAGAGTGAAAGTTTCTAAAGGTATGTGTAGTTAAAAAAATATATCAAAATTTTCGTTTTTTCAAGGTCTCCCAAATAGGAAAAGCAAGATTTTTAATCATGTTATTAATGTAGATTCAAAGTGATTCAATAACTTTTTTCAGTAGTGACGAAAAAATTTCTAATAACTTTTCTATCAATTCATTTAAAGTTAAATGTTAACTTAAAGAACAATCCAATAAATAATTTTGTGATCTATATTTTTTAAGAAAATGGGCATTATTTATTAAAACAATTAGTCATTTCACCTTAGTCTTCGTTTAGACGGCTCTTTTTCTCCTTTCTCCCTTTTCTGAGAAATCTTAAGCAGTCAGTATTGGTGTGGATTGAATCTAAAAACTATTAAAGAATTATTCCTTTTTAATAGTTAACGTCTATTTAGAATATTTCTGAAAGAAAAATCTCATTTTGGAAATGTGCAACCTATTCAAAATTATTTATGTACTTAAATAAATAATTATTTTATCTAGTTTAACTTAAAAAATAAAGTAGTAAATGGGTTTCAAAATTTAAAATCCATCTGGCTTGTTTATTAGATTTTTAGTATTTAAGTCATTAAATGTAGCAGTAAATTATTTCCCAAAACACAATCTTTTCCGAAGCTGTTAAAAAGCTTAGAGAGTTGTTAATATGTTTGCTCCTTTGAAATGAAATATATTATTCTTACATGTTTCCAACACATCTAACCCTTCAGGGGCACATCTACAGGTGTGACGGGATTCACGACCCCGAAATACTCCAGTGATCTGGTCTGCCTTCCAGATTTTCCTCCCTGTTGTTTTTCGCTTTTTCCTTCCCTCGATGGCAAGACAGGGAGGTGTCCATGAGAAGCTGTCACCGCTCTTTTTGCATTTTACTTGTGTTGGCCGTGCGTGGCGATTGATTAGACGGGTGGTGCACTGTGGTCCCCTTTGTATTAATTGACCGGTAGCTAGCCACGTTAGTGGTTAGTCTGATAGGGATAAGGTGGCATTTCTTGGATCTGACGTTAAGGATGGGTATGGTTCCCGGGGATGACTCTGAGCATATAGATTTCTGTTAACGCCATAGCAAACGCCTAGACTGGTAATTTCCAGAGGCAGTGATTGTTATCCCTTATTAGATTCCATGAGGGCGGAATTCCTATCAAATCATATGGAGAATCATATCCTGAATTCCTATCAATGTTATATGGACAAAACCAAACGTGCTCCCTTCAGTGAGCAACATATTGCACCGATTTCTCAAAATAACGTCCCAACGTACTTCATTA
Source organism: Argiope bruennichi (assembly GCF_947563725.1). Taxonomy (NCBI): domain Eukaryota; kingdom Metazoa; phylum Arthropoda; class Arachnida; order Araneae; family Araneidae; genus Argiope; species Argiope bruennichi. The sequence continues at coordinate 56,636,885 of NC_079163.1, forward strand.
TTCACAAGAATTCGTATTCGAAAGAAACTTTTCATGATGCGTTTCCGTTTTTTGTGGAAGAGGATTAAAAAAATTTGGGGATTTTCTGGTAGAAGTTGGATACTCAAAATAAGCTAAACAGGTTGTGAGCCTAAATTGATTGTCAATTATACCCATTTCTATTATTCTCACCCAACATTAAACTCAACCAAAGGAGTTATATCCTGCAGTTAATTGTTTAATGCTCACATTGATGAAATCACTGAAAACTGAGAAATCCTTGTGAGCTGAGTTGACCCATGTCCGATCTATTGTAGTAGGGAGGGTTGGCCAGATGATGAAAACAGAGCACCTTGTGTTAACTTTTATCGATTCAAAATTACCCGAATACATCAAAGCAGGATATGTGCTAGAGAAAAATACCGAATCCTTTGAGATGCTTCTAGTGCCAGCGTTTTGGGCATCCTAAATATTCGTACCGCGGGACACTGATATGCGCCCGTTGTGCGGAAGTTGGCCATAACAGCACTGATTGCATTGCTAAAGAGAAGTGTGTCAGTTGTAAAGGGGGTACACTTCATTCTCCAGAAACTCTTTTGTCTGGAAGCAAGAGGAGAAAATTATTTAAAAAAATATCATTCCCTATACTGAAATCAGGAACTTTGTAAAATCAGAAACACCTGAATATGGAAATGGGTATGCTTTGGCGCTTAAAAAAGGACTAAAAGCAGCAATATCCAAGCAGTGGAATCTAGTCGATTTTTCATCTGGTACCAGCTTAAAACTTTCAAACTCTATAATATCATTGCGTTCTATTACAGAATTATTCCTCTGTATGCTGCAAACCAATTTCTGTAAAAGCTCCCGATTCTGACTACCTGATTTTCAATTTGCAAAAAATCTGGGAAAAGCTTAAAAAAGATTCACCTATGAAAACAAAATTATACAATCTATGAAAAAAGTGTTATGAAACTTCGCCTCGTTTAGTTTCCACTTCTCTTGTACAACATAACTCTTAAAACTCCTACTGTAGAATCTGCACCACAATCTACGTCTGCTATTCAAGAAGACGAAAATTTTTACAGTCTCGAGAATCCGATGCCGATTATGAAATGAGCTCTTCTTCTGCATCGGAGGGCGATATTTTAGAATATAACATGTCAGAGGACTTGGAAGACTCAGCAGAAATTAGTCCTGAACCTTCAATAAAGCAGCAAAAAGATAAAAGGAAATACATAATTCCCACGAAATATAAAGCATTTTTGTATCCCCTTTTGTTTTTTCTTTCTTGGCATGTTTTTTTTTTTTTTTTTTTTTTTCAGCTTCTAACCTAAACAGAAAGATTATATGTAAATTTTAGAAAATTCTAACTTGTTCCTTTATGTCGTGTTTTAAGCATTTTATCAACATCTTCTACGTCTGCAATATTTTACTTGTTCCTTATCCACCAGATATTTTAGACATGCTGTTCAAAAAACATAATACAACTTGCATTTGGAATCTTCTGTGATTATTCCCGTTTGGCGTTTTTTGCTAAAATCTATTTTATTGTTTGTAGATTTTATTTTGAGGAATTATAAAATATTTTTAAATTATTAACCTTTTTATGTATAATACCATTGTTTATCACTGTAGTCCTGTTAATCCACCAAATTCTTGATGCAGTATTGCCAGGCATGGTTCTTGCGCCATTAAAATTCATTATAAAATCCATATCAAGCCGCTTTACTCCTCGAAATGAACATTATTTTTTATTTTAAATCTTATAAAGTGGTTTCACGTATATAAAGAAATTATCATTGTGTTGATACTAATAAAAAATCTTACATTTAAATAAGTTCTTGAATAAGAGTAAGAAATAATAATACACGCCTTAGTGTTAAAAAGAAATTTTCTTCGTCTAAGATTTGGTGAGTTTGGTTTGGTTTGGTTATAAATTCTGAAATGGTGGCTTTAAAATAGCTAAAAAAAAAGCAGCAAAGTTGGCCGCTTTCCTACAAGGAAAGTACCTTTGCAAAATTAATAACGTTATAGCTTTCTCCTTGTATAATTAGAAAAACGTTTTCTCCCAACAAAAACATTTTGTTAGAGGAAAAAGAAAAGAAAAAGTAAATTTTTAAACTCATAGCTTAATTTCATGTAAACCAATTTTCTAACATTCATCAGTAACACGAGTTTAAAATCATAATATAACCATAAAATATCCAAAAGCGTTTTTAATATAATTGCTAAGCAAAGGTCTACTTTATTTAGGCTTTTATTTCAATCACTGTGATCCAGAATCTAAAAATCATATTCATTTTTTTTTTCATTCTTTCATTCCAAAAACATTTACTTGAGGATACTTATTTATGAAAAGGAGTAAGAAGAATACAGAAGAAGCTTTTAAAAGAACTCAAAAGAGGATTTCCACCATCTAATTGTTAAATGCAACACTCCCAGGACCCGCATTCAGCAATGGCTATGATCTTTTCCGTTTGTAACTCGATGCAGTGTTGTCATCTCGACTCATGCGCTGTAAAATCTCACATCTTCTTGCAGCGACTATAAAAGCTAATAATGTACCGCGGAGAGAGAAAAAATAGAATGTCGAATATTTTCTGTAACCGTAAATTATCTATTAAATTTTCTGCAATTGAGGTAATTCCTAAAAAATTTTTTATCAGTACAGTTGGAAATAGAAACCGTTATGAAATGTGCCGTAAACATATGTTGCAAAACATTGCAACACAAAGGTTATTAAACCTACACAAAGGTAATCTAAAGTTTCGCTCCAAAATATATTGAGCAAAAGTTTGAAAGGCACTTCTAACCTATTTTTTTTTCTCTTAAATTCGAGTTGAAATTTTATTAGCTTCACACTTAATCATTATTCGATGTTTTCTTAATTCTTCTCAGAAATTTAATTTACACAATGTAGTGGACCTATATTTGATGAAAGGATTTTAAACGAATTTTTCATCATTTCATTTATTTATATTGGTAAATCTTGAAACACAAATAAAAAATTCTTGTTCTGAAAGAAAAAGATTTGTTTTATTCAAATAGGATCTGCTGATACTCATGATAATGAGTTTTATTTATTTATTTTAGTTCTACTCATTCTCCCTAAGGATATTATATGCTCTGAAAATTCTCTTCTCCAAAACAGAATTTTTTGCAAGCATCTTGTTTCTCAATAAGGCTTCATGAATATTCTTAGAATATCTCTTTCCGTGGCTCGAATGGTATAAAACTTATGATAATAGATTTATATACTCAAATTCGTAAATTCCACTTCCGGCTAAAAGAATCATGAAACATTAATACCAGTGTTCTGAAAATATATAGCATCTTGCTTCGATCAGTGTAACAACTCCTTTATTAATTATTCCATATAATTTGGCAAATTATGTTATTAGTTTATGTAATAGCAACTCGTTTTCATTGTAAAATATTTAGACACTGGAATCGTTGCATATGAACTGCAATTTAAAATAATCAGTAGTTTCCCCAGACGGGGTACCCAAAAGGTTCTTAGGCTGGGAAATCATTTAAAAGAAGAAACAAACAGACTGAGAGTTGCCATTAGAAAGATGACATGAAAATAAATAGAAAAGTGGTCTCTCATGCAAATTCGATTTATATGTTCAGAGAAGACATGTTGTTAAATCCAGTAACACATTTTGTTTGATTTTAAAATTTATATATGGCGAGCAACAAGAAATGGTCGGATAAATTTTTTATAGAGTGTAGCACGAACTAGTTTATTTAATTTTTATGTATGATGACTTAGAAGAAAACTTAATATTGACAGTAGCATGTATCCAAGATTTGTATTGAAATTTTTAAGAAGTCCTTTATACGACGCAACGTAGATCTTATGTGTGTGTCAGTGTTCTGGAAAATATTTTGAGTCCCACTTACTATGTAACTACTCTTAAGAAATTCACAGTATTTCTTCGAAGTGAACAAAATGAAATTCGAAATGAGACCGGAGTAAAGAAAAAAACTGATAAGTATCTGAATACAAATATGAGGAGGGGAAATAAAATACTGAAAATAGGAATATGCAAAAAATGCAATTCAAGGAATGCTGTCTCCTCAGGGACACATCTCCAGGTGTGACGGGCTTCACGACCCCGAGGTTCCCTAGTGCTCTGGTCTTCCTTCCGTATTCACCCTTGACCCCCGAGAGATAAGGCCTGATGGCTCTACCACTCTCTCCTGCATGAGTCATCACGGTTGGGCGATCGAAAAGCTGGTTAACAATCGTCACTCTGCACGTTTTCTGCACGAAGTGAACGACGGCTAGCGTTTATAAGCCTTCATTTTTTTTAAAAATTTTTATATTTATTTCTTGATCCGAGATGGTGTCATATTGAAATGGATGAGATGCAAAAGCAAGATTAGGATACAAATTATTGAAGGTAAGTGTATTTCTTTTATAATCCTCTATATAATCTTAAAGTGTTATTGAATCTGTTACTGTTAAGCCTATTTGTTCATCACGTTTAATTTTAACAACAAATTATAATTACAATTTAGTTTTTCAATATTATTTGTTCCCTCAATGATGTGGCGTTGATTAAGAATGAACTTAATGAAATAAGAATAAATAGCTGTAATCTATTTATACAAATTCTCTATTTCTTTATGTCAAAAATCGAATCGATTTTTAAACTATCATCTATTTATCTATGATAGTCTTGTCAGAGTTCTTACTTATTCGATTCTTATTCATAATTTTGGTATAAAAATTCTGCTTAAATAAGCTCTTTATTAAATTTTTTCATCAATTAATCTCAAGCTAACCTTTTATTTACTATTTAGTTACATACAATTTATAAAGTTGCATCCATTATCTCTTAAGTATTTTTAATCATGACAGTGAGTTTTATTTTTAAAGTTACAATGTAAATTAATATCACTATGAATATCTATAAACAAAGAAATTAACATTACTTTATTTGAACTTTTATTTAAATTAAATCATTTATTTTTTGGTAAATAAACTTTACTTTTTCTTTTCTTTCTTTCTTTCTTTTTTTTTTTTTTAAAGATGCCTTGTAAATGCTCAGTTTCAGCCTGTCGTGGAAATTATGTAGAAGAAAATAAAGTCGCTATTTGTGGATGATCCCACTGATGCTTTAAGAGAGAAATGGCTGCTTGCAATTCCAATAAAAAATTTTACCATTACAAAGAGTTCCAGGGTTAGCAAAAATTAGCATTGATAATTAATGCGTTTTAATATTTTGAAAAAGTTTCAATTATTTTTAGGTGTAAAATATTATAATTTGTGTTAGTCACAATCTTAATTTTGTAAAAATATTTAATGTCATTCTAATTAATTAAAATTTATTTAAGATGCATTAATTTTAGTTCAATCCTAGCCTCACTATTCTGTTAATGTAAAATATAGGCCACTCAGATTTATTTTTAAAAAAATAAAGCATGAAAATAACTGATTTTTAAGCAGTAGTTTAAAACATTTTTAGAACTTAAAAAAAATCCTCTTGATTTGTAGGTTTATAAATATAAAAAGTTATTCTACATGATAGCAATTTTTTTTCTCTTTTTCTTTCAGATATGTGAAAGACATTTTAAAGATGGTGAAGTGCTTACAGAACTACTTTCTGCAATGAAAATATTGGGGAAACCTTATCTGCTCCTCTGAAGAAGCCCAGGCTGAAAGAAAATGCTGTGTCAAGTATTTTTCCTGGCTGCGCAACATATTTGTCATCATCAACATCCTCAATTCGAGAGAGTCCTTCAAAAAAGAGGCAACGATTAGAACAAGTCCAAATTGAAAGTTCCATAATTGAAAGCTTAAATTCCAAACAGAACTATGACCATATATTTTCTTCCTTTTGGAGAAAAGAATGAAAATGTTATTCGTCCACCTATCTGTTAATGATGGCATTCCTAGCATAACATATACTGTAAGTATTAACAATGATCTATCTTTAAATGCATCATTTAAGGGAGAAAGGATTTTGAAACACTAGCAATTCCCATTACCAATTAAAGTTAATAATATAAATCAAATATTTGATATTCTTGATTATTATGAAAAGGATCCCTGTGGTAGATTCTCAAGTTCATTGGAAGTCAAAATTAATATTATTGAATCTATCATCAAAAAAATCAGAAGATGCATTTACTGCCAAATGTAAGTTTTTCTTTTAATTTTTTCTTGAGCATCTGCTAAAGTGTAAACATGAACGCTACAGGTATTCACCAAATATTATCATATTTGCATCTTTATTATTTTAAATTTCTCCCCAAGCTTACAAATTTCTCAGAAACTCCCATTACATGATTCTTCCAGATCTCGGTACTATTCGAAAAATTGGTGCTATTTAAAAAATTCCCCTCAAACAGAAGAATACAACAATTTTCTTGCTTATGCCAAACAGGCATTTCAAAACTTAAAAGATGATGATCATACTGTAATTCTGATGGTTGATGAAGTACACATTAAGCCATTTCTTGATTACAAAGGAGGGAACATAGTAGGAACAGCATACAATAATAGCATATTTAGCTGGTTACTATTCTCGTGCTGCTTAAAAAAAAAAAAAAAAAAAAAAAAAACCCAAATGTTTACATTGTCCCCAAAAATTAATAACAGATGCAAATTCCATTCCTCCTAATTTTAAACTGATAGATGTAAAAGATAAGGGTGGGTTATTATATCCTATTAAAATAGTTTTTAATGCTGTTATCCATACATATATAGTTGTTCAAAAATTAATTAGTGAAAAATATGCGAATAAATTTATTGAAGTTCCTAATCAACGAAATTCGATCATTAACCTTGTGGAAAATATTTTAATAGGTTTCTTTCTTCAGATGGTATTGCAGATTTGCATGACATATTGCCTTTACTTGTAATTCTGAGGTCAGCAACTAACAGTTTATTAAATAATTATCGTAAAGTAAAAAATGATAAAGTGAAAGGTAAATCTAATAATAAAGCTGCTTCTAAAAATAAAAGAAAACTAGGAACTTTTCTAAAAATTCTTCCATGGATAAAAAAGAATCTAGCAAAAAAAAAAAAAAAAAATGATCAATTGAAAAGGGAAAAAGTACCTGTTAAAATATAAATATAGAAGGGAAAAAATTGTTTTGAATTAATAAAGTGGAAATTATTTTTAAAAATTTAATTGAATGTAACTGTGAAATTAAATGTATTTATATTGTTTAAGATTACTAAAATTATAACCTGTGCAGCTTAAGAATATTACAATTTTAATTTCAATCGTCATTTTTATTTTGTTAGAAATCATATTTGAAGTGATATTTCTATTTTGTATATGTGTGTTCTAAATAATTGTATTTTTTTATATAGTACATAAAAATAATTGTTTATTATACATATTATTTTTTATATAGCACATAAAAATAATTGTTTATTAATCACATTTTAATAGTATTTCTATTTTGTATATGTACGAGTTCTGAATAATTGTATTTTTTTCTTGTTATTATGTTGAAATAAATAAATGTTTACTAATATGTGTCTTCTTCTAGTTCATATTTTATAATTTCTTAATTCGTTCATATTTATTAACTTAAATATGCTATTTCTTTATACAAGTACAGCTCATAGATTTGCTATATTTTTTAAAACAAACATTTCTAGTAAAAAATTTTAAATCCAATATTTATATAGAGCATAAAAAAAAAAGGAATGAATAATCTCATTATGTTACTAATCAAATTTTTTGTTTACAGCAATTTTTATTTTCTATGTGTAAATCTTTTACTATTGATTAGCTTCCTTTTTTAAAAAATAAAATTCCTGAGAACTGTTCTCTCCGACTGAGAATTCTTCTCCACTCGATTCTCCGTTAAGAATAGTTGCCTCGATTCTTGCCGCATGTTGGTCTCATGATTCGGATGCGCGTGATCGGTTACTCATAAACGTTGTCTTTCGATTCCGTCATGCTGATCTTGAAATTCTGAAGCAGGTGAATTTGCAATTCGTAAACGATCTGTTTTATTACTCCCTTGTCGTTCTTCATTTGTTTGAGAAGCTCGAATTGGCTTATTTCTATGTTCTGCGCTAGTAAATCTATGAAATGACAAACGTTTGGGGACATACTTTTTGTCGAAGCAATTAGCACGATATACACTTGTATAACCGAAATATTGTTTGCCGATTCACTGGATAAATAGAAAAATTACTATTTGCACTGGAAAATTTCCTTATATATAAGTTTTACTTGATCAGCATCGATAATAATTTTATTTTATATGTATGAGATAAACTCTGAATAATATGTGCGGTTTGCCGGAGACAAAATATTGTGCACGCTGCATTACAACATCTTGTGTAGATGACTTTCATTAATGAGAAGAAAATAATTAGCGCTTACACTACGTATTTTCGATTTCATTTCAATCACATTGATTGGCATCAATAATAATAATTTTATATTGTTTTATATATGTACGATTAACTTCGAATGACATGTACTGTTTGCCTTTTATTGTTTGTCTTTTGTCAATTGTCAGTTTTAAAACATAACCTTTGAGCAAGTGCAGGCAATAAGTTGTCCAAGATTCATCGCAATCGATTGAACGGTACGGCAGCGCATAAGGTACGAACAAACAAAAATTCATTTTTAAATATAATATAAGATATGATAACTGTACTTTGCCTATAACCTTCGCGAAAAAATTCGTTTTTATATATTAAATTTTGGAAGAAGAGAACGATGAATGGTTAAAAGCTATCTCTTTCTATTAACAGTGTTAAATTTAAAAAGTTTTTACATGAAGTGAGCACTTTCTCCTGAGTAAAGTCTCAGTTTTTGTCCATAATATTGTTGATCTTGCTTTTCACGTTAAATTTTTGTGTGTTTTAAATTAATATAGTAAGAAGAAGAATTCCATTTTCGATACTAACGATAATAACATGGCAAGCTGTTTTAATGCAGATGAAATGTTATGAAGTTCAACATGTAAATGTATTTTAAAATTGAAAATTTGCGTTGTTTATCATGCACATACTTTCTTGAAGACATACTTTATACTAAACATGGGAAAAGAAAGCAGATGCATAATTAGTCCAAGTTTTAACATTCAATAAAATATATGACCAAGTTCTTTATTTGCATTTCATTCACAAAATATTTTAAATCTAAAATTGCTTTAAATGGTCGTGGTATGTATGCATAGAGCGTAATGAACTGTCTTAATGGTATGTGTACTGAAAGATTTGTAATGGTGGGCAGTGTGTCAGTCGGAAGATGAGTATGCAGTTTATAAATCATGTGTATGTGTAGTTATTTTGCGAGTCAAAACTGAAAAATATATGGAAATGAGATGTGCGAGGAAGAGAGAATTAGGTTGTGGTAGTGGATTGCAAAAGAAGTGAAGACTGAGGATATCGTGACATAAGGTGGTGTATATGGAGAAACTATGGGGGTAGCAGCTGTGATAAATGTATGAATTGAATATTGTGGCAATTCATAGAAGTGTGTTCAAGGGTAATTGAGTGCAAAGGAATTTTGAAATACTTGTTAGCGTACTGTAATCAAAAGAAACGCTCTTTGTTTTATATATAAATGTGTGGAATAGGAATTGTCTGTCAGAGTGGGTAATGTATGGAGTAGGAATTGTCTGTCGGAGTGGGTAATGTGGGGAGTGGAAATTGTCTGTTGGAGTGGGTAATGTGGGGAGTGGGAATTGTCTGTCGGAGTGGGAAGTGGTTGTCGGAGTGAGCATTGTGGTTCATGTGAAACGTTGCATGATGTGTGAATTTCATATTGCAAATGGTGGCCATGGATAATGCTTAGAGAATGAATCTTGGAAAGGTAAGAATGGGTTAAGTATGGAAATGTCAAATCTGATTGTCTTGTGTGTAGAGAGAAATTTGGTGGTGCATATTGATATGCTATAATCAAAAACCTTTTTTATATGCAACAGCATTTTATTGATAAACTGATTTTTGTAATATATATTTACATTTACAAGTCTTAATAATTTAGATCAAAGTTTCTCATGGCGAGAGAGAGTTTCATTTGTTGAAAGCCGGAATTGTTTGAGGATTTTCCATTCTTGCAACAATTTAATCTTAAATTTTATCTGTTGGAAATGCGAGACTAGCCTAGATCTCCTTATTTGACTGCGGTCTAATAAGTATTTCCATAAATTTCTCTCTTGTAATCTCAATACAGGACAATAATCGAAGATCCTTTGGAATATCATACGGGCATCTATACATCCTCTTGCTGCAAGTCGTTTAACAATTAACTATTAGATAATAAATCCATAATCATTTTGAAAATACAAGATGTCAAAGGACAATTTGGGACTTCACATAAAAGAATTATTTTATTTTCGAAAGGTAAATTGTTCAAATTTTAACTACCTACATTTATTAAAGAGATTATTCTTTAGGGTTAAAGTTTTCCATTAACATTTAAGGAATTCACTTCCTCAAAATATTTTGTAAAAATGCTTTCGTTCAGAGGAAATCGACATCCAGATTGTTTTCAGATATCACACCAGACCTGAGAGTTAAAAAGCCTCTTGGAAATGCTTCGCTTTCCAGGTTTTAGGTTTTCCTAGCCGTTTAATCTACCAATTAGCAGAAAATTTGGTCAAAACTCGATATCCAATTGTCAGAAAATTCTGTTACCAGCATTAAATCAAGCCTTAATGAAAGAATTTGTTGATAACGTGGGTTAATATGTTGGTTGATACTTTGTTTCATAAATGACCATCTTGGATTTATCAAAGACTAACAATATTTAGATTTCTATAAATGAAGCTATAACATGACATTTAATAATTATTGATTTTAAAGTAGAAATTAAATAATAAGTCGCCTGTTGAATTGTTTTGGAAAATCAGTTCATTTTCTAAATGAAAGGAGCCATTATGCCTTGAAATGTCGACTAAAGTTAATTTATAAGTTACAATTATAATAATAACGATTGTAATAAATTTGATTCCTTCTAAAAATATTTTACTAGAAATCTTGTTTGAAACGCAAATACCGCGATGGCTGAAAGACATGCAAAATTTAGTTTATTGAATAATTTATTTTATTAGTAGATTTACTGTAGTATTCCAAAATTGATTCCGATCTTGTCGGGTATGAAAGCTCTAGTTTGACAACCCATAAAAGATTGGCAAAATTCTTATCTTGCACTATTCCTTTTTAATATTGCATTTATTCATCCGCAATAAGTGGTATTTAAAAATTAATATTTTCTTGGGAATAAATCGTGCTTTATGAGTGCAATTCCATTTACAACCGTTGAGATTCCAAATTATAATCTGAAATTGGCTATCAGAGTTCAGCTCTTCATCTTTTCTTAAAATCTAAAATTGTGACAATTTCTTTATTCGTGAAATAAATTTTGATTGAATTATCCTTTCAAATTGTCTGAATGAACTTACTGTTACGGTCCGTTTCCATTTTCTTAATCCTTTTATTCCCGCGATTTGAAATGGAAAATTTTAGTATTAATCGTCTTTTGGTCGTTGCTACTACTCGTCCTCCGTCATGGCGAAACATACTATATCATAGAAAGTTTGATTTGGCAATATTCCAGATATTCTTCAGTCATTACAGGAAATCTATTGATTGTGTATATAAATGGGAAAAAAAAATAGATTTAAAAGAATGGGATAAGAAGCTGAACATACTTTTTGGATCAGATCTCACGCATTGCAAGGCAGAAATATTTCTAACTAGTCAGTATTTGTGTCCTTCTTCCTCCCTCTAAATCGTGTAGTGTTGTTGAAATAGTCGGATATACAAATTACTTGTATCAAATATCACTTCCGATTAATTCAACTAATCAAAGTAAATCTGTAGTATGAGAATGGAAACTTCTTGAACTATAAATGTATCGACAAAATTTTCTAATTTTTTGATGTAAAACTGTCTGTCCAAAATGTTGAAACTAAGATTAAAACGATCGCGAGCATTTGCAAACTGAATAAAAAAAATGAATGATTTTTCAATGTCAAAATTTGATAAGGATGACTATGAAAATTAATAAAAGACTTTATAGTTAACTTGATCAAAATTTTTCTATCCATTAGTGATTTTAGTGCGAAGTATGGAAAGTACTAAATTCAGTTTTAACTGCAAGTGAATCATTTCCAGTAAATGATATCGTGGAATCTGATAATTTGGTAATACTTTTTCAATTAATGAATTTTAAAAATCTAATAGTTCTCATGCTATTAGAAGTTATGAGTAATTCTAATATGCCATTAAATTTGAATCTGATTGCCGAAAGGAGTTCCAAAATCTTGTGATCTTCTAGTTCCATGCGATTAATACCTGACTGAAATATTCAGTGCAAAGAATATTGAAGTACGCAGAGAGCACCACATTTGTGCCCAACTCTCAAGTGTTGTAAGTAAGTGGTGTTGTGTTGGGTGTGTAGTTCATGTGTTTGTGAATATTGAAGTGAAAATTAAAATTTGTAAAGGTAACTTGTGGTTTTTTTTAATTGAGCTATCATTAATAAACACTTGGAACTGCGAAATACATGAAATTTATAACTAAATATTTTTTTTATTCCAAATGCTGCATATTACTTAATTTTTTTCAATTTTGTTAGTATTTTTTTAATAATATCATTACTAAATGGAACTTCGTATTAAAGCAGAAGCACAAAACCACATTACAATGAGTAGTATCGGTTTTCCGTACAGGCGGTGGAGGCGGTTGCCTTGTGCTTCGAGATCTACAGGGGCCTCAAAATATTTTTCTTTCTATATCATCGTGCTAAACAATCGGGTTTTTTTTTCCATAGTGTGTCTTCGGCCTGATTCACAGAATTTTCTCCTTTTTTTTTTTTCCTTTAAAAAAGGAAATATATAAAACGAGCCAAATGAAATGTTAAAGGGAGTAAAAATAGGGTTAGAATAACAAAAAATTACCGCATAATTTCGAAAGCCATGACATTCAGGGAGTATAATTTTTGTGGCAGTTGCATGGATGAAGTCAGAGAAGACACTTTGAAATTTTGACGTCGTTTTATTTCATCCCGGGAGGCACGATTTATGAACAAGAAGAAGCGACGAGCACACACACACAACACAGAGCGAAATGAGGAAAAACTGATGAAAATTTTATCCCTGTGAATATATACTGTGAGATTTTAATACGGATTTCTCACATGTGTCGATTCTGATAAGGAAAACACAGGGATCTTTTAAAAGAATGTGCTTGGATAGACAATTTTTAATCCCTTCACTCGGAGTGTGGGAACCTGTCGGCTTTTAGCCGATTCAGCAATTTTACAAAGCTTCAGTTGAATTAATTAACCCTTTCTAGGGCCGTGAGAAGTATGCTTCCCACCAAATTTATCAATCTTTGTATGAAATTATGTAGTTTGGCATAAGTTCTGACAAATTTTTTTAGAAAGACAGAAATTTAGATGCTTCAGTTCTTTATCTCAGACAAAATGATGTGTCTTAATTTGCTACCTTAATTATTAATTAACCAAATTAATTAATTAATCAAATTAAATTTATCTAATAAGCTAAATGAATCCCTTTTCTTATTCTAATTTCAAGCCTAAAAATATTTTAACATAATAGGACTAGAAAAAAAATGGCCCTTTAAAGGGTTAAGTAGAAAAAGGGGAATGGGATCAGGAAATAAGAGAGTATTTTAGAACGACTTTGATATGAGCTGTATTAAGCTAAAAATTAGGAAGTTAATTAAGTTTAAATTAGATTTTAAGATGATCACACACACACACACACATATATATATATATATGTGACAAAAAAAACTATATTATTAAATCTATAGTTAAAATAATAATGGAAAAAATTGACCAGTCACCCAACCTCAACCACTAGTTAGATTTCGCAAACTTCTAATTCACAGGAAGCACATGATCTCTAGATAAATCATCAATGATCCTTTATCCACCCTATCACCTCATTTTGAGAATTATCATAAAATAAAGCTATAACGCAGCCCTCTCTTTTAACAACAAGACAGATTATGTCAGTTTTATTCGCCAATTAATTTCGCCTCTTTGCGTGCATAGCTAATCAGTCAATACGCTTTATGTTTATTGTGCATGAATGCTTTAAAATATTATTTAATTTGTCTTGGTAAAATGTAGTAGATCAATGGTTAAATGGCAAATGGCTAAATTATTACTTTTAATATGAAGGGTGAACAGCTGGTCGCCGAAGGCCATTAGCCCCTTTTAAATAGAAAAGGAATGCCTATCAATCTTTCGTTTATCCAATGAAAATGATTCATTTTGAATAATAATAATTTACATCGATCGTCAGATTCTCATGCTTTAATGCGATTTTTCTTTTCTGCTTGATTCAGAGTTGCCAATAATGAAGGAATTTTATCCCTCCCCCTCAAAAGTGTCATCGTCGCTCAAGGCGAGTCCTTCCATTTTTAGTAATGTCCGATCACTTAAATTGATGAGAATAACATCACTACATTTCTTCTAAATTAATGGAACCATTCTAAGTTGTTATAAATGATGTTAGTTATAAAAGTTATAAAGTTATAAATGATGATTAAATATTTATTTAAGTAAAAATTCTTTGATTGTTTTTTTGTTTAGTTTTCTCCAAACTGAAATATAATGGAGAGCCATAGTGAATTGTCATGCCAGTTGAGAAAGGCCTTTTTTTTTTCTTCCCTGTTCTAAAATAGTCAAGATCTATTCGCGGAACAGTATGAGTCAGTTGTCTCGTTTATTTATTAAAAATTATTCTATCAAAGAATTATAGATAAGTTTTCCCGATTAAAAGCAAGAATGATATTTTGATGCCTTTCTGTATCTGATTCTATGTATTTTAAATTTTTCTTTCAGATGTTTTTTTTTTTAATTTCTTTTTATTACAATATCAAAAGTATAAATTTAATGTTACTCAATAATGTTACTTTCGTACCTCCCTCTAAAATTTAATTTAATTTTGTTTATTATTTGGAATTGATATTTCTTTATCAGAAAATATGTTAGATTATAGATACCATTCGAGTTACAGAAAACTGACGATGTTTATTTCAATTCAAAGTTCAGAAAGAATGTAAAATTTTTCCACAATAGTCTTCTGTTTACAATAAAATTTTTTGTAATTTATATAAATTTTTTAGTGATTTATGAACTCAAGCCTGTTTTTACTTACAAG
The DNA here is from genome assembly GCF_947563725.1 of Argiope bruennichi. Lineage (NCBI taxonomy): Eukaryota > Metazoa > Arthropoda > Arachnida > Araneae > Araneidae > Argiope > Argiope bruennichi. The sequence goes on from NC_079163.1 coordinate 56,652,002, forward strand.
TATAACGAAGTACACAAACAGAAAGTCAAAAGAATTTTCAAGAATTTCCATGCAAGTTTTTGACAAATCTCAACTTTTCAGGCTTCCCTGAATCCATAAAACTCATTTTGAGAATTATTTTTGTCTCTAAGGCTGTGAACACAATAGTTCAAAAACATCTTGAGTTAGACAAATTGGAATTTGGTTGAATTACAGCAAATTTATAGATTTCTATCAAATTTTGAATGAAGTCCATTGACCTGGAGTCTGTCTGCTTATCTATTCGAATATAAGTGAACATGATAGACAGTAAATAGCTATATGAATAGCTGCGCGATTACCCTTAGAACTACTTATCTAGCTATCATCAGACCTTTACTTGAATATGGATTCCCAATTTATTGCCGTGCCTCCGTTTCCAACTTGAAGAAACTTGAACAGGTTCAGCTGACTGCAGTTCGTATAATAACTGGTCTGAAACGAAGTTGCCCCTTAGATATTGTCCTTTATGAAGCCGACCTTAAACCTCTCCATGTTAGAAGGCATGCTAACCTTATCAAATATTACAACAAACTTTCAAGTTATGGCATTCAAAACAACACCTCAAAATACCTAAGAAATTGGACTAACCTCCAGAGACTCAAGAAAAATAGTCCCTTTAGTCAAGTCTTGTCTCAGAATATAATTCCTAAAAATGTAGAGCCACATTCTCTTCACTCCTGTATGAATCCTACTGAAGAACTTACCAGGGTTCACTTTCATTTCAACCTTCCTGTTCCCATTAATAAAAAGGAAAATGCGTCAGAATACCTTAGACAATTGGCCTTGGAAGTCATTAATAAAATCCCTAAATGTGACATTAAATTGTATACTGATGGCAGCAAAATCGCCAATTCTGCAGGTAGTGGCATCTATATTGTAACTCCTCAGTCTAGTTTTTCTCTATGTCAGCGAAATCCAGACTTCTGTTCCATTTTTAGAAGCGAACTTCTAGCAATCGATGAGGGACTTAAGAAAATTTTACACGAAAATAATTATAAGAACCTTTGGATTCTTACTGATAGCCGCAGCTCAGTGGAACACCTTAACAATTGGACCTATGTTGGAGATAAAGCAAGTTTGTCTATTCTTCAGAAGTTGAAGCTGATTTCACTTCAACATGATATTCATTTCCAGTGGATCCCATCTCATGTGGATCTACTTGGTAACGAAATAGCAGACAGGCTTGCAAAGAAAGGAAGCAGCCTAGCGACTTCATCTTCTGCTGAGCTCACATACTTAGAACTGTTCTCTCAGGCGAAATTCCTAAATAAGAAGAATTGGATGGTTCCCCCTACTCATGATTGGTATAGAGCCAATAAGCCGGGGCTGTCCTTAAATCTTTCTTGTGATAGAAAAACCAACACTTGCCTGTCGCGCCTTGCCAGTGACCACCTTAAATGTCTTTTCTTTTCTCAGGGTGAAAAATTTTACCCTCTTTGCCCGAAATGCTACCAGCATCAGGCCTCTGCTGAACATATTCTGGACTGTTTAGGATTTCATTGGGGAGAAATTTATTCTTCTCCCTTTCTCGTTTTTGACTTTCTTCTTGTCAACGGATTTTTGGATTTGGTCTGACTAAGTCAGACCATGGAGATTAGCAACAACAACAATGAATAGCTGCTAAATTTATACACCAATCTTAAAGTTAGATACTTATTGAACTTTGAATTAAATCAGTCAAAGAGTTGACCGTCTGTTGGTCTTTACTTTTGCAAGCATGTAAACGTGATAATTAAAAAAACACAACGACGTAGATAAATAAAAATTTGACATGTGATCATGATATTTAAACTGCATTCTGCATTAAATTTTGATTTCAATCGGTTAGGTAAAAAAGCATTCACAAGGCATATTTAGTTTTCTTCATCGTTCTATGAAGCACAAAATTCATAAGCAAGGTAATATCGTCAACTTATGGAATTGATGGTATTACCCAATGTCCACAATTTTATGGGGAGGGGGAAGGTGGTGATACCTTTATTAGAGAATACACTGGGAAGTTGCGGGAGATCATTCTTGCTAGTTAAATTGAATAAGCTTCTTTTTTTAAAACTTAATTGGAGAAAAAAAAGTGATATATTTATTAAGTACAATTTAAAAATTTTAATCCCATTTAATATAAAATTCGATTGCTTGAACACTGTTATGTCCATCCAAATTAAAAGATAAAAAGAAATCATTGTCACTTCATTCTTTTACATTATTTAATAGAAGTAGAGGAAAAAATAAAAATGAAGGCGAACAAAATGTTTACCTTTTTCTTTTTACCTATTTAATCATATGCATGTATATTGAATATAAAAAAATTTGATCAATCCGAAGCGAATATATAATACACACACACACAAATATATATTCTCTAAAAAAATTTTCCTTTATTTTCAACTTCTGAATAGCGCGGGATCGTATTTTTCTCGTTGATTCTCAGAACGCCGCGCTAATTAATTCTTTTCTAAAACTCATAAGTTCGAAATATTTTTTCAGCCTTTCTATTATACTTTCTGCTTACCTATTCTTACGCTACAGCATACTCACCAGAGCTTGGACAAAGGATCTTGATAATGCATAAAACTTTTACTATTTCCTTGAAATTATAAAGAATAAAAATTGATAAGGAACTCCACCAGTCTTGCTTCAAATCAAATGTTGTTCATAAAATCACGTTTTACATACATAATTATATATATCGATAAAAAATATATTCACTGTACATACGATTATGAGTAGAAATAAAAGCTGTAGATGCGTTAAATAATATACAGGAATAGCCGTCAAATTATAAAACGATAACATAAAACAACCAAGAAGATTTTAACTTAGTCTCCAATAAGTTTAATTTCTGTTACTTTCTTATCATTACTATAGTGTTTCCAGGAAGAGTACCAAAATATTTCCGCGCCTGTCAAAATCCGCCACTGACAACGAGCGGGGGAAAAAATTAAAAACTATTTGCTAAATCGGTTGCAATAACTGCTTCACACCTAATAGATGAACGGATCATTCACACGGAAGATACTAGTGGGTAACCGGTGTTGGTGAGTTATCGCTTCCTTTGTTCACTACTTGGCGACTATCCACGGTGTCGTAATGTCAAGTAAAGATGGGAAATACCGATCAGTTGAAAGTTCCAATTCAAATCGTTTTTTTTTATTTGGAACTGTTCGTTGCATATCGTTTGAAGACAAACAGCATGGAGATTAAGAGCATATATATATATATTTTATTTGAACGCATGATCGAATATACATCTTTATAAACATTCTAACGTATCAATGTTTATAAAAAGGTAATCTATAAATTGTGTGATACAAAAAATTATTCAAAACATTAAAGGCAGACCACCTTCATTTGCATAGACAGATGTATGAAGGTAGACGTAGTTATTCTTCAGCAATTGAAGCTAAGAACCCGATTTTTCAAAATTTAAATTTTTAATGAAATAAAACTAATCGTAATTTTATAATTTTTACTAAATAATAACGGTGCATATTATTCCAAAAAATTATTCTATACCACTTTAAAATTCAAATAATATTATAAAATACCATAAATTGTTAATACCATGACATAATTTATTAAATAATATACCAAAAGTGTCGTAATTTACAAGCAAATTTTGTGTCTTCTTAGTGTTAAAAATGCGTGCGAAATTTCATTCATCTAACTCTTTCTCTTATAGCAATTATGCATGTGGAAAGAAAGTCAAAAATAATTTTAAAAGTTTTTTTTTTTTTTTTTTTTTTTTTTTTTTTTGGTGGAGGGATTTGGGAAAGTATAAAATGAAGGGATTCCGTAAACTCTTCAAAGGTTAAAAATAAGGGGGGGGGGAATTCAACTGTCAAAAAATGTGACAAAGTTGAATTTTTTGGCAATTGCAATTTTTTTTTCTTTCAAAATTTGGTATGTGAGAAAATACTAATTATAGCATTTTCCACGTTCTTTTTAAGTTTCTTTCGGGAAAAAAAAAAAAAAAACTCTTTGAGCTTTTTTTCCTTGATATTGCTCAGCTTATTTAACAATAACATCAAAAAATTTTTCGTTTCCTGACAGATCTATAAACAGATTGAGAACATTTATACAGACTGGTACGAATTTACCATAAGTTAAGCTGGTTCATTTAATTTTTTAATAAGTGGACTGTATTCTTTTAAAAATCAAACGACAATTCGAAAGCCAACTTTTTATTTCATCGAGGTGCAACGACCCCGCAACGAACTCCACAGTACGAAACTGTTTTTCAAACTGACCCCATGTCAGCAGGGTTACAATAATTTTATCGCTGAAGCCAAGTCAGCGTAGGTTTGCCACATTCCTTACAAAAGGCGCCAACAAGGCGGTAACATTCCGCCCCGCGTTGCGTGTTTATGCAACACAAGTTACAATACAAGATTCAAAGTTATAATCCACAATATACAACAAAAAATTTTTTTTCGAGTTCAAACATGAAAATATATATAAAAAAAGACATAGAAAAATAAATAAGTATAAAGCATAAATGTACAATTAAATATGTAAAAATAGAAAATAAACATTTGAATATGTTCAGAATAATATACAGTTTTTTTTTATGTACAGATTAGAAAATCAAGTCTGAATGGGTAGGAGGCAAATTTTAGATATTGGTCTTTTAAAATGACCATTTTTAGTTTTGACAATTACCACACGAATTTTGCCGTCCTGTCCGGGAATAACTTGACTTATTCTTCCAAGACACCATTTAAAAGGTGGAAGGTTATCCTCCTTTAGTATAACCATATCATTTTCCTTAATATTATTTTTTGAAAATCGCCATTTTTTTTCGGTCTTGCAAATGATTTAGATAGTCAATCGACCAGCGTTTCCAGATTTGTTCTACTATTTTTGTTAGTCTTTGCCAACGGGTTAATTTGCTGTCTAGTTCATTTATTACTGAAGGCTCTGGGATAGAATTTATGGGCCTGCCTATTAAAAAATGGCCTGGAGTTAATGGTTCTAAATCCGAAGCATCGGAAGATAAAGGTGAGATAGGTCTTGAGTTTAGGATGCCTTCTATTTGAGTAATAACAGTTAAAAATTCCTCATAAAATAATTTTGCATCAGCAACAGTTCTTTTTAGATGATGCTTGAAGGACTTAACTCCAGACTCCCAGAGTCCTCCGAAATTAGGGGCCCGAGGGGGAAGAAATTTCCAGGAGATATTTTCCATTGCCAAAAACCTTGATAAATTTTCATCAGGAAAATTAACAAGTGAAGCGAGTTTTTTCAATTCTTTGTTGGCTCCTATAAAGGTTTTACTATTATCACTAAATAAAGTTGAGCATTTCCCTCGACGTGAGAAGAATCTTTTCAAGCAAGCAATAAATGCTTGTGATGTCAAGTCAAAAACTATTTCAAGATGTATAGCCTTAGTAACTAGGCAAACGAAAATAGCTACATACACCTTATGTAAATTACCCTTTCTTTGATTTTTGTACCTTATGAAAAATGGACCGCAAAGTCTACACCTGTGTTAGAAAATACAGGGTTGGGATTTACTCGCTCTGGAGGTAAATTCCCCATTAATTGGTCTAAGGGAGTAGGTTTGCACCTAAAACAAGTTATACAGTTATGCACAACCTTTCTTGCGATATTTTTGCCTCCAATGGGCCAAAATTCTTGTCGAACAAAATGTAATAATGATTGAGGTCCTGCGTGAAAGTTCTTTAAGTGATAATACTGGAAAATTAGAGTGGTAATTTTGTGCTTTTTAGGCAGTATTATCTGATGTTTATAATTATAACTTACATCTGCATGAACCAATCTACCACCTACTCTTAACAAATTGTCTGCATCTAAAAAAGCATTTAAATGACTTATAGTACCCTTCTTCAAAGTTACTCCGTTTTTTAGGGCCTTTATCTCTTTATAAAATTCACTTACCTGAATAATCTCCATTAATTTCCTTTTTGCTCTTTCCAATTCACTATTTGTGATTGGACCGGTAATTTTTGTTTTATTCTTAATATTGAATAAAAACCTGCAAATAAAACTAAATACACGAATTAATTTTACATAGTCATTACTTATGGCTAAAAAATCCTCAAGAAATGAAATGTTGTTTACAGAAGATAAACTAATGTTTGACTGTGATTTAAGTTCAGTCAGATATTGTTCATCTGAAATTGCAGACTCATCAAGTTCAACACTAGAATAATTTTTAGAGTCCGGTAAATAGTCAGGACCACACCACCATAAGTCGTTGGTTAAGAGTTCACGAGGGTTCAAACCTCTAGATATTACATCAGCAGGATTCAGTTGGGAAGAAATATGTTTCCACTGGAAGTTTTCTGCGAGAGTTTGTATCTTTGATACTCGAGTAGCGACAAAAGTTTTTAGTTTATATGGAGGTGTCTTTATCCAGGCAAGTGCAATTGTTGAATCGGTGTAACAGATTGTTTCACTGATTAGCATCTGAAGAGAAGGACGAATTCTTTTTATCAACTGCGACAGAAGGAGACACGCTGACAACTCCAAACGAGGGATCGAAATTACTTTAATGGGAGCGACTCTTGATTTACTGGCAATAAGTTTATTGACAGCTGTGCCATCTTCCATAATAGATTTCATGTAAACTACCGCTCCGAAAGCAGCTTCAGAAGCATCAGCATAACCTACTATAACAGTTCTTTCATAAGATTCTGTCAAGATATGTCTAGGAATTTTGAGATTTTCGATGACTTTCAAAGATGTCACAAAATTCGACCATTCTGGCTGAATTGACTGGGGGAGAGTATCTTCCCAGTTCAATTGTTAGATCTATAATTTTTGCATAAAAATTTTGGCCTTTGTGATAACAGGACCAACGAGACCTAATGGATCGTATAAACGAGCGATAACAGATAATACGTCTCTTTTAGTGTAGAAAGGCTTGATCTTTAAGTCTACCTTAAAGAGAAAATAATCTTCTTTTGGTTGCCAATTCAGACCCAAAGCTTTTACTGAAGAATGTCGATCAACGAGAAAATATTGTTGGTTAGTTTCCTCAGAGCGATTATTTATGAGTTCAGAGGAATTTGAAGTCCATTTATGAAGCTCCATGCCACAAGTTTGCAGCATTTGTATCAACTGCCTTTGTAATTCCTGGGCTGCTTCTAAAGTAGCAGCACCCGAGACGAAATCGTCCATATACACGTCTGTTAGTGTAACTTGCGAAGCTAACGGAAATTTTTTCGCTTCATCCAAAGCAAGTTGCTTCAAACAACGAATGGCCAAAAATGGAGCCGATTTTGTGCCGTAAGTGACAGTGTTAAGGCGATAAGTAGTTGGAGACTGATTCATATTATCCTTCCATAATATTTTTAGCAGATTTCTCTGTGATTCATCAATTAATATTTGACGGTACATCTTCTTAATATCTGCCGTAAATGCGTATTTATAAGTCCTAAATCTAGTCATTATTTCAAAAATATTTTCTTTCACTGCACCGGCAAGAAGCAAATCATTTAAACTTTGTCCCGATGTACTAGGGGCACTGGCATTAAATACAACCCTTAATTTTGTGGTTGAGTTTTCAGGTTTGTAAACTCCATGATGCGGCAAATAATACGATCCTTCACACATGTCATTATTCACTTTTTCCATATGACCTAAACTTTCATATTCTGCAATAAACTCCTTATATAAATTTTTCATCATGGGATTCTTATGCAATCGCTTAACTGTTTGGTTAAGTCTAACGTTGGCTAAGGCTTTAGAATCACCTAAGAAACTTTCTTTCATCGGCATTTTAACTACGAATCGACCATCCTTATTTCTGGTGTGGGTTTCTTTAAAATGCGCCTCGCAAAACTCTTCTTCACTACTAAGAATAGTATTTTCTTCACTAATATTTTCCACTAACCAGAATTTTTCTATTACTTTTTCAATATTTTCATTTCGGGAAACTAAAGTACATAAATTAGTACATGGCTCCTGATTATTTGTATTTACATAGCCACCAGCGACATAACCAAATACAGTATTTTGAAATATTAATGAATTTAGAGATGAACGTATTTGTTCACCCTTGATAATTTCAAAGAAGGCTTCAGCACCCAAAAGAGCATCAATTTTGGAACTCCGTGTAAATTCCGGATCACCAAGCATAACCTGTGGAATTTCTAAATTCTCTAAATTAACATTTGTTGCCGGAACCATATCCGTAATTTTATCTATTACAAAAAAGGTTTGTGATAAAAAGAAAGATCCATTACAGTTGGCTATATTTGCAACAGCCTCATATTCAATCGAAGTAGAAATTCCTCCCAATCCAGAAACCGATGTATTTATTTTTTGTTTTCGCAAATTCGCGCTGTCAGCAAACTGCTTTGTTACAAAATTTGCCTGAGAAGCACTATCTAGTATTACTCTAGCCCTCGAGAAGTGGCCATAAATATTCTGAATAAGTACTATTGCAGTTGGAAGTAGAACGCTTTTATTTTTTATGAGTAAGCAGGCAGAGGAAGTATGCTGTGAATCGGCCAAGGTCACATCTGTGAGGGATAAATCAGCCCTCGGCTCCGAAGGAATTGCTTCGGAATGAGTAACATTTTCTCCTCCGATCGAAGGTTTGTTATGTCTATGCAAGAGATAATTATGATTACCATTGCAGATGTTACACAAGTACTTAGATTGGCGACAAAAAGCTAATTTGTGCCCTGATTTTAAGCACAACACACAGAGGGAGAGTTTTTTAACCATATTAAAACGTTCCACAGCATTTAAATCAAGAAAACCTTTGCATTTATAGATAGGATGATTTGCTGGTAGACGACAAACAGGACACTTTGATGAAGTGTCATTTACCTTTGTTACTAAAGTACGTGGTTTAGAACTTTGGGAAATAAATTTCGATTTTGGTGGTTGAACGATATTACTTTGCAAATTTTCTAAAATTTGACATCTTTTTTCAATAAATTTTATGAAGGTTTCCCAATCAGTTAGCTCATTTGACGTCAAAGTCATTTCAAATTGTTTACGCGATTCTTTATCCAATTTCTGCATAATAATATTAATCAACATAGCTTCACTTAGTTTATCCAAATCTAAATCCAATAATTTTAGAGCTCTTAAATGTTTATGTAATTGATCAACTAATGATCTTAAATCTTTGGCACTTTCATTGTGCAACTTTTCAATCGAAAATATTTCATTAATGTGAGTATTAACAATAAGTCTTTTATTATCAAATCTATCTTCCAAAGCTTTTAATAAGGAATGAAATGTATCGTCATTCGATATCATTCGAGCCGCACTTCCAACTAAGCATGATTGTAAATAATAAAGCTTTTGCGACTCTGAAAGTTGTTTGTTAGAAGAAATTAACGAATCAAATTGAGCTTTAAAAATGTTCCATTCCTCAAAATTACCCGAGAATTTTGGTAATGGGATTTCTGGCAGCTTGATATTAACATCATTAGATTTATTAATTTTTGCATTCCCATTTTCATGCATGCAATTATTAAAAAGTTTTTTCAAGCTTACCTCCAATTTTAGGAGATCCGAGTCGATATCCTCGAAGCTATTTTCAATTTCCACTAAATCTTCATCTCTTTTCACAACTTTATAGTAGTCTTGTCTTAAAAGTTCAAACTGTTGATTTAATTTACGCACTTTATCCAACTTGACTTCAATTTCTTCTATTTCAACATCCTCAAACTGCTGATCCTTTATTGACGTTAATAGTCTAGTTATTTGCGCCTTGATTCCACCACGAGTCCTATTTAACGAAGTAATGTCTTTCTCCATTATTATTTACTATTCAAATCGAAATTTAATTAAAATTCAATCTCCGCGAGCGGACCAAATTTTATGGTACGAATTTACCATAAGTTAAGCTGGTTCATTCAATTTTTTAATAAGTGGACTGTATTCTTTTAAAAATCAAACGACAATTCGAAAGCCAACTTTTTATTTCATCGAGGTGCAACGACCCCGCAACGAACTCCACAGTACGAAACTGTTTTTCAAACTGACCCCATGTCAGCAGGGTTACAATAATTTTATCGCTGAAGCCAAGTCAGCGTAGGTTTGCCACATTCCTTACAAAAGGCGCCAACAAGGCGGTAACACAGACATTAACCGCTATTAGACATTTCCAGTCAAATATTAGAACATTATATGCCCTCTATGAAAATGAAATTTAATCAATATTTGTCATTCTGTTTTTCCTTTTTACTGTGAAATAATAAAAATATTGAGCATCTGCTTCTAAGTCTATAATTTCATATAACATTTGCATACCAAAAAAATAGATATGTCAAAAAGATAATTACTTGAAAGAAATTCTGATCTATTTCGTTATATTTGTACAATTAAATATATACGCTTTTTATAGAAAGCATAACATTTCCCTCTTAATGTAAATGCTTCTTTGTTAAATTGTAAATCAGAAGAAAATACGAAACAATTGAATACCAAATAAAACTTACTTGCATGTTTAAATAAATAATTTTTTTTAAACAGCGTATTGTAAAAATAGTTGATTGTAAAAAATATATATATATTTTAAAAATTCTTCCAATATAATACTTACATTGCATCTAAGAACAAATTGCCACGTCTTTTTAATTAGTAGCAAATGGTAGAATAAATTTTTCAAATTACGGAGAAACCACATTCTAATACTCTTTATTCGGAAATATTTTTTATTGAAATGAAAAATAACTCAATGTTAGGAAAAATATATATGTTACTCATTTGGGAGTAAATTGGCAGTGCTTGAATATTATTATTTTAGTGTTAAGTAAGTTTCCCAATATTTTATTAAAACGAACGAATAAATCCATACCACTTTCTGTTCTAAAAAAAATGATATAACTAATTTTTACTTCCAAAATAAATAATATATTCTGCTAACAATGCTTGTAACTTTAAAAAAATCAATCGACGTATTTTCTTAAAAATCAAAGAACAGATAAAACTAAAGAAAGAAAATTCTGATTTAATATATTTTATTATAACACTATTAGATGAAATATTCCTAAAGCATACAATAGATTTATAAGCAAAATTCGAGTTCTTTTAAATTACTTTTTTCTATAATCTCTCATTTCCTACAAACATTATTTTTACTCTGCAATCATATAGTCTGAAAATGGATTTTCAGAATATATGATATGTGCACGTATTCCTCGGCCCCAGTTCAATATAGCGCCTTTCAGTCAAAACACTCTGAAGTACCTTACTAAGAAACGATAATTTCAAAGCAAAAATGCTTTAACCTCAATGAAATCCCCTCCCCCATTCAACCCTCCAATTAATCTATTAAATGACGGAAAGAAACATAAATCACAGAGAAAAACCTTCTAACCATGTCGATTTATTTATCAACTGCCCTTCTTTTGCCGAGCGACAATGCAAGATCATCCTGTGCACAAACCTCAATTCTGAATGGTTTTCAATCGAAAATAACAAGTTACACACAGTCATTCGCGAACGAACGACATTTACAAAAAATGGCGAACTGGTTCAGTTCGTTCATCTCGCGAACGACCATCTCTTATGTACATTAACGGAAGTATCTCTGAAATAATATGCATACAAAGGAAAGTTTATAAAACATGAAACTATTTAACAGAAGGGATTTATATTAAGTAATCAGAAGATGAAAGAATCCTGAACACGTGCTTTTAGCTAATTTGTAAGCATTGATTTTAAATACAAATACTGCTTCAGTGCTGATGATCGATGTCGAGGAAGGAATGGAGGTTTGTTTTCCGGCGTATGCTCCTGAACTAACAAACTTGTGCCGGAACTTGTGCCGGATTAACAAAATCAAAACACGAATATCACAAAGACGATGTCGAGAAAAGTGTTCACGTACAACGCAATACAAACACGTCGGAAAAAGGATTCTGATACAACTGAATACAAAAAGCAACCTTTAACCCTAAACGATTCATCCCTAAATTGCTAATGAGAGAGGGAAAAGCAGAGATTATAAAAGGAAAACAAGCGATAATGTAGGAAAGTTTTTCAAATTTTCTGCAATTGGTGATAATTTCCGTTTGAAATTTGCTGTACTCAAAACTCCTATTTAAGCTTCATTAGCTGAATTTGAATTAGGTTTTTAATATGGCTTCATCTAAAATTCAGAGTATTTTTAGACCTGGTTTGTTTAAAGATAAAGTCGCAATTGTTACTGGAGGAGGTACTGGAATCGGAAAAGCTATTAGTATTGAGCTTCTTTATTTAGGTGAGGAAATTTATTTTCCTTTTGATTAAAATGGATACTGTAAGTGCGAAATTTCTAATGAATCTGCTTTAATCATAAATGAAACAAATCTTTTAATAATTAATCGATGGTCATATTTAAAACTAATTCTGAATTTCTATAAAAAGGTTGGAAATCTTTGTTGATGTATGTCTAGAAAATTCTAATATGATAATTTTTGTAAAAAAAAATTAAGTTATTTTGTAATAATTTTAAAAAATAAAATAACAAAAAATGAATATTGCTCAAAATATCTTTTTCTGTCTTGAATGTTCAATTTTAATATTAAAAAGACATATTGGGAACATTAATTTCTTTAATGCATAAAATTCAAACTTGTCTTCATTCATAGATTGTTTGATCCATTCTAAATATTATTAAAATTCTAAATAAATTCAAGTTTCAATCATTGAAAACTGTCAGCAGATTATCATGCATAAGATTTTAAAACTTCTTCAAGCTTTCCAGGAACAAAGAACTTTTAAAATTGTGTAAAATATTTAAATTAAACTTTAAATATTGGCCATGTTTTTTTATTTCTGTTATAAGAGAAATAAAAATGAAGAATATAAGTATATTGATTATAGATATTGAAGAATTAGTAATTTCTGGTACTTTTGATTATTAACTTTAAAGCATTTGTAGTACATTTTCTTTCTTTTTTGCTCATAGCAAAAGATAGTACTAATAAAATTATTTTATTTTCTTATTATATCTATTGTATATTAGGATAAACATGGATACTTTCTAAAATTCTGGAAAAAATTTAATGTATTAGCTGATAGTATATAATAATTAAGGTTGGATTAAGCCCTGCAAGGGCCCTTAGGCAATACATAATTTGGAGCCTTATACTAAATTTTGAAAACATAATAATTGATTTTAATATCTAAGTAAACAGTTTTTAAGTAGTAAATATTATTACGAACTGAAATAGAAAAATGCTTCATTATTCACCTTCAAATGACTTATATATCAGGTATAAAAAAATTGTTGAAAGCATTTTTTAACAAAATGATTTTAAAAATTCCATGTCCTTCACATTCTAAATATTTTAATACAAAGTGTGTCAGGATTATTGAATTATGGGGAAAACAGACCAAAGTGATCTTGCATCTGATTTAAAAAAAATTTAAAATGTGACAAAATCATGTGGAAAGTATGAATAAAGTTTATATAAACTGTAATGCATTAAAATTAAAAAATGATGCATTGGGGCATATTATTAAAATGGTAAAATTAAATTGCTACTATTGAAGGTGTCACTTGAGCTATTTTTCCTCATAGATTGCTTGTACTACAACTTGAGTATTTTTGTTAAAATAATGTATGAAATAATATTATAGATCAAGATGAAGCAATAAATTATCTAATTGAATTCTTAAATTCACTTAATTTATCTGGATTGCTACACCATATTATTTATCTGAAGCTTGGTGTTCCTATCATTCTTTTTTAAAACATTAACCCATTAAGTTTTTGCAATGGTAAATACTACATTAGCAGTTGAAAAATAATTTAATAATGTTATTGATACAACAATTGACAAATTCAGAGGAGAGGATGTGCTAAAACCATGTATACCAAGGATATCAATAGATATGCCATTCTAATTTAAACTATTGCAATTTTCAATCAAACTGGCTTTTACAGTAACAATAAACAAATCACAAGTTCAATCATTGGAAGTATGTAGATTGAGTTTGGAGAATTTATGTTTTTCTTGTGGATAATTATATGTTGCATGTTCCTATGTTGGAAGGGCAAGAGATTTGCTTGTATATATACAAATAGAATCACCAAAAACATTATATATCCATGTGCATTATAAAAAACAACACATGTAACAGAATATGTAATAGTAATAACAATTTATGTAATCAGAAAAACAACAATAATAATGTGTGTATAAATTTCTGATTTTTACTAAATATATTAATTAGTATGAAACTTTCAATCATGTTAATTTCATTTATCTACAAGTATAACATATTTTTATATTTTTTTAGTAAAACATATTTTTTAGCAATTGCATGGCCAAAGCATGGATACTTTTGAATTTTTAAACTTGATTTATTCCATCCCGGGAGGTAGAATTTATGTATAAGAAAGAAGCGACAAGATATGACAGTCTGCATCACTATACAAGACAAGAGCAAAGGAGACAGAAAATTTTTCCTTGATGATTTTATAATGAAATTTTGATAGAGATTTCTTTGACACATGTAGACTTAGAAAAGGGAAATATAGATACCATTAAAAGAATGTTGCAAACTTTAAGGATTTTTATCCCTTCACTTGGAGCATGAGAACTTGCTGAATTTACAGTTTTGTAGCATTAGTTAAATAAAAAAGGTAGAATTAGATCAGGAAATAAGAGACCATTTTAGAATGAAGTCAATATGGGTTAAATTAAGATAAAAATTTGGAAATTAATTAAATTATCATTATAATTACCACCCTCCCCCCACACACCATTACCACCACTACAAGATGAGGAAGTGTGTTGACCCCTTTGACATAAAACTATACCTTACAGTGTTGTCTAAGTAGAAGATTAAAATTTAAATGCATATTAATAGTAATACCTAAGTTTCCGTTACCTTTATATTAATATAAAAAACCATTTCAATAAAGAAATTAGATGTAAACATGTAATAGATTTGTGAAAATATTAGGTAAACTCAAATAATCAACAATACTAACAAAATAATAATAAAATGTGTAATGTAAAAATGATTTTCTGCAGGATTTTCAGAAACTCAGCTGATTGTCTCAATTTGGTGAGGAATGTCTCTAGGGAATGCTTGCACATAGTGTCCTTTAATAGTAAAAGGCTCAACAAAATTATCAATTAGGGCATAAAATAATGGAATAATAAATTGAACTCATATAATAATATAATATTAACATAGTTATGATTTTATATAAAACAAATAAATTTGAAAATAATAAACATGAGATTCAAAAGACTCTTATAAACATTAATACTGAAATAAATGGTATAAAAATGTGTAAGTTTGAAAAGAAGAGAATTTGCTCCACTAGTTAGCTAATTAGCATTTCTAATAGTGGGTGACACTCAATAACCTAAAAGTTAGGACATCAAGAAGGGGAATGTAATTCTTATTCTCTTTCTACTCTCATTCAGGAATATTCATAATCAAAGAGAAAAAAATATCTGGAATAAAAATAAAAAGAGATAGAAATTAATTGAAAGGTGGGCCCTATACTGGTATCTCAATAAGACTATTATTTTTGAATACTTTCTGTGATTGTATCTATCACAATAACAAAATCATCATGAAGAAAAAGAAAAACTGTTATGAGCAGAGACAATGGGCTAACCTCAGTTGGGGTTTGTGTAAAATGAAAAAAAAAAAAAAAAAAAAAAAATAGGGTAATAAAAAGTTTTTTTTTTTAATTATTATTCATGACTTAATTTTTAATTTTTCAGGTGGGTAATAGGTTCTTAATTTTGACACATGGACAATATCAGTAGCTTTGTTTGTTAATGCATTTGGTTTAGATATTTCATAATTTACATCTGAAAGTTTATTTACTATTTCATATGAACCTGATAAAACTGGAGATAATTTTCTACAATTCCTCATATGTTACAATGTCACCAGGTTTGAAAGGAGAATCTATGAATCTAGCATCATATTTTATTTTTATCATGATATTTTTGGATATTATCTTTTGCTAATTTTCTAGCTTCTTCGAGGGTAGAATTGATTTAAGGAAGGAGAATAAGGTAAAGTGCCAAATAATAAACATGCAGGAGAAAATTTTGTAACAGAATGGAGTGTTAAATTACATTCATTGATTACTTGTTCTAAAAGTCTTGTCCAAGGTATTTTAGTAGAAGAATTGACCTTGCCTTTTAATTTAGTTATTATTGACTGGTGAACTCTTTCACATTTCCCATTAGTTTGTGGCTGATGTGAGGAGGTTAACAGGTGTTTGACACTGTAATTTCTGAGGAAATACTTGAATTTAAGTAAGGTAAAAGCACTATTTCTATCAGTTAACAATTTGGAAAATCTGTTTTAATATATTAATATAAGTTTCAGAATTTTCAAATTTGGAAACAAAAACCGAAACATATATAGTTGTATGATTAGTTACCATGTGAGGAAATTTTTTAATTGAGGTATAATAATTAAATCCACCAACAGTATTGACAGAAAGACATTCAAAAGTACAATCTGCGAGGGGCACAGCCTGTAAAAGGCCAAATCTTTTTAGCCTTTTCTTTTCTATTTAGTTGACAAACATCACAATGTTTGACAAGTGCTATATCTTGAGTAATATGAGGCCAATAATATTGAGGAGTAATTAGATTTATCATTTTTTGAATGCCTGGATGCCCAAATGGTACATGCACATTTTGTAAAACTTTTCTCCTAAGAGAAAAAGGTACAATTATTTTAAACAAATTTTTCTTTTTAACCACAAGTATATCATTAATTTTTATATTTAGTATTATGCAAAGTCTCTAAATCTTGATAGTGTTTTATCTTGTCCAATTTCAAAAAATATACAGAATGCTGGAGATATTGAGCAGTAGGATGCCTTGATAACATATCAGTTTCAACATTAGATGTTTCCTTTAAATATTTAACCATAATCAAACATGCAGAATTTTAAAGACCAACAAAATAATCTTCCCTTTAAATTTTTAAGCCAAACAAGAGCAGCATTATCGGTATGAATTATGAATTTTTTTTTTTATGTAAATAGTTATAAAATTTATCAAGAGCATCTACTATTACTAAACATTCCAATTCAGTTATACAATAATTTTTTCATAAGGGCATAAAATTCTTGAATGATGAGATACAGGATGTAATTTACCAGAACAGTCAGACTGTTTTAGAACCTTCAGGCTGTTAAGAAGCTCCAATGATTACTTGAGATGTGTCGCAAGAAACATGAAGAAGTTAATTAAGGTTATATAGCTGTAACACTGGTTTAGTTACCAATTTATTTTCTAACACTTCAAAAACTTTTTGACATTCTTCAGTCCACTGCCATGGTGTATCTTTTTTTAAGAAGATTATTTAAGGATTCTCTAATTTTAGCATAAGAATCAGTACACTGATAAACATTTACAGAACCAAGGAAACCTTGAAGTTGTTTAACATGTTTTGGTGATTGTAACTATTTTATACTTTCAATATTATGATAATCAGAAGAAATGCATCCTGCTTTGACTTCATACCTTAAGAAATTAATTTTATTTTGAGCAAATGCACATTTAGAAAATTTTAATTTAATGTTTTCTTCTTCACATATTTGGAAAATCTGTTTTAAATGATCATAGCATTCTTCTTATGAATTAGAGAAAACTACTACATCATCAAAATAGTGACATGCAAAATTTGAAAATTTATGTTTGTTTGAAATTTTATGAATTATTATTACTATTAAATATTGCAGGTGAATTTTTAAAGCCAAAAGTTAGTACTTGAAATTCGTATAAACCTTCAATAGTTGCAAATGCCAATTTATATTTATCTTGTTCATGTAAGGATATGTGCCAATAGCCAGATGCAAGATCCAAAGTTGAAAAAAACTTTGGCAGTACTTAATTTATCTAATAAAGTATCTATTTTAGGCAGATTTGCAAAGGGAATTAATTTTACTTTAATCAATACATAGATGACTTTTTCTATTTTCGTCTCTTTTATGTGCTAAAGTTACAGGAGAGGAATAATTGCGGGTAGTTTCTTTTATTAAACTGGCAGTTAACAAATTTTTGATTTGCTTATTTATTTCTATTTCATCAGTAGCAGAGGTTCTATAAGCCCTTTCTGAAACTGGTAAATCAGATGTTAAAATTATTTTAGAGAGTTCCATTCTTATTTTGCCAACATCATATTTATTTTTTGCAAACATATGAGAATATTGTAACAGAAGATATAACACAGGTTCAGATAGTTTGTTTACAATTAGAGGTGGAAAAATTTCCTCTGAGGTATTCACTACCTTGACCTTATTATCACCAGTGTTATTATTTTCAACAGTATGCAAAAACAATGGATTATTTTTGGTATGCAGGTTTGTAATTTTTTTTTCATTTAATATATTTTATTTTTATCACAATCTATAACTAATTTATATAAACTACAATCTGGAAGTCCTAAGATTATATATGGTAATGGATAGTCAATGATATATAATTTGATTTTCTTTTTTATTTGACCAATTTTTAAATAATTGTCTCAAATTTGGTTAATTGGAATGTTCAAATTTATATTTACTTGTTAATAATTAAACTTTAAATTTTCTGAAATATTTTTATTGCTTTTTTTGATCATTGATAAAACATTTATGAATTAATGGATTGGTTTGAAAAAGGAATATGCATTGTTATTGAAGATTAATATTAAATCTTTCTATTGATAGGATATTATCAGAACATTGAAAATGTTTTGTTTACTTGATTTAAAAGTTAAACATTCAAATTAAAGAATTCATTTCATTTAGCATATAGAAACTTTCATTCTTAAATTAGGAGATCATGATAAGGAACAGTTTTTGGTGCAAAGCTCAAGTGAATCTTTCTTTATGAAATTTCTTAAAGGCATACATTTCGGTTATTGATTTGAAGCAGAAAGTATTCAGTTTATACATGAAAGATAAATTTATATATTTATGCTAGATAGAATCCATTATGCAAAGTTTTGGTCTAATTATATTAATAATCAAAGAATTTTAAGGTGGTAATAAAAAAATAATTTTGTAAAAAGAGTTTTTTCAAGATATTTTTGTGAATAGAGTTATAGAGAAATGCCTTTTTTCCTTTCTATCCTTTGTTTATTTAGGAGAGAGAAGGAAATTAATTCTGCATTATAATTCCCATTAAGAGAGCATTTATCTTTCTTTTAATCATTTCAGTTATAGATAGTATCATTTTGCTTTTTTGTGTATTAATTCATTCTTGATATAATCTCTTTAGCCTTGCCTTTTACAATTTTATCTTGTGTTTCACTTTTAAACTGCTTGTTTTTTTTAAACATCTTTTAAGTATTTTTTTTTAATCACTGTGAGATGCTTGCAAATATCTTAAGTTTGTAACTATCATTTTGCATGTCACCATGATCCTGTGGACCCATCAAATGCTTGGAACAGCGTAATGAAACATGACTTTTGCCATGTAAGCACAAGACTTGTGCTCAAACTATTCAGTACATTTTTAGTCAGCGTTTTGTATAACTTTTTAGAGCATTATTACTTCAATGATGTTGCCCTTGGTAGTTCATTATGCATTTACTTTAGCACGGAATATGCATACATATTATTATATTTTTGAAACTTTAATCAGGGCTTGATATGAATTATAGGAAAAAGTATTAGTATTTATAGATCCCTTCAGCAATATCTTTTTAATGCTAGGAATGAAATTTTCATTTTTAAAAGTTTTACAAATTCTTCCTTCATTAATTTATAGATATAATCTGATTTTTAAAAAAAATCTCTACATTGCAACAAAGAATTATTGATCTGAGGTTTGAAACTTTGGAAAAGTTTTACTATAAAATTATTTCTAATTTTTTTTTATTTATTTATTTCTTATAGGCTGTAAAGTGATTATAGCATCCAGAAAAAAGGAAATTCTTTCAAAAGCTGTTGATAAAATGTGTGTTCTTTTGAAAGATAGAGCTCCAGATGTGTGCAGCATTGTTTGTGATATCAGGAAAGAAAATGAGGTATGCTAGATTTATTGTTCTTTGTTTTATGAAATTACTTTTGTTATTATTTCATATTATGGTTAATATAATTGGAATTTTTAGTCATCTTATTGAAGCAGTTTTTTTCTTTGAATTATTCCTCTTAATAATTTTTCTTTTCAACGGATTTACTCTTATTGTTGATTTGTAGCCATTTGTATGTAAACTTCACTGTTATAGTCAAATTTCTGGATAAATGGAGTTAAAAGTCTTAAATTGGTTAATAGATAGACCATTGCAAAATGTTTTGAATTTTTTCCACTTGAAAGAGCAGAGTTTGTTACTTATGTGTATTAAATATTTTCTTTCAGAAATCTCAATTAAGCAGGGCCATTAAATTTACTCGATTCTCCTTTTATCTGGTGAATTACTTGAAATAATTAGTCAAGCAGCAACACAATCATTTACATTTTTGAAATTATATTTAATTTTGGCACAACACATTTTAAATATATAATTTTCACATCACAGATACCAAGAGAACATGCAATTACATTTGTATACATCAGAGTTTTGTTTTTTATTTGAATAATAATGGAGCATGACTGTGTAGACTCCAAGGACTGTCTGGCTTCTTCAATTTGTTTTTCTGGAGGGGCAGATTTCTCACACCCTCCTCTGTTTCTGAAAAGGTACTACAACTCAAAAACCTATGCAATCTGATTAAATAAATCAAGTTTATAAAGAGCTTGAATATATTGCTCAGGATTTATAAATTTACATCCAATGATTTTAGTATTGGAAGAAGTGTTGGAGAAATTGTCTTTACTTTGCAGTTTCGTTTACAGTACTTTTCATCTTGCATTTTATAAGAAAATTAGTTTCATTAGCATATATATTTCCAAAGACTAAATATACTGCAATAGTTTCAAGGGAATTTCACTCTATGTTTTTAATCTGGTGGTGCAAGTTTTTTTCATTGCATTTTTTTTTCTACCATTGTCTCTTATCAACACTGCTTCACCAATTTTGAGCCCACGTGCTTTTTTATTTTTACTTTATTTTGAAATTAGGCTAAAATATTCTTTCCAAAAACTTAAACCTTAAAATACCCTACCTTATCATATTCTTTTTCTTAAATGTTGCATCTCTACTAAGTCTATCATTAGTACTAAAATTAATCTTCTCAATAAAAAAATATAAAGAAAAGAATCTTCTGAAATATCAGTAAAAGAATGTAAATTTATAGTAGATTTGTAGTCTCTAATTTATAATAGATGCAGGTTCTTTAAGAATTAGAATGACTTTCTGAGGAAATATCTCAACAGTTTTTTGGGAAATGAAATTAATCATTTCCAAAAGTAGCTTTTAATTATAAAGTGGCAATTTGGTACTGCATCAAGTACACAAGACTAATACAGACCAAAAATATCAGACACTTGGCATCAGTTAACGGACTCAATTGATATCAACAGATTATATCCTTGACTATGTTAGATCAGGTGATATTGTATTGACTTGATATACAGTTTCAGGTCAATATAGTGCCATCCAATCCTAGCCCACCGTTCTGCCTTGGTAATGCTGTTAGCATGCATTGTATGTTTTTAACTATCTATGTATATTATTTCTTACCTTTATCTGGAATAAAAGTATTTCTAATGTTTTTTGTTTACCTTTCCTTGTTATATTTATTAAGTATAAAATATTGAGAGGATTTAAAATAGATAAAATGTGTTTTGCTGTAGCAATTTTTTTTTTAAATTTGGAACAGTTAATTAACTGAAATAATAGAATTATTATTAGAAAAATAATTAGAACACAATTATGAATTAAATATTAAACATAAATAGAATTTTAAAAATATAATAATTTAAAATATGTACACCAAAAGAAAATATTTATATTTTTAAATTTAAATTTTAAATATGTAATGAAATTCTTAAAATTAAACAATAGTTACATGTTTATTATAAAATTTAAAAGACATAACTTATTAATAATGCTTTTAAATAATAAAAGAGTATATATATTAATATTAATAAGTTATTAGGGTAAAAATAAATTTTTTAAACTAATATCTACTCGTCGATTGTATTTAATAAGTCTTGGTGGGATTGGCTAACAATTGTGCCTCTTGATTTACAATGACCTTCAACATATTACCATATTCGTCTTATGTGACATGCAAAGAAAATGACATTTCTGACTGTTCTTTTTATGAGCCCTTTTCCCAGTTAGATTTACTATGGAAGTACATGGAAGGGATTAGTCTTTTCTCATGAAACTGCAAAATTGCGGAATCTGCTTCTTCAGAGAATATAAGATAACTTTAACAAAAATTATCTAGAGGCATTTCCCTGTTTGCACAAGTTAAAATTTGTTTGAAATCTTATCTTGCTCATCAGAATTCATTAAAATGTTTCATCTCGGTTTCTTCCAATTTGACGCTTGACTTTTATTCTCAATAATTCGTATGAAGATGGGTAACTTTCCTGTGCTTTTCCATTAGTTATTTCCTTACCGCAGTAGTGGCAGCAAATTGCAGTGTAGTATAATTCATATGTTCGATACCTGTGGCTTCTTCCCACACAAGATTCCCACAGCTCTTAAAAACTCTTTGAATTGAATTCCGTATTCAAGGCCGGGAAAAAAGCTTGCTTTTTCATTAGGTCCTTGAAAACTCTGAAAAATAAGCTAAATATTTATACATTTTTCAATTCGTGGACAGAAATTAAAAAAAAAAAAAAAAAAATCCTATTCCTAAAATGTTGTCCTACAATATCAGATGTCATTATAATAGTTTTCAGAAAAAGGAAGTGAAAATTAAATTTGAACATTTCGTCTGAATTATTTTGTCTGAACACATTTTCCCATGACAGTTACGCATGGGATCATTACTATTTAACAATTTTCGAAAACCAATTACCACTAAGTAAGTTTTTTTTTTTCTTTTCAAAGTTTCATTTTCACACATTTTTCTGACAATTGACTAGTATTATACTATCTGAATTCGTAGAATAGCATATTCTGAACAGAATTTTTCCCCTTCGATCTGCGAGTTTGGATAGATATTAAAGGACTTATAGTCATTTTTCATCTGTTTTTTTTTTTTTTTTTTTCGACAGAGTTGATTTTTTCGAAAACGAATGCAGATCTTTCGTTTAACACATCTTTAAATGAAATAACAAAATTTTCTCTCAAATTTAAACAAAAGTAATTTTTTTTTCCAAATTTATCTTTTCGAAAATTTATTCTTTATATGATTAACCAACCTTAAAATTCAACAGCTCATTGTATAAATATTTTTATTATCGATGCCTTTTCAATTTAAAATTTTCCTGTCACATTCATAATCTTTTATGTGATTGTAAAAAACCGATGTTGCATTTTTCCTGCTCCACTGCACTCCACTCTTAATCTGGTAACATATTTGAGTTCTAGAGGCCTGTTTTGGATAGCAACTCAAGAACTTAAATCTTTTTGAACTTTGTTTAATAATTCAACTGGACTATTGGTTTGCAATGAGAATTCTACCAACAGAAAAATAGTGCTGATAAGAGAGAGATAATTTCCTCTTGCTGTAATTTGAAAGAAATGAGGGGGGGAAAAATGAACCAAGTTTGATTACCATACAGGGAAGAAATGCCACGAATGGCACTAGAATTATATAAATAAACTTTTCAGTTGAAACATAAACTGGGTGAAAAACTATGTATTGTAGAAGCTTTATCAAAAGTCCATTAGAATGCAGTGAAGACACAGGCTTCTTGGAGGCTGAAACAATTTTAAATTCTGTTCAGAAGACAAAAATTTTGAAGAAAGCCACTAAAGAAGATACTGTGCTGATTCTAATGAAAAAATATATAGAAAACGTTTGGCCGGAAAATTTTAAAGAAATTTTAGAAAAAGCTTAACATTTGTGGGATTAAAAAACAGAATTACATTACTGCAATGATTTGATTTTTCTGGGAAAAGATTAGCTGCCAGAGCTCTAATGAAAGCCGATATTTTGCAGAATATACATTTGCATCTGAAGGTATAACATCCTGTATTAATATAGCGTTTACAAATGTATATTGGCCTTTTGTGAGGACAACCAGAAGCTTTTTAATTCTTTTTCAATATGTCAACAATGTCAGTGACTCAATGTGAAGGAGAACCCTCATACCGTATAAAGTATCTTCACTTCCATGGGAAGAAATTTCTATTCATTTTATGTATCTATAGAAAACAGACTATCTATTTTGTACTGATTATCATTAGAAATTCATTGAAATTAAAAAGCTGACGCTGAAGTCAGCTGTGCCGGTAATAAATGCACTGAGGCAAATATTTCTAACACATGATATTCCATGCAGATTGCATTCAAACAATAGTACTCCTTTTGACAGCAAATAATTTGTCAAGTTTGCTAAAACATATGATATTGAACATGCAATCTTCTCTCCCACATATCCACTGTCAAATGGAATGGTAGAACGCCATTGGAACAATGCAAGGAATTTTACATAAAGTAATTAAAGATGACAGGAAACTTAATATTAAGGACCGAGAACAGTATTATCAAAGAAATCATCATCTCTTAAACCAAAATCATCCACAGAAACCACTGTGTGTGTGTATATATATATATATATATATATATATATATATATATATGTAATGATATTTTAAACTTTAATTTCAACTTAGTTAATTTCCAAGATTTTATCTTAATTTAGCCCGTAGTAACTTCATTCTAAAATATTCTCTTATTTCGTGATCCAATTCCACTTTCTCTACTTAATTAATTCAAGAGAAGCTTTATAAAATTGCTTAGTCAGCTAAACGCCGATATTTTCACACGCTCGGCGTGAAGGGGTAAAAATGTCCAGTAAGCACATTCTTTCTTAAAAGTTCCCTGTGTTTCCCTTACATGTGATTGACATGTGTCAGAAATCCCTATCAGAATCTTATTAATATATTAACACAATGAAGAAATATTTTCCCTATCAATATCTAAGGTTATATAAGGCGAGGGATAATTTATTTCGGCCTTTTTCCCCACTTCGGCTTTTGTCTGCGCTGTGGCGGACGTCTTGTCCGCGTCCCTGCTTGTAAATAATTATGCTTTCCCGATGGATATTAAAAAGTATTTTAAAAATGTAAAAAGTATCTTCACTGTCTTCAAACTGCATTCTGCTTCACATAAAATAATGTTACATATTAAAGAGCCGACAGGATTCCGAAAAGTATTATATATATATATATATATATATATATATATATATATATATATATATATATATATATATATATATATATATATATATAATGTAACATATTTTGATTGAAGTAGAATGCAGGTTCGAAACAGTGAAGAGACCTGGTATTTTTAAATTCGTTTTATTCTATTCCGAGTGGCAGACATGATTATATACAAGAAAACGCAGCGCGGCACACACAGAAGTAAGAAAAGGGGGAAAAAAAAGGGGACGAACAGATGATGACTTGCCTTATATAACATAGGATTTCCGGCCACGCTCCGCTGGAGTGACCTTAGACAAGGGCAAAAGTATCGCTTTCATTTGATACGTAGTACTGATGGCGCATTATTTTTACAAAGGGATTAATTAAACCGAAAATGGAATTGGATCACGAAATAAGAGAATATTTTAGAATGAAGTTACTCTGGGCTAAATTAAGATAAAATCTTGGAAATTAATTAAATTGAAATTAAAATATATATATATATATATATATATATATATATATATATATATATTCTTTCTGCTTATTTTGGTTGAGTCAACGGTAAAATTATCATCCTTAAAACGAACACTACCTATGTATTTACGGATATGTGACAGAGATGGGTCATCTAGAACAGTCCTTAAAGTATATTAACTTTAAGATGGTTTTTAAATTATCATATTAGTTAATGCCCAGCTCATCACAACTGTCCTGAAGTGGTGAAAACTTTTGCCGACAAAACTCTTAATTTCTCGTCGTGGGGGGGGGTGACAGGGGGTCAATCGCTCTCCTGCTAATGCCGCCTCTGCTGAATTGCCCTGTAATTCTTGTTATTACGTTTCATTATTATTCACTGCAGCTTTGGAGAAAAGACAGACCAACCACAAAAATCAATAATTTAGAATTTTCTCTGGATCTAGTCCTCTTGGTATCAGATGGAACGTGATGGTATTGATTAATATTTGATAAACTCTTGAATAGTCGAATGTCTGTTTGCCAAAAGCATTTCTGATCAATCAAATCTTTCTGAATTCAGGATAAGACAACAGTTGAATTGCTCCACAGATAGCAACTAGTTTAAGGGCTTCCAGCACTCTTTTAGCTAACTTTGATAGTAAGATGGTGAAACACAGCTCAAGCTTTCGTGTTGTAAGACTCTTAAGTAGAGTTACTCTTGATTTGCTGGCCCCCAATATCAGAAGAGTTTCTCTTGCTGTATTTTGAGATTTGCAATAAACTGCATACGGAAAGAAAAAAAAAAGAAAGAAAGGGGGGAAACAGCATTCAGGATGCATCTACAAACTTGTGAATTTTGATGGTATTTGTCTCTACGATTACAGCCTATCGATCTTTTGTTAATATTTTCGAGTTAAACTAAAAACTTATGTCATTCTGGAAGAGGATCTTTCCAATCAATCTTTAAATACCATAGGGTTTGCATGAACATTTTAGCTTTTGCTATTACCGGGCCTAATAGATTTAACGAATCAATTGTTGAAAGTATATTTCTCACGGTGTAAGAGGTACTAAACGTCACGATGGTAAAGGAAAAACTATTCTCTGAAGGTTTCCAGGCAACTTCCAATGCTTTAGTTTCGGTTGGATTTGAAAAGTTATAGTTTTCTCCTAGACTAAATCTGGATGATTAACACACCACTTGTGCAGCTACATTCCTGATTTTTGCAGTATAGAAATAAGCTGTTGTCTCAGTTTTTTTCCCTTCCTCTAACAATGATGCTCCGCCTTATGCATCATCCATTTAGAAATTGTTACGAAGCACAAGTGCTGCAAACGGATATGAGTTTTTGTAGTAGATAATTTATTTTTTCATCTGTGAGTATTTGATACGTCGGAAATGCTAATTTTTAAGGTAACATTTAAAAAAAAAATCAGCTTATTGACTATTTTTTGTGCTTTTTGTAATTGTTAGTGAACTGGTAATTACTTTTTTAATTGTAGGTGCAAAATTTAGTAGCAGAAACTTTAAAAAGATATGGCAAAATAGATTTTTTAGTCAACAATGGAGGAGGTCAATTTCTTTCTCCTGCTGCTGACATTACTAGTAGAGGATGGGATGCAGTTGTGGAAACAAATTTAAAAGGACCTTTTCTTTTATCTAAAGAAGGTAATTCTCTCTCTCTGTGTGTGTGCTCCTAAATGTCCTTAATTTTTATTACTTACATTTAATATTTCATGATAAAAACGTGTTTAAGTTAATTTATTAACTAGTCGGTTTTCGTTTAGTTTTTTGTTAAGCACCATTATCATTTATTCAATTTCCGTGAATTTTACCATTTCTGGAGTTAATTCTTTTAATATGATAACTAATCTTGCATGTTATCAGACATGACACTTTTTCTCGAAAATGGGAATTTTCGTTTTTTTTTTTTTTTTTTTTTAAATCGAAATTTATCATTTTTGAGATGCAAATTTCATTAATATATTTTTTTTATATGTGGGGAGATGGTAGTGTGCACGCAAAAGATGCGAATTGCTCACAAACAAAAATTGCTCTGTGTGGGGCAATTTCGCTGTCAGAGACGGAAACCCTCCACGCTTTTGCAGACATTTATTTCACCAAAATGGAAATAAGGTATGTCTAAAGATACGTTCCTATGGCCCGCTACCTTACAGATATGGTCGTAAATTTGCCATTCGACCCATCGTAGGACCACTCTCCCCTGTCGCCTGTTACTGTCGTCGTTACTCTGAAATCCGATACCTTTCATGCATGCAATTATCATTTGCTTCTCTATAGGTCTGGGTATGAAATGTTGTCTTTAATTGTAGCGGTTTGTTCATGCAGTTCTATTCGTTCGACTTTGCTGTGGGAATTATATAGCCCACTGTCATCACAACTATCAGCTTGCTATTGCTTTGTTATCAAACTGAACTTATTTGAAAGTAAATTCATTTGAAATTGTAGAATTAAAGTTTAAGATTAAAGGATTACAGATTTCTTTAAATCTATCAAATGTGCTGATATATTTGACATGGTTTTATGATAAGATTTTTTCCTAGCTAATACAGGGTGGACAGCTTTTCTGCTGTTTGAATTTCCTTGACATTTCCAGGTTATTTAAGAAATTTCCCTCCATTGATGTTCCATTCTACTTATGAAATAATACCAGAGAATTATCATGTTCTATAAGAATTAGCGCTTTTTAAAAAAAATTCCAGTCCTTTTCCTTGATTTTTCTTGACTTCCCGGTATTCCCCAACGATTCCCGGTCTGCTGGCCACCCTGTAATATCACTTTTAATGTGCATTAATTCTGAGGGATCAGTTTTCTGATTCTTATCCTTTCTTTTGGAATTTAAACTGGTATTCATTTTATCTTATTCTGTTTATGATAAAGTCCGTTTTTAGAATAAATATATTGAAAAAGCGTACTGCTTTTGCATTGAATTATTATTCGGCTAATTTTATAAGGTATTATTATCCATTTGTTATGTGGGACTCAAAAAGATAAAATATCAGTTGAATTTTGAAGATTTAAGGCAACAAATGCAGCATTTCTTAACATTTGATTGAAGGAAAATTTGAGCAAAGAGACATATTGGTTTTTTGTCTGTAAGCTAATTGCTATTTACAATTCATCTTAAATTTAATTTATTGTTGATTTGATTTCATATGTGTTAAATAGTTTTTGATCTTTGCATATGTGTTAAATAGTTTTTGATTTTTGCATGTGTGCTAAACAGTCTTCATGATTTTCCTGTAAATTTTATATAAATGATTAATGTTAAGTCCTCAGAAGTGGGCGAGGGGAGGGGATGGAGAGCATCCTTGTATATAGGGGTGAAAAATTCCCATAAAAGTGAGCAAGTTAGCAGTTCTGTTGTTAGCAATGGAACTGCTAACTTGTGTACATGTGATGTTCATAATGGGACATTGTGTGTTTCATAGTACCCATTTTATTATCTACAAAAATCCATTTATTCAGCCTTACTGGTTGGCCTACTAATGTGAGGATTATTCCCTGCTATTAATACTTTGAGAATAAATGTTATTCATGGAAATTATAAGCAAATTGTTTTTCCCCCCTTTCTTTATTAATCTGATTAGTTTCAACCAAGCACTTATTTGCATTCTTAAAATAATTGAATTTGCAATCTAAAGTTTTTATCAATTTTACTAATAATATGGACAATTTTTATATGGAATAATTTTCTATTCTATGTAATTTTTGTGAACATTCAATCTTTTGATTATATGACTAATTAGGAAATTATCTGTCATCATAATGATTTTTTTCTGATATCATATAGATATATATCATAGATTTTTAAATTTTTCATTACTATAGTTATTATAGCTATTACAACAGTTAGATAATATTAGAAAATTTCGAAATGAATGGATTATATGAAACTTTCTTTGTGTGGCTCAGTTAAAGGTGAAAGAAAGCTTATAGCTTATTAATAATAATTTTTTAAAAAATATGCATTTTTCTATCTTGTAAATGTTTGATTTTTTTTTTATTTTAGTCTTCATTAACTGGGTAACATAATTGAAAAAAAAGGGGTATTTAATGAATTGAAAAACTTTTCCATCAGTTTATGTTTACTAGTGTTATAAATAAAAAAGAACTACATCTCAATTTCACCATAAATCATTCTTCTTAAAAATGAATATCTTTCAAATTAAATGTATGTTGATGAAATAGCATTCCTTTCATCTTATATTTTAAAATAAAATAGATTTTATCACTTTTAAATAGAGTAGCTCTGTTTATTGATATGCCACCCAATGTATTATTTAAAATTATTTTATGTATTTACAGTATATTGTAAATGGATGAAAGATCATGGTGGTTCTATAGTCAACATTTTGATGGATTTTGAAAGAGGTGTGCCATTAATGGCGTAAGTGAAAATGCACCATATTTTATATATATATTTTTTATTAAATTAACATTTGCTTTTTAGTTTATATCAGTTTTATAAAAATGAAGTATTGGCTTTAAGTACAAGTGTTAATCATGATTCTTATATATAAGACAGAGAAGGCAAATAACATATTTTAGTGATTCATCAAGTGTATGAACAGTGATAATTCACTGAACGTTTTTACTTACCTTTATTTAATGTAGAAATAATTTTGTCCACTATTCTTCAAATTTATTTTTCTCATAGAGAAATTTCTGATTTGTATGAAAAAAATAATGTATAAAAACGTTGTTCATGAAGTCACATGTTAAATAACTACTATCTGTTATTGAGATATATAATGATGGGAATTTCTTAGTTTAAGGCAGTTTTCATTTGACAATCTCCTTAATCGAGAATTTTCCCTTATTTTTTTTTATAATTTAGTTTCCACATCCATCCATAAACATAGGACAGAGAGCGAAAAGCTGACCTAAAAGCAACTAAATCGAAATGAAAAAAAAAAAAAAAAAAGATGTTGAATTAAAATGGAATATAGTATTTAGCATAATTTACTGATTTAGTATGCTGGAGAAATGTATAAGGAAAATTGAGCTAGACGAGTTCGTTCTTTGTCAAAACTATTAAAAAATTATAGAAAACTCAACTAAAATTCTGAACAGCTTGGGTGGAAGATATACATATAGATCTATATATTCAGTGTTGCAAAAAGGTTGAAATGTGTTTTATTTATTTATCTATTGGAGATAATTAAGCACTGCAAATTTAAAAAATATTCAAATAAGGTAATAAATTTGTTTATTTTGGCACAAGAGCCGTGCTATTTCACTACTTCAAAAAATTGCATGTTAAATTTCTGTTTGATGTCCCTTAATACAATTAGGGAATTAAAAAAATATTTTTATTGCAGCTACATTCTAAACTTTGTACATGTGTCTTTATAATTGATTGAGTTATGCTTAATTGAAAATTATGAAGGTCTTGCATTGAGTACATTATAGAGGTATCTTAAGAACTGGAATGAAAGTGATAAGTTACAAAACAAAATCTTGAGATTTATGCACAGACTCACAATGCATGTGCAAAGTTTCTGTATTTTCACACTGAGGCATGCCATTTTTTTAAAAAGGGAAAAATATTTGCATTTGGGCTGAAATCATCGTAATTCGCGCAACTGAGCTCATAAAAAGAATGCAATTTTTTTGTTATTTTTCATAAAATAAAGTTGATTCATGATCCCTTGATAAATGTAAAATGAATTGGGATGATACAAATTTCGAATCTGTTGTGTATTATGCGAAATCTCTTTTACTTTGGTAATAAAAAAAAACTAATTGAATTTAATAGTTTTTTACTTTCTGCATCGGAGACGTTGATAGGGGGGCAAGCACAATTTCTCTAATTTGGTTTCAAAATGATTCATAATAATTCATTTTGCATTTACTTAAGGAGAGTTAGGCATTATTTAGTTTTGTTTTATTCAGATACTGATCTTTTTCTCATTGTTAAAAATTTACAAAGATACAGAAAAAAAAAAAAAACACACACACACACACACATACATACAAATGTTCCGAGTTTATTTTTTGTGAGACTTTTGAGATTTAATTTCAATTCTAAAAAAAATATGATTATATTTCATTCTAGATTGTAATGTATAGATAGAAATACAGGTTGTAACGCTAAATTATCGAAATTTGTTGCAGCATGATCATGGAAATATTTAATGGAAATTTAATGAGGAATACTTTTTTAGCTACTTTAAATTTGGTTTGAATTTAACACTGTTCTTAATCTTCTAGATTTTCTTTTGTTATTTATAAAATTTTTCAATTGCAACGAAAATGAATTAACCAAACAGGACTACAGTAATTTATAAATGCATAATATTGGTTAATGATAAAGTAAGCAAAATAGTGCTTTATAAAATGAAATGGCTAAATCTAAAAATTCATAAAAAGTTTTCTTGGTTAGTTAATTTTCTTGAGAGTGGGCAATGCTTCTGCAATATATAATTATATGAAAGAAATTAACATATAAGACACTATCAACGCAGGTAAACCAAGAAAAAAATAATAAATCATTTTTTTTATTTTTATAAACTCCTTTCAATTATAATGTTATTAAATACTGAAACTTTTATTGTGAATCACTTCTCTTCTTTTCATGGGGCTTTGTTGAGGGAAACTGTCTTATATGCTAAACATGACGTACAAAAAATGATTTTCAATATTTTGAGACTGATTGCAATGTAAAATAATATGGTATGATATTTTGGCTGCTCATTATCAAGGTAAAAAGTATGATAACTATATAAAATTTTAATATATTTAGAGAGTTCAAAACAAAAGAATTCTGCGAACTGTACAGTGGCTAAACAATGTGAGTATAAACGAAGTGAATAATCTATCAATCAAAATTAGAAATCTTTGCCATGTCGTTTATAGAATAGTTTAATTTGAATATTTATGATAAAAAGGGACTAAATATTGGAAATAATAAGGATTTAGTATTAAATTCTAATCATTGTGTAATCAGTAATGTTTATATTTACACTTCCATTGGCGGTAATAAAATCATGCCAAGATTGCAACCCAGCACATGCAACATATTCGAGATTCAAATAAAGCAAGTGGGGAAATATAATGTTATTGTATGGTTCAAATGAAGTTTAAAAACAAATTAAATACATTAACTAAAACAAATTATGGAGTTTTATTATGAAATATTATTCAGTTCTGACTTCAAAATCGCCAAATGATCCCAGTTTTAAAATTTTAAATTGATTTCAAATGGGCATAAAAAGAATATATTTATTGTATACATCTGTGAAACTATATCAGGCTATCCTTAGAAGCTTTTTTTTTTACATCCAATACGATTATAATAAGCTTTAAAATTTCACATTTAAAAGCAGTAAACAATCTACTATGAAAATGTAATGGATGGTGGAGAATGCGGTTGCAGCGAGCACAGATTCGATTTATTTCATTTTGTCATACGCCAGAGAAAGTTTCTGTACCTACTCAATAGTTAGGATACTTATGATCATATAATTTGCATGATTATAAAACTTTATAAGTTCGTTGCTGACAGAAAAATGGTGTAATTAAAATATTCTTTTGAAATTTTACTTTTTTCTACAGACATTCTGGGGCTGCTCGAAGTGGATTAGATAACTTGACAAAATCTTTAGCTGTGGAATGGGCGGCAGATGGTATTAGAATCAATGCAGTGGCACCTGTAAGCTTATTGTCATCCCCTTTATGTGAATCTGTGTTGTTTTTAATTCCTGGTATTATTTTTCTCATAATTAAAACAATTTATTTTTAGGGCCATTCAATATATTCTGAAACAGCTGCCAAAAATTATCCTATCAATGTGTTTGATATGGCGAAAGATAGGGTTCCTGCTAAACGTCTTGGCCTTCCTGAAGAGGTTAAACTAAACATTTCTGTCTTTTTTTTCATATTGTTGCAGTGCAGAATTTTAATCTGTATAACATAGAAACTTGTTTCACATTCATTTAACTTTTATAAAAATTATTTATTAGTTCCTCAACTATTGTTATATAAATTGTATAAGTCAATATAAATAAGTTTAGAGTACGAAAGTTTTTAATTAAAATTATTATATTAATTTTTAAAATGCAGAAATATAAGTGGTGCAGATATGCTCCACTGTAATAAAGGATTGGGGGGGGGTCTTATCTAATTAAATAATTGAGCTGCTACACATGGGAGTCCCTGATCTTAAACTCTACAGCTTTATTTTAATTTTGAACCAAAAAATTGATTTCATTATAATTTTTGATGTTTTTAAAATGAACATATGATAAGGGCTTGTAACTAGACAGTGATAATTTCGACATTAAAAAGGATAAATAATTATTTAATGGTTTCGTTAGAATAATTTAGATTGAATGATTTAAGTTATTTTACCCATAGAATATGGTATTTAAGAAAATATTAATAAAATAAAAATCTGATGAATTTGCCACAGATAATTGCTGCAAAATATTTATCATCCAAATAAATTAATATGAACTATATTGTTATATTAATTTATATTATCTAAACATATAAAATTTATTTATTTTAGTAATACTCTTCCTGTCTTAAAAATTAAAACGCATATTTTATATCAATTAAATAAAAGCTTATAAAATATAAAATGTTTGCATATGATGTGTTATATAAATTTGAATATTAGATTTATAATTGTATTTTTAATTTAAATATATAGAGTAGCATATAAAAATACTTTTTAAATAATGTGACATTAAAGTTTATCATCACAAAAGTCTACAGTTTCTATCAGATAACCACTGATTATCGTTACTTGTCTTATTATTAGATAGGCGTTTTCATTGGGTTATGGGTTCTCAAATTCTGAGGCGTTTTCATTGGGTTATGGGTTCTCAAATTCTGAGTTACGATTTCGCAAAAACTCAGCAGTAAAAACGGAGCAGCAATTATGAAGACAGTGGCTCAGTATATCAGATGGAAGTATGATTCCACTACCTACTTGACCATCTGATTTAGAGCCATCCGTGAAAACAGGGACAAAAGTAGAATAACGATAGCGATTATATATATATATATAAGGAGCTGTTTGAGAACAACAGAAGCTATTGAGGACTTATCGAATCCAATGAAAGGATTCAAATAAGAATAGTGCCGGATATCAAAGGATAGGAAACTAAGAAAATCCACAGCTTTAACACAAATCTCGTTAAGGTCCGAGTTATGAAGAAACATTTTGGCTCTCTCACAAAAGGGATGAATGTGCGAAAGACGGACATTATACATTCAACGAAGACCAACTGGTAGTAAGATTCGGTTTGAAAACAGAATTTGCTCGGAAATAAAATAGGGCTGAATATTTCTTACACCTTAAATAAGGGGTAGCTGATGGCAAATAACGTAGAGGCTTTCAACGAGAGATTAAACAACGTGGACAAGATTGAGAAAAGGAAGTGTGATTGTCATTGAAGTTCACGCAATTTTCTAGTGCAGAACATTGCTGGCTATTGTGACCTTTCTCCCCACAGCAGGCACAAGTGAGGGTCCCGCGCCAATTAGATTTTGAATGTCCAAAACGTTGGCAATTAAAAAACGGCGAGCATTCGGAATGTATGGCCTGACAGCTAATTTCATGTAGCCAACTTTGGGGGATTCTTACAATTTTGGTCTATTAAAGGTTAGAATAAAGTGCTTTATAGAAAGGAGGTTATGCGACGTACATGCGTCACTCTTTCAGGATTTAATTCTGTAATTTTTTCCAGGGAATTGTTAACTAGAACTTAAGTAACTCACTACGTTACAACGCCCTTTGGAGAATTAAGTGTTGTATGAGAGCTTACATTTACAGTTATCATAGCTAGAGTTTTTAATTTAAATATTTGTTGGGCTTGCTTCCGGTATTGACCTCCTCAAGCAGATCTCTAGAGCGAATTTTGCGAGTTGATGCGACTTCTCCAAGTGTTCCAGTCATTCCTTTTCCCACAAGAAATGGTGATACATTATTAAAGATTTCATTATTTCTATAAATGCGTTTTATAATAAAAAAATTATCAAATAGTTTTTCAAACAAGTTTGGAATTTCTTTGTTGCCCACTGAAAGGAGAATTTTCAATTTGGGTTCAACGGCACCGCCCAGCCCAACCTTGGGTCTCTGGGTTTCTTAACTTTAAACATTCTCAAAAGCATAAAACTTTTCTTTCTTTTAAACAGTTCAACAAGCGCAAAGCAGCATTACAAATGAATTTGTTGCAAGAGAAAAAAAAAAAATTAAACTGATAACTGGAAAATCTGTAGAAGTTGCAAACATTGATATCCAAATATATGAATTGGCAAAAATAAATTAATAAAAATAGTAATCTTGTTTTGTAATACTTTTTTAAAAGTCATTAAAGTGTTTGCATCATGAGAGTAAAAATGTTATTTCGTATTTTATTTCATCTGTTTGAGTTTCAGGTTTATGGCACAAGAACCAGGTTTCGCCATACTGTACCAAACATATGGTAAAAACGAGATAAAAAAGAAAAAGATTTTAAATTACATCTAAAAAAGGCGTGGCAATAGAAATGTCAAGTATTATAAAGAAATAAAATGTTCAAACAATATAATTAAACATTGTATATAAAAACTATAAAATTAGATAAGATATAAAAACCCAGTTTCTTTTAAAAATTTAAAAATGTTCGTGTGGGGATTTTCTCCTACCAAGTCACAGATGTTTAAGTGTAACGTTCTGAAATACAAGGGGTGTTCAAATGAATAGCTACGAAACGACACTGTGGGTATAAATGAAGACTTTACTCAAAGTATACACCATGGGTCTGAGCGAAACTATCTCATTGATTAACGAGCCAAAGGATTCCTTGTTCCCAGAATTCCTGTGGCCGTGACGAGACCCAGTCCTTCACAGCGTTCTTGAGTCGGCCGTCCGAGTTGAAGCGTTTCCCTTTCAGAGTTTTTTTCAGGGGACAAAACACATGAAAATTGCAGGGCTGCATGTCCGGGGTGTCGGGCGGATGATCGAGCTGCTCCCACTTGAACTTAACCAGTTCCGCGTGTGTGACTCTGGAGACATGTGGACGAGCGTTATCATGGAGCAGAATCACACCCTCCGTGAGTAGCCCTGGTCTTTTGTTCTTGATGGACCAGCATAGTCTTCGGAGTGTCTCACAGTATACATCGGAGTTTATGGTTCTGAAAAAACATCTGAAAGGGAAGCGTTTCAACTCGGACGGCGAACTCAAGGACGCTGTGACTCGTCACGGCCACAGGAATTCTGAGAACAAGGAATGCTTATACTCGTTAATCAATGGGATCGTTGTGCTTAAACCTATGTATACTTTGGATAAAGTCTTCATTTATATCCACAGTATCGTTTCGTACCTTTTTATTTGAACACCCCATGTATTATTTCATCTGAATTCTTAATTTTGTGTGACTTACAATTAAAAAGCATTAGTGGTAATCAATCCCCCCTCTTAATACCTAAATTTTGTCTTTCTAAATTCTAGGCAATAAATAATGAGAAATTGTTTTACCTGTATAGAAATATAAACATTATTTTAATATATTATTATTTCGAGTAATGTTAAATTGTTGCTTTCTTTTCTTGATTTTTCTACTCATTAAAACTGTGGAGTGTTATTACCCCATTATAACTAGCACATAAGTGTTAATTTTCTTATATTGCATATGTGCACAGAGAATACACAAGGCATTGTTTCCAGATTTGAATGACAATTCTGAGTATCTAGTAATGGGTAATATTTTGAATAAACATTTTGTGACCATTTTTTCACATCAAAGCTTTATTTTTAGTTTAAAAAAAAACCCTTAAAATTAATGTTCTCACCCTAATTTATGCTGTTTAAATGTTATTATTCATTTTTAAATATTGTACTATACAATAAGATAAAATATCTTTTCTTAAATAACATTTGTTTAGGTATCATCAGCTGTCTGTTTCTTATTATCACCTGGAGCATCCTTTATAAGTGGAGAAACATTGCATGTAGATGCTGGAGGACGATTATACTCGCCGTTAATGGTGGAAATACCTGGTAAGAGCTAGATGCATTAGGCAAAATTACCAAAGCTGAAAGGAAGTTAAATAAGAAAAATAAATAATGTAAAAGAAAAATAATGTAAAGACTATGACTAAAAGACTAAAGACTTCAAAATAATGTAAAGACTATGCAGTTTGAAGTTGTGTGTCTAATCATTTTATTCTAGTTTCTTTAAAATATTGAAACATTTTAAAATATATGGTGGTTAGTAAATAACTTTCCCTTCTTGCAGGCATCTGAAGCTGAAATTAGTCTATAAAATAAAGAATTCTTGGTGTAAAAAAAATTAACGTTTGCCAAATGTATTACTAAAATTTTGCAATCCGTACAGAAAAGTCGGCATTACTACTGAATATGTGCTTTATTATAATTATAATGATTTTTGTTTGAAATATACATGACTCAAATGAATTTAATGATTTAGTTTACCTGGAAATAATAGTTTTAAGTCTCTTGAATCACACCAAGTATTTTTTTTTTTTTTATATGCTGAAATTTCGAACATAACTATAGCAACTTGAGTCATTGTCTTTTTTGCTTTAGTTTCTTTCCTTTGTCTAATCTAACCGCTGATGATACTCTTCAAATTTCTTCGTAATTACTTTCAGTGTTACTACCGACATAATATGTTATATAGGACTGAACACCGGTTATCATGTTTTCTAAACACATAAAAATTTGCTAGGACATAAAAACTAGGAAAATTTTCTTGGACATAAAATACTTTAGAAATAAAGAATGTCAGAGCTAGAAATAAAATATTAATTAAAATAAAGAATTATATTAAAATAAAGAATGTCAGAGCTAACAGTTTGTCAGTAATTTGAAGGCTTTCGTCTAACCTCTTCAAAAAAAAAAAAAAAAAATTCAAATGAAGTTGAGGTTACTGTTATCATGTATGCCTCAAAACAATTTGCATAGTTCATTTTACTAATATTGGATGTAAATATTTGGCTGTTTCTGACTCTAAAATTTTCCTTACTTGTGAATTTTTTTCCAGCGGAATTCCTTTAAAAGTATTAGTACAAAATTTAATTTCATCCTTTTCATTAGACAAAGCTTCAGAAGCCTCAAACAGAGATAGCTATTTAATAATCACTTTGTTTTTTGGGGAGTATAAAGAATCCAGAAAAATACACAATATGAATTTTATTATTTCATTCATATTCTGTTTTTGAACAATTAGACCAATGGTTTGTAGGATATGGCAGAATTAATATTTAATTATGAATTCTCATCATATTTTGACATTTTTTTATACAAAAAAAATAAGGAAAATCCTATTCTTTTGAGTTTTAATATTCAAATTCTTCGAAGACGTTCTAATAATGTTTATAGTAGTATTGTATTTAATGTTAGTGATTACATAAACCAACATATATTTTAATGTAGGAATTTTATTAAAATTTTAAATAAAACTTTTCTTTAATAAATATTTATAAATCATTTCAATTAATTAAAAAATACTGCAACATTTCTATAAATTTGCCATCAGTTAAAAATTAGAAACGAGAAGATCAAATTAAATTCAAAGATTATTTAATTCCACTTCAAAAGTTTTTTATTTGATATTCATTAATGAACTTTGTTTATAGTCTGTGTAAATTCCATTACTAATCTGCCTTTATATAGGCATATCATCTGCCTTAGTATCGATCTTCCACGTCTTTTTGTCCTAACGAGATCGTTCACTCGTTCTTCACTTGTATTACCAAGATTTGGAGGTTGATTAGATTTTGTTGGATAATTTTCTGCTCTTACTGGCGAGAATTAAACTCCACCAGCAAATCACGAGGGCGAAATTTGCAAATGGATGAGACATCACCAATCATTCCAACGAAAGCCCTTTCAACAAGAAAAGGAGACACTGAGTGGAAATTTTCTTTTGTGTCAGAACCATGCTGGACATCAAAAAATAGTCAAATGAATTTTCAGCAGATTGTGTTTGTACTTTCCGTTGCCCACTGAAGGAACTATTTCCAGAGCGACCCATGCAAAAAAGGAGAAAAAAAAAAAAAAAAAAAAAAAAAATTCCAATCCCAATGGCACCTTCTACCACCGAGCCCAACAAAAGAAGACAGTTACCGATTCTGCACATCCCTAGTCTTGGCACTTACCTTGGTGCTAGCCGAGATTTATTCGCTCGGAGTCACCTCCAGGAACGTGTTGGCCACCCTTAACGCCAAGCCCCAGAGAATGACTCTGACGCTTGATCCCTAATAGACTAACAACTCCGGTTGGCAGCTATCGGCCGATTGATACAATTGGGACCATAGTACACCATCCATCTAATGAGTCGCCACGCACGGCCAACACTGGGGTTTTAGCTGTCCACGAGAAACAGGAAGTAAAAAAAACGGCGAGACCTTCTCATGCAGAGCTCTCTCACTTGCAGTCAAGGGAAGGAAAAAAAGACAGCAAAAAGTAGCAGGCAAAGAGGAGAATCTGGAACGCAGCCCAGATCACAAGAGTACCTCAGGGTCGTGAAGCCCGTCACACCTAAAGGAGATGTGACTCTGAGGGAAATGCAGGAGAGGATGATTCCTTGGTAAATACGGAGTAGGAAGGTTCGACCAGTACTCCAAGATGTTTTTGAGAGCACCTTTAAAATACACAATGATTTTTCACACTCCTTCCCCGAGTTTCAGATGTACTGAAGGAAGGTGAGCTTAAAATAGAGTATGACTCCAATGAACCGTATTTCTTTCACCACATGTATTGGAATTTTCCTAATATAAATATTCGGAGGATTTTATATGGAGATTTTTTTTTTTTTTTCCGTCAAGAGTGAACGCATGGACTCTTTTGCGGGGAGATAGCTTGTTCGTTGTTATCACACCAAACTACCTATTTGTTCACGGCGTTTTTTTAATTGCCGCTCTATAAGATTCTTGTTGCTCCCTTGGTATGAGATATGCAGATATTCAACATAAAGTGTTCCATTAACATATGATGGCAAATAAAATTTGACTAAGATGAACAATAA
The DNA here is from genome assembly GCF_947563725.1 of Argiope bruennichi. Lineage (NCBI taxonomy): Eukaryota > Metazoa > Arthropoda > Arachnida > Araneae > Araneidae > Argiope > Argiope bruennichi. The sequence continues at coordinate 56,692,614 of NC_079163.1, forward strand.
AGAGTGTGCCGGCGTCCTGGCATAGGGGTAGCGCGTCTTCGCCATGATCTAGGCGTCCCGTATTCGAGTCCCGGTTTGGGCATGGTTGTTCTTCCGTTGTTCTATCTGTGAGATGCGTGAATGTGCCCTCCTGTAAAAAGGGGTTGTGCAAGAGAATGAGTGATGCGTGAGTTGCAAAGTCATACTCTTGGTCCTAGTTGGCGCTACTATAAAAACAAGAGACGCTCCCCCTCCGGCTTAAATCGCTATCTTCGTAACAGCGGGTTTGTCCGTGGCAAGTGCCATAAGAAACAACAACAACATAAAGAGTGTGACATGGAGGACACTTCCTTGCGGAACTCTTTCAGCTTGAATAAAATAACTAGAAGAAAAATTGCGTGTACGAACTCGTAAAGTTCGATGAGTTCTTAAATTTTGAAAGGTTCTTAAAAATAGGAGCAAATTTCATTTAAAACCAAAGTTAAAAATTTTTTGAAAGTGTGTTGTAGCGCCTTGCACGGTCATATGTTTTCTCTAAATCAAAGAAGATGGAAACAAGGTGGTTCCTCTTAACAAATGCATTGCGGTTCTGGGTTTCCAATAAAATGAGATTGTCAAAATAGAGTGACTTTTACGGAAACTACTCTGCAACGGGGAGATGCATCCTTGTTTTTGCAATTCGTACATTGATCGAGCATTTATCATGCTTTGAAAGGTTTTAAAAAGGACACTCATTAGAGCAATGGGCCTGTAGTTCCGAGGATTTGATGATTCTTCGTCAGATTTTAAGACTAGAATCACAATAGCTTCCGCCATTGTGGAATTCGGATCCGCAGTGATCGGCGTGGTTGATATTTTCTTGTGCTCTTCAAAATATGGCTATAAAAGGAAAAATGATGGATAATTTCTGTTGAATGTGATGATCAAGTGTAGCTGAAACCCTGGAGTAACAGGTTTTTGAATTTTATTCCAAAATTCTTTAGCATCTTAGAAGTTTTGACTTTCTGAAGTGTAGTTGTGGCCGAAACGCCCACTTGTTTGGGTAGCCATTTTGTTGTTTGTTTACCATTTTAGAAACTGCTATCGATATCTGCGTTCAGTGCATGAACTATTTGCAGGACTCGGATATTGTTCTTCTGTATCGAAAGATTTCTTTATTGTGCAGACTCTTATTTTGTGATTTTTACCCATTTTAAATTCCAATTTATGGAAAGTGTCCATAAATGTGTTGATTATTAGTTGACAACAAAATTGTTTGGAAAATATCAGTTCTCTTTAGTGCATCTAATTTGAAGAAATTCTTGTTACACTTTTGATAGTTTTTTGGTGCAAAAAAAAAAATTATTGATTTTATTTGGACAGTTTTTTTGCATTCTTTTCTTATAATTCAAATTTAAAATTGGGAAAGCTTCCCAAACATTTCGTTAAAAGCTTGCTTAAGCTTTTCTCTCTGTTGCACTAGAAATTTAGACTTTGTGGGGAAAAAAATGGAATCAGACATAAACAAGACGGATAGGGAACACTTTGCTGATGATAGCGATATTCTAACTGATGATGAGAATTTATTTTACTCGCCAAAAGGAGCGGGAATGATAATCCCCGATACACCAACTCCAATTAAAGGATTTAAAGGATTGACATATAAAGACTTTAAAAAATCATCGGATTCTGATTCAAATGAGATAATTGAACCGTCAATGCAGACGGACAGCAAAATGCAAATGGCCACAAAACGGAAAAAGAAAAATGTAAAAATGAAAACAGGGGAAAATCTCCCTAAAGATAAAAGACCGTGCATTCCTCTTAAAGCCAAAGAGAAAGAAAGAAATGATGGTATTGCAAATGCTAAAAAAGCAAAGAATGTAGATGCAAGTGAAAACGAAATACCAGAGGAAAATAAGCAACCCTTTGGACCACTGGGAATATTGGAAACATTTGAAAATATTATCAGTAAATATAGGATTGAAGGTAACGCGGCTGAAGAATTGAGAGACTTATTTTTGAAAGTTTTGTCAAATTCTTCAGCAACCAAAATGAATTCAACAGATGATAATCATGGACCAACATTCGCAAATGTGGTGAAAAATCTTAACAGTGATGGTATAGCGGGAAAAAAAATTCCATTAAAACCAGGTTTAACGTTTATTAGAAGGATCCAAGCCTCTAAAAAGCTGTTGGGGGAAGAAAGGAATCAAATTCAACAAAAAATAATTAACGCGAATGAAAACGATAATAAAACAACACCATTGCTAAGACCTAAAGCAAACCTGCCTACACTGGTGGTTAGACCAATTACAGAGGAAATTGACACATCGATTAAAATGAGAAAGACGTTAGAAGCGAATATCAGCCCAAAGGGGATGGAAATTAAAATTATGGGTTTGAAGCCAGCAATGGGAAATGGAGTTCTGATTCAAGTTGAAACACCGGAAATGGTAACAAAGTTAAAAGATGCTATTAACAGTCATACAAATTTGCAAAATGTATGCAAGGCTACTACTCCACAGATAAGAATGCCTCAAATCATTATATATGATGTGGAAAAGAGTGAGAGACCCAGGGAGGAGGAGGAATTGGATTTTCTCAATCAAATCAAGCTAAGCAATGACATAGTAGGGAATATGCGGGTTCTATTTAGGAAAAAAGGAAGAGGCAGCTCGTCTCACTGGGTTATAAGTTTGGACCCCAGAGCGTTCCGAATAATTAAAGATAAAGCAAGATTACAGTGTGGTTTCGGATCGTATAGATTTAGAGAATTTGTGGAACCCCTTAGATGTTTCAAATGTCTCAAATTTGGGCATGTTCGATCTAAATGTATGCAAAAAGAAGATAGCTGCTCCAAGTGCTTGGAAATGCATAACTATAAAAATTGCACAAAGCAAAATCCAGAATGCAGAAACTGTAAAGAATATCGCAAAAGAACAAAAATTATGATTCGAACGGATCATATTGCAACATCGGAGCATTGCCCTGTATTTATCAGGGAGAGAGATCAGTTGATTAAACAGACGAACTATGTATAATAAGCCTTTCAATGATTACTCTTGGCGTGTTATTCAACATAATATAGGTCGGGGTAAATATGCAACAAAGGAACTCCCAAATTTGTTTGGGGACAATATTCCAGATGTTTACTTGTTACAAGAACCATATACAATGAAAGGAAAAATAATAGGACTTCCCCTAGGATGGAGAATAATTTCTCACCCTTACGGGAAGGCGATTATAGCAGTAAGAAACCAAGATATTTCTGTTTTGACAAGATTTACTAGCGAAAACATAGTAGCAGCCAATTTATCAGTGGGAAATAGTGAAATTACTATGGTATCGGCATACTTCCCACCGACTCACAATAAAGAAGAAATCTGCAGAGAATTTGGAAATCTGTTTGAACAGTTGGGGACATCATCCATACTTATTGGAGGAGATTTCAATCTTCATAGTCGACTGTGGGGAAATGAAATTCCCGATCATAGACCACAAGATGAAGCCGGCTCGTTTATAGAATTCATTTTTAAGAAGAACCTTGTTATTTGGAATGATCCAAACTCATTGCCAACGTTCCAATCTGCACGTGGAAGAAGCTGGATTGATGTCACCTTATCAACTAAAGACCTGCATGACAAAGTGATGGGCTGGAAGGTAATCCAAAGTACTTTGAGTGACCATGGCTTTTTGGATTTTCAAATTAATATGGGTGACAAAGTTATTTCAGCAGAAAGATTTAAATTAAGCAAGTGGAAAATTCGAAAAATTAGTTTTTAAGTGGCTGAAAAATATGCTGATTTTAGAGAAACAATGCAAAGGATAAAGACTAAAAAAGATTTAGAAGTATGGGTAGAAGAATTTACAGAATTCATTCAAGGAATTAGCCAAAGATCGAACAGTAAAGAGACAAATCACCTCAGGGTCCCCTGGTGGGACACTGAACTGGAGAAACAAAGAAAACTGACAAGAGCCTTGCGGCATAGATACCAACGATGTAAAAACACTGAAGAGAGAATGAAGAGAAGACAAATTTATAAAAAGAATGAATCAATATACAGAGGGATGTTAAGAAAGAAAAGTATTGAATGCTTTGAAAAGTTATGTAGCGAAATAACGAGAATGAACCCTTTTGAGCTACCTTATAAATTAGCGGCAGATAAAATGAAAAGGAAAACAGTTTTGCACGGTGTCAAAAAACAGGATGGTACAAAAACCAATAATACAAAAGAAACTATAGAATCTATTGTGAGATGCCTTTTCAAAGAGGAACAATCCCAACAAGAAAGTAAAAAGCAGAAGAAAATGAGGAAAAGTATTGAGTTATATAAAACAAAAGAAAAAGATAAAATATTTACAATAAATGAAATAAGAACAACGATTAATAAAATGGCCAAAAAGAAAACACCTGGATTAGACAACATCCCAATGGAGATGCTTGCTGAAATTAACAGAAAGAATCCATTCATACTTTTAGAGTTATACAACAAGTGCCTAGAATTAGGTGCGTTCCCTAATCAGTGGAAGGTAGCAAAACTGATTTTAATTCCTAAAACTAATAGAGACTTAGAGGATCCTAAATCCTATAGACCAATTTGTTTGCTAACCACAGCAAGTAAAATCTTGGATAAACTGATAACTCAAAGAGTACAGCACTTATTAACGGCACAAAATAGACTGCATCATGATCAACATGGTTTTAGATATAACCACTCTTGTGAAACAGCACAAAATGCACTATGGAGTAAAATAAAAGGTGCGATGAATCAAAAACTAAAAACAACAGCTATATCTTTGGATGTAGCTGGAGCATTTGATTCCGTATGGAGGAAAAGCATTTTATATGCCCTTATAAAAATGAATTGCCCGAGCAATCTTTTTGAATTGATTAAAGATTACTTAAATGAAAGGAAATGTATTTACCAAGATGGAGAGAATAATTGGGAATTTATAATGGATAGAGGAGTGCCACAGGGCTCGTGCAGCGGACCGTTATTCTGGAACTTGGTTATGAATTCTGCATTTAAAATCAATCTTCCAGTGAACTGCTTTATGCAGGCGTATGCCGATGATGTGCTACTAATAATCTCGGGAAGAACAAAAGATGAACTGGAAATTAAAGGAAAACAAATAATTCATAGGCTAGTAAAATGGGGCAAAATTCATAAACTTGAGTTTAATGAAAGGAAAACAATTCAAATGCCTATTACATTTGGAGAACGTTTAAAATTAACAGATCCGCCTAACATAAAAATAGGCAATAACAACATAAATGTGTCAAATCAAATTAAGTACTTGGGAGTTACATGGGACAGTAAATTAACATTTACGTCACATTTTAATAAGGTCAAGAAAAAAGTGGATGTATTAACATATAAACTAGTGACAGTTGCGGATAAATTTTATGGAAAAAGGAAATACCATCTAAGAAGAATCTACACTGGGGCCATTGAGCCATTTGTTCTTTTCGGGCACGGAGCATGGGGACATCGGCTAAATCTAAAGAAAATCAGAGAAACATTAAATTCAATCCAACGGCGCCCTCTCATCATTATGTCTGGGGCTTATAGAACCATTTCTACAGAAGCCCTTCAAGTGATAACGGGAATTTTGCCAATGGACCTCAGAGCAACGGAAATTTTCACTAAATTTCAAATAAGAACTTCTAGTAATAAAGTTAAAATAGGAAACAAATGCTTCAGCAAAAATGATTATGAGATGTATTTTGACAAATTCGAACAACATCCTGCAGAATGGTTTATTCACGGTTTTCAAGTTAAAATCCCAGATATGGATGGAATAGAAATTTTTACAGATGGTTCAAAAGATGAAAATAAAGTAGGAGCTGCAATAGTAGTATACTACTATGGGAAAGAGATCGATAAAAGTCTTGTGAAATTATCGAACCATGCCACAAGTTTCCAGGCAGAGTGCAAGCTTTAAAGATGGCGATTGAATATTGTGAAAGGGTGGAGGACGGACAGAAGTGCTCAATTTTTTCAGATTCTCTCTCAGTCCTACAAGCCATACAATCTTCTCACAATTGTAATAAGGAAATATGGACGATAAAAGAAAAGATAAAAAGTGTAAAAACTAACAAGTGGATAGAGTTGAATTGGGTTAAGGCCCATATTGGGATCTATGGTAATGAAAAGGCGGATCAATATGCAAAGTTGGCGGCACAGAAAGAGGGTGTTGATATGGTTGTCCCCAAATCAAATGGTGTCTTAAAATGGGAAATAAGAGAAGAAATAAAGCTGCAATGGTTTGACAGATGGTATATGTCCAAGAACGGAAGAGTAACTTTCGATTTTATTCCTAATCCAGAAATAAAAATAAGAAGATACCATCCACTGATAATTCAAATTATATCAGGACATGGGAGATTTCCTGCATATTTCCAAAGATTTGGAAGAATGCAGGACAATAAATGCATTTGTGGAGGAATCGGTACTGTTTACCACTATTTAAAGGAATGTATTGAAATTTCGGAGTTAAGAAAAAATCTGAAAATTATAAATAATGACTTAAGTACAGTACTGATGGTACCAGGTAATCTTAAAACTCTGAAGGACATGATGTCAAAAATTGTCAGTTTTTTACCAACTATTTGAGAGTTTGTAGATAAGGCAGAAGGACAATAATTGACCACTTTGTGGCCAATTATCTAGAGGAGAATGTCAGTTTGACAAATCGGTCAATGAAAGGATGGACAATACTCAAGATAGCAGTCGGCCACAACAAATCCTGTCGATACTGCTACGTTCAGTGGTGGCGGGGTGGTCGGCTGTACGCAAGAAGAAGAAGAAGCTTCCGCCATTGTGGAAGGCTTCTGCTCAGTCCGGATTCTGTTGTACAACAATAATAGATTGGAAAGGGAAGTTGTGCTTAAATGGCGAAGTATGTTATATGGGATTCCATCGAGTTCAGCGCTGGTATCATGGGCTTGAGACCAAATCGTTTCCAGTTTCGACATTCTAAATTTACAGTTGTATGGAAATAGTTCTTTTGACATTAAAACGCTGAGGCAGCCGTTCCGTGCGATTCTTAATTCCCGAGAATTCAAGAGTATAAGAATCTACTGCGGACATCTGTGCGAATGTTTGACCGAGAATATTGGCTACGTCTAATGAGGAGGGATGCATCGCATTTCCTACATTTAAAATTGGAAAGGATGATGCATGATGAATCCCATTAGTTGCTTTGACCTTATTTAAGAATGTTTTGTTGGAAGTAGAGAATATAATGGATGAAACAAAGGATATCCAATATTCACTTAGACTACGACTTAAATTCTAATTTAATTGTTGCAAAAAGGGTGGTAGTAGATTTACAGCTTTCTTATTAAAGTCTTGAATTTTTTAAAAGTAAATATTGTTTCCTCTAAATAATGTATGCAATATTTGTAAAGTTGTTGTGTTTGTTTAAGTAGGGGAAGGGAGGTGTTCATCCCTTGCTAGGCTGAAAATGTAGATCTTTAAATTGCTAATTATTAATGAAGCATAATTATTTCTCACAGTACTCGGTTGGATTTTTATAGAATATAATAATAATGCACCAGCAAAATATATATTAGATATTTTTTGTTAGTTGCAGAAATAAATATTTAAGTATTGTTTGCAGTAATTATTAAAAAGACTTAGTTCATACGTAATATTAAATTACACTGAATCATATATTAAATTTTAATGTAAAGCTTATATTAATATATATTTTGATTTGTGTAAATGTTTTACTTTTTCAGATCATAATAAGCTTCCTCCATTTACAGAAGATACTGGATCGAAATCGAAATTATAGAAAGAAAGGAAATGATTGCTATAATTGTATTTAATTCGATATGTGTTAATTTTGATTTTTTTTTTCCATAAAGAAAATTTTAGGAATGTAAAGTAACAATTTTTTTTTATCATTAAAATATCCTTGTTGAAAATCCTTTTATGTTTCATGTGTAATTCTGAAGTCACTTTCCATTTTCGAGGATCGAATGTTATGTGAATTCAAAATCATCACATTTCGTTTTGAAGGTTGATATAATAATTTTAGTTAAACCGTATGAAATAGTATATTAAGTTTTGTAATACATATTGCGTTTTTAAGTAAATGTTTGTTAATTCAAGTGTACTGATTGTTCCATCAAGATAGAAAACCGAGTTGAGGGATATTACTTAGTTATTGCATAGTGCTCTACCAATCTTGAAACAATCATTTCCATTCATTTTTATTAACAGGATAAACAGTAAACATAGTATGCATAGCATGAATATTTTTCTAGAATACCATATACAATGCACAGTTATCATAACATCTTTCCTGTTTATTGATTAATTATACAACATAATCATTTAAATAAGATAGTGGTTTATGAAAATAGCGAATTCTTTGGTATTATAATCTGACCTGTTTCAATTCTGTGAATTTTGAGAGTTAGAAAGTAATTGTGAATCAATTTAGAAAGTATTTATTATTTCATCATTAGAATCTGTTTCCATGTTAGTGTGTGTATTTGATTTTCTTATATGCCTTCTATTGTGTCTTAGAATTTTAACAGACTGGTCTTTAACAAAATAAGATCTGGGACAGCAGTTTCAACAGGTTCTCATGTTTTGCTTTTAAAGTTCAATATCTGACATTTTCTTTTGGCTTAAATTCAGATAATGGATGGGCAGTTTTATTATTATAGAATTTTAGAATGTTCTGTCTTTTACCTGACCTGATATTGGGGTATTTCCATACTCCATCAACCCTACAAAATAATTTTTCCAATCTTCTCTTATCTTTCTAATAATACTTTTTTGCAATTCCTACTGCTCTTTCAACCACCTCATTACTTTAGGAGTAGTGACTGTTAAGAGCATAATTGTCCCACTTATTTTCAAAAATCTTATAAATATAATTATTAAATATGTTATCGGAGATTACAATATTGGGAATGCTAAATCTAGATAAAACTTATTTGTTTCATTAGTACCTCATCTGCAAGTTCAATATTTTCTGTCCATTTTGAGTAATAAACCATTACAGTTACTACTTATATTACCAAAGTCCATTATATCGCTTCCTACTTGTTCAAGGGGTCTGTATAAAACAGTGTAAGATTTGAATAGCTTTTTTACTATATGCCCTTTTCAATTTCCACATATTTCATACTGAGGTACTCTCTCTAGGTATTTTCTCTATACCCGAATTCATTCCTAGCCAATACATTATTTCTATAGCCCTTCTCTTACACTCCCCCCCCCCAAATGAGCTTTATGAATCGTAACATATTTTCACAAATTATGAGGAACAATTAAATTTGCATTTATAAATAACAGTCCTTCATTAATGTAAAGACCATTTTTAACTTAACTTTGCTCTACTAACTACATCTTTATAAGATTTAGACCAGTCCTCTTTAATATATTTTACAACTTCTTGCAATTCTGGTTCTAATTCAGTTTCTTTTTTAAAATTTCTTTTCTTTTCATTCATGGGTAAATATTTTGCAACTGTATGCTTAATATTTAAAATTTCAGGATAATCACTTAATGTTTCATTAACAGGAAATGAGCATGATAAAGTATCAGCGAGAAATGTTTTATTACCTGGTACATAATTTCAAAATTATACTTCAGTTATTTAAGAATCCTTTTTTGTATTCTAGAAAATATTTTATGTATATGTTTAACAATTGCCATTAAAGCTTAATGGTCACTTTGTACAATGACTACGTTTCTAAGCAAAATCATACTTCTCAAATAGGGGGGAAAAAACTATTGCTTATAATTTTTTTTCAGTTAAAGTATGATTTTTTTTCTCCGTTTGTAAAAAAATTGTGTGAAACAAATGATGTAGGTTAACTTTTTTGAATTGAACAAGATCCCATCTCAACTATCAAATTGTATCATTAGCGCTGAAAATTTTCAAAACTGGTGCTTTAGTTCACTTTTTTTTTAATGACACTTCGTGTTCCTTTCCAAAAATATAATTTACATTTTCATGAACGATTCTCTTAGTGATGTAGTTACTTTAAATACATTTTAAAATTACCAAATGCAGCTAAAGAGATTAGTTTCATTAAACTTTGGTTTAATTTTAACAATATTCAATGGTACAATATTGTACATGATACATGATTGTACTTGATACAGCACTGTATCAAGTTTAGAATCAACTTCAAAATATTATCATTTACATTTAAGGTAACATTTTTATACCATGTTTCACTTACCATTTGTGAAGTTAATGTCATTAAAAGTGATATTTTTACTTTATTCATTTTCCTGTACCTGAGTAATGGATGAAAATGCCCAATTCATTTTCTGGTACCTTTATTTCTTTAAGTTCTGGAAGCATTTGGCTGCAAGATTTTTTTTTTTTTTCCTTTATTACACTTGGCGTAAACCTTTCCAAAAGCTGGGCATTCGCGAAGACGGTGTCTTCTCTCGCATGTTTTGCACTCATACTCTTGTGATGCCTTTTATAAGTTAATGCTCCGTGTAATTTTCTTAATACTGTTCCTGAAATTTCTTCTTTCATGCTGCGGTGCTGTTTTCAACTCGTTTCAGCTGCACGAACTATTTCGATGGCCTTTTCTAATCCAAAACCAGATTCTAGAAATCGTTCGTTTTACTCTGCTGTTTCTAATTCCTAGAACGATGCGATTGCTAATCAATCATCAAGTTCAAAAAGTTTCTGAGTTTTTAGCTGGGTTATGTAATATTCAATTGTCTGTCCGTCTTGCTGGACGCAAGGGAAAAAAAATTTTACTTTTTATATACGACATTCTGTAGTGGCGAATAGCATTCCTAGAATTTCTTTAGAAAGTCAGAATATTTTCCTTTACTTTCAGGGGGCTCAAATTTAAATTTTACTATTACTTTGTCATCATTTTGAAAGTTTTTCATTTAATATTATTGAGTTATTCATATATAAAGACCCCAATCACGGAACGCTCCAAATTGCATTTTCGACATTCATTGTTTTTTTTTTTTTTTTTTTTTTGATTTAAAGAAATCTGCTGCCGAAGCCCATCAGACACTTTAGAAACTTATGGCGATGCTGCTCCGTCATATCGTAAGTGCCGGTTTTTGTTTCAACAATTTAAGAGTGGTGATTTCGATGCCAATGACAAAAAACGGCCCAGATTACCAAAAAAATTTGAAAACAATCAATTGCAAGACTTATGGGACAAAAATGGGAAGAAGTTGTAGAAAAGGATGGAAAATATTTCGATTAATATATATTCAACCAATTTTGCTCAATAAATGCCTTTTTAAAGTGTAAAAAATAATCAAAATACATGCAAGTACCTAATATAATTATTCATACCTAAATATCTTAATTAAATGTTGTCTACAGTTGACGTTCTTTATGTACTTTCTAAGTATATATAGTTGGAATGTGAATTTCGAGTCATTTGCTTCTTCAGTGTGACCCCCCCCCGCAACTTGTGCAATTAGGCATAGCTTGCTCGTTGTTAGTAGCAGTCTTTAAAATGTAAACATGCTAGAATTTAAATTTGTTATATAATATAAATGCTTTGTGTTCTTTTCCCACATTTGTGTGTGATTTTGAATTTTAAGAATTTAGTGAAATACAATCAATGCGAGCTCACTGAATAAAAAAATATACACCCAACAACAAAATTGCGTATTTGAAATGAAATTATTTTTACTTCACAATACAAGATGTAAACTATTAAACACTATTCAATAATCACACAAAATATGAAATTAAAATACTGAAAAGTTTATTAAAAACATTTAAAAATCTAAATAGCAAATAAACAAGAATTCTTTTCAAAGACTTTCATTTTACAACTTTTTGACACATAAGGCTTCTATTGGTATGAATTCCCACCTAAAACAAATTTTAATCAGTATCATAAATCATAGAAACGAATTAAAAAAATAAGGCGTTTATATTAACTGTATTTTCCAAACATATTTTGTTCGCAAGTAAAAAGAAAGTAAAATAAACATTGTGGTTTCATATACAAGCTTGAAATCTCAAAGTTAGTTGAGGAATTAAAATAGCTTTTGAATCACACGATTCAAAAACTATTTTAATTCCTCAACTAATTTTGAGATTTGAAGCTTGTGAATTTGAAACTTTCCCATCATGTGATGGGAAAGTTTAAATTAAGATTTTTTTCCCCCGTAAAGATTTAAACTTTCTTTCACTTTAAAAATTCTTAGCGTGAAATTTAAAAAATTCAATCCATGTAATCAGTCATTTATTTTTTTCAAACCCGAACTTCAACATACTAAGTGCTACAGTAGGATATACCATATTCACAATATGGGCAAGTTACTATGTAAAAACTAAGATCTAAACACCGATAACTTTTGTCAGGTAGCAAAATCAAAGTATCAGAATTCCCTCCCATGAACAAAAAATTTTGTAATAAAAATATCTTGTATATCTTCAACAGATATTAAGATGAAAAGAAAATATGATACTTATATAATATTTATTTAATTTTTAAAATACGTATTATGTGGTTGAAATGTTCTATTTTAATTAATTTAAATATAGAAGCTTTGAAGGATAATTCATTCTGTTATTTTAATAAATGTTACCTATAAAGTAGCATATGTTGTTATATCACTCAGTAGTGGTGATTTTGCTATTTTGTTAAATATTATTTTATTACGCATAATCCCATTCATTAGAAGTTACAATTTTATGAAATATAAAAAGTTCAGTAAAGATTTAATTTTATAAAAAATAATGTAATAATTTTGATTTTAAAATTCTAATAGTTTTTAAATTATATCCTTTTTATGGATAGTTGGATAGATTCATAAATGGTAAAATTATAACTTATCACAATCCTTGTAACACTGACAATTACATTTTGTGATAATTTATCAAACTCACTGTATCTTTAAAATTTTTCTTTGTAATCTTTTCTCATTGCACAATAAATAAGCATTAATTAAATTTTACAGTACAATGCAAAAGAAATGAGTGTAAAAAATTTTTAATAAGAATCAAGTGCACTGTTGAAACAAACAGAAAAGAAACTCAAAAGTGTTTAATTTACGGCTTTTCAAAGAACTGAAACCCAGGGTCTCATACTATTTTATCCACAGTTAAGCTACTGCAAGCAATCCAAACAGTCACCAAGAAAAATTAAGATTGTTTAATAGATGCATAAAAATTGACACAATATTTCATTAAATTCTGAAGCATTTTGATGATAGCTTCATTAATTTCTTCATTCTTTATTTGCTTCTTCATTAATTTAAAACTAATAAATTCATTGCATTCCTAATAGCAGAAATATAAAATTAAAATAATAAAAATAGATGTACCTTAATTCAATTGCTCATGCTTTGAAGCGACATGATTGTTGCATTCATTATGCTTTCCTGGTCCAAACTAAGATTTTGACATTCAGGATTTACTTGTATTGTTGCTATCTAAAGATGGGCGAAGTGCAGTTAATATTTCTTGAACAAACTTATTAATAATTTTTCAGTTGTCATTCGATATTTTAAATTAAACTTATGTAAAGAATTAAAAACTTGATAATTGTCTTTCAGATTTCTATGAACTTAGATTATTTTGAATGTATCAACCTTAAATAACAATAAATGAATTATAAAATAATGAATAATAAATTATTATGAAATATAAAATTAATTATAAATTAGTCATTAAAGATTCTACGATAAAAACTTTTATTGAAATAAGCAGTCTGGCTAAGAATTCTAACTAATTTTATACATAAAAATATGAAAAATGTTTTGAAAACCAACCTTTCTAAGTTTCTTTAAAAATATTTTGTCCTTTATCAAATTTTTAGGTCTTTCATGATAGGAACTTGGAGTAGATGATAGCAATTCTTCATGATTGAACTCTACAGATTCTTCAAGATTTTCTATGAAACATATACTTTACGTCAATAAAGCAGTAATTTATATTTATGAGTTGGTATAATAATAAATTAGCAGACAAAAAATTTAATTAGCTATAAAAATAGACAGGCCATTTATTTTTAAGTTAAATGTGGCTTAAAAATTTGAATGTTATAGCAGCCATGTAATTTTATATCAAATTAAAAATTATTAAATAATACAAACAAAATTTTTTTTATTGCAATTGCATATTTAAATGGATAAGAATAGCTATTTTTGAACTTGTACATCAATAAATCAGTTTTTCGTCTGACACTAATTAAACTATTAACTCATTAATCTTTTCTGTTCTAATGTGCGTTGATTATTGACCATAATGGCTTTCTAATTAACTCTTTTTTAATAATATTGAATTTTATTACCTTAAGATATCAAGCTACGGGTTCAGAAGTTTTCAAACTGTGCTAGTGAATTGAATTCAATATCGGTTTAGACCATTAACTTCATCTAAATACATATTTTACTAACTTTTTTCGTCTGTAAATTCTTTAAGGAACTAGCTTCAGTACTATTTAAAACTTTGTTTTCGATACATGCACCTATCCAGATTTCCTTTTATAAAACAAATTTCCGATACCAGCAGCATTCATACACCATGATCCCGCCACCACTGCGCTTCACTGTTCCACATAAATTTTTAATTAACATCTGCTGCTTTGGTTTCCTCTAGAACCTAATTCGACCATCTGACCCATGGATATTAAATTTTGATTCATCACTAAAAAAGACCAATTTCCTCAAAAAAGATTGAGGTTTGCTTACATGCTTCTTTATAAATTCGAGGCGCTTTTTTTTTGTTGCAGAGACTTATAAAAGGCTTCTTACGCACCGCGCGTTCATTATAACCTTTTTCTTAATGACATTTCTCACTGTTTGAGGTGTGACTTTACTATTGTAATCAATATCATTAAATCAGTTGCCAGGTGAGGTGCACTAATCCGCGGATTATCTTGCACCTTATGCATGTTATTTCCGAAGTAAGCGATTTTACTTCGGAGGTCTTCCGGATTGATTCCTATCCTCAAATGTTTGCAGCTCACTGTATCTTTTAATGATATACTGCACTGCAGACTTTGATCTATTAGTGATATCTTTCATTTTAATTCTTTTCATAGATAATCTATCTTTTTGCAAATGAATCACTAACTTTCGAATTGTTTTCGGAAACTACCTCAATGTAAAAATGAGCCATAACAAACTTCTGGGTCCTGCAAATCAAAACAAAAGATGACTGTTCTGTAGATAGGTATAAGGCCAGACTAATAGCAAAAGGACGTTCTCACAAAGTATTGATTATAGCGAGATGTATAATCCTGTATCTAGATTTGACACAGTCAAAATGCTTATAAGCATTGCTGCAAGTGAAAATCTTCACTATTTCCAATTTAATGTAAAAACGGCATTCTTATACGGATAACTACAGGAGGAGGGCTCCAAAGGACTACAATGATGAATTTAGTAGAATCAATGCGGCTTAAAACAAGCTCCACTCTGCTGGGGCAAAAGGTTTGTGGAATTTATCTAAAATTAAAGTATGAAATCTTCTGTTTCTGATTCATATTTGTTTATGCAAATAAACTAAAAAAAGCAAGCTTCTAGTAGTAATTTATGTGGATGTCTTGTTGTTGGAAGCAATATTATATATATATATATATATATATATATATATATAGTTTGTTCATAAATTCAATGATAAATTTCTAGTAATGGTTGGCCCACTCTACTGACTTTTTGAAATGAATGTGAAACAACTGAAGAAGGGCTCCAAATTTGTTGAGCAATCGGCGTATGAAGAAAGAATTATCAATTGTTCCATACGAACGAATCAATCGCTGTAGCTGTTTCATATAAAAGAAAATGAGGCTGATATTGGTGAGAAAATGCCCAATCGAGAAGTGGTAGTTAATGTATTTGGCTATAACAAACTGATCTGATATTGCTTATTTGGTAAGCATTGCGTCTAAAATATTAGATTGTCAAAAATATCAAAATTGGAACTCAGTAAAATAAATTATGAAACTTTGAAGGAGGCTTCAGACTATGGATTATTATATATGAATAAACATTCAACTAGGCAGCTGAAAATTTACAGAGATGCTGACTACGCAGGTGACAGCAAAACCAGGTGTTCAAAAACTGCTGTGAATAGTAAATTTGCGTACGATGCGATATCTTGGACAAGTCAAAAACAAAAGAATACTGACCTCTTTACTATCGAAGTTGAGTATGCTGCTGCATGTGAAGGTGTAATAGAATGTATTTGGTTGAATATATTGTTCAACAAATGGCCCAACAAATGTTGCACTGCGTTACATGTTGATAACGTAAGTGCTTTAAAATTAGTGAAAACTAAAAATACCATAAGAAGTCAAAGGAAATTGATGTGAAATTTAACTTCACTAGAAAGAATTTTCAGGAATTAAAGTTCAATACTGAGTATGTGGAGGGTAAAAATCAAATGGATGACATCCTGAAAAACCTTTGGTATATTTGCAATTTCAGAATAGCGAATTGGGACTAAAAAAAATGGAACAATTTTGTTTATGGGGTAATATTAAATAAAGAAAAATTCTCTTTCAATTGCATATTTAACGGTTGTAATGGATAAGTGTAACTAAATACTTTTGTACGTCACTTGCATTCATCTATTTCGTCTGTTACTAAGTTGTTCTATTCTAGTATGTGTTGATTATTCATCTTAATGGCTTCCTAATAAATTCCTTTTCTATAATATTGAATTTTATAACCTTAAAATAACAAAAATGGATGCTGTAGGTCTATTAATGAGTTTACACACACAAAGTAATTCATAAAAGTATATTTTTAGCTTTGGATTTATATATTTTTTCGATATAATAATTAAAAATTCATAAAATATAATTTCTATGATTAAAATTTTTGAATATAAAATTATACACTATAATGGTTGCTGAAATTCTCAAGAATTGCTGAATTCAAGTTATCAAGGTTTATTTCCCATCTTTCATTTATTTCAAAATTTTTACACTATGTCTTTATAATAATACAATGATATGCAGAAATTCTAAACACTTCAAAATTTAATAGCAAAGTGAGGAGTCGAGAATCCTTAAGGAAGATCCGACATCAATAGCAGACAATCCGAAATGAGTTGTAATTGAATTTGGTGAGTATAAATGAATCTTATGGTTATGTTTTATCCTTTTCTCTAAATGTATGTAATCATTACATGTTTAAATAACGTAAAAATACACGTTTAAAACACATAAAAATACACGTTTTTGAGCAATCTGTCCTGCTTGGATTATTCAATATTACTCTATCATTTCAGTTTGATTATTATCCTGGTTATAAAACTTACAGATCATATTTAAACTCGATTTATTAGTTTACATTTGTGAAAAATTTTATAATAAGCATAAAATTGTTCATTATTTATAAGCAGCAAATCTCTTGGGACTGAAGAGTACATCAACAAATTTTGATTTTCAAATGAAAGGGGGGGGGGGGAGTATTTTTTCCAACAATAATTTATCAAAAGGCCTTTGAAATTTTAAAGTTCTGAGCTTCGTAATAATATTTCAAATTCTTTACTTACCTGTTTGTTTGGATACTGTTTCAGAAAGTTTTTGCAGAGTAAATTCACTTAATCCTAAGATAGTGGCATACTTTTCAATATAATCATTAAGATTATTCCTTAGCTCAAAAATAATATGATGGGCATTATTATTTTCCTTTAAATCCTGGACATTAAAAAGAGAATTTCTGGTGTTTTGCAGTCCTCCGATTATAGATTCTATGACGCCCTGTTAATTAATTACAGTAAAAATAAATAACTAGCATCAAAAGTTTTATAATAAATATACAAATAATAAATATGCAATAAATGGTTTAGATCCACTTACCTCAGTAAGTGATCTAGTCGTGTTAATGCACTTTATAATTGCTCCATTTTGAATTTCAAGATTAGCTCTGATGTCATTTTTTTGCTGACTAATTCTCTAAGAGTACAAATATTCACTTTAATATATTATAAATAAAAATAAAGTCTCAGAATTCAATAACAAAATTCGATACCTCTTTATTTCCTTCTGAGCAATCCTTAATGTTGCATTCAATTTCATTAAACATCTTCTTAATGTGACTGCCTACATTTTCAACCTGTTGTACAAAAAAGCAAGTTCATAAATCATAGTTTAGAATTCTAAATTATGACAGAATTTACAAGTATTTTACCTACAAAATATTAAATACAAGCTTTCTATATGTCTTACATCTTTAGGTAAAGTATGAAATGTCTTTTTATAAAATAATTTTTGTGAATTATTAATGGAAAACAGACATACGAATGGCAAAATCTTTAATGCTTGCAATTTATGTCCAACACTTGATATTCAAATTTAATATTCAGTTGAATCACATGAAAACTTTTGCATCCCATTTGCCATCGATACGATTTACATAACTACTGGATAATTCTTTTTATGGTGTGTCATTAAACATGACGGCAAATAGTTATTTAATTACTGTAATTAATATATTTAAGCATTGATTACTGATGTTGTATTTCAATCTGAATCTATGCTCATTTAAGCATTTCGTCTACTTTTGCATAAGCAATTTAAAAATGCTCTTTTAATATAAATTTTTTTTAAAAAAGCACCACTTTTAGCACTATTTTCTTGAAAATTCCCCAGTATTTGAATGATCATAAGATCATTTCATGATCATGTTCCTCTTCTATCTTACGAAATGAAATGATATACAACAAGATGGAACTTCCAGAACATGCATGTTATGAATTCTAAACAAAGCATTTAAGTTAAGAATACAAAACAAAATTATTTTTATGGAAGGGAAAAAAAAGCCAAGAGTCTCAGAATTTCAAGGGAGCTAAATTGGGATAAGAATAGCGAATTCGGGATACTGAGAAGTTTACCCTACAGGACGTTAGTAACAATCAACAAAGCATCGTTATCGTTAAGGATAGAACAAACCTGAGTTTATCCGTCTGAACTGTGTTCAAGTTATCCACCACAATTTTTTTAATGATGTACTACATGGAAGGAACTTGTATAGAATTTGTGCAGTAAAATAATACAACAGACTCTTGCTAATCAAGCATTACCGAAAATGCCGGATTAATAGAAGTTCATAAATAAAATGTATTTTAATAATAATACCTACGTTCAAACACTGATATAAAAAAAGTCGCACATAGAATAATTTCTATTAAAATTGCTAATAAAGATGAATGTGTGTATGTCGGCGCACTGCAGACAAAATTGATTGAACTAGAATTACGATACTTGATATATATGTACTTCTGAGGATGGGAATGTGCACCCTGGAGGGATTTTTTAAAACTTCAATTACAGTTTTTATTTTATTTTATTTTTTATGAAGCGGAAGTTTGATGTTTTTTTCATCATAACTTCCAATGGATAGAACAAAAGTTACTTTTGCATTCATTTTAAAATTTTTAAAAAATCTTTTCAATCATTCCAATTTTTTGCATAATTTTAATCAATATTTTAAGCATATTTTACAACAATATTTTTCTTTTTGAGATGAAATTCAAATCGTTTCCTTTGTAGCTACTAATATTTCATCTTGGCCTTTTGTTGTCCCAGCACACTGTAAAGTAGTTCAAAAAATTTGTACTAAAATTATTTGCAATAAAAATAAACAATTCACTATTAATACTGTTAATAAATAAAATTAAATTTTCAATAAAGTAATAACCATGTACAAAAAAGCAACAACGAGCTGTCTGATAAACAAACTCGTGTAATTTACTGAGAATACATACAATTGTCCCTAAAAAAATTTTTTTTCCCACCTAAACATGCAAAAGGAGATGAAAGAAGAGTTTTCTCCACATTATCAGTATTTTCCTAAATTGTGGGAATACCTTTCACACTTCCTCCGGAAGCACTATCCGTTGAGAAATCAGACATCACAAAGAAAATCTCATCCTTCACAAAGAACACTGACATACATCATCACAAAGAAATATATAGCAGGCATATTTCATACAATCAGGCAAATCTAACGTGGGAAAATTCTGTTTATTTCTTCAAAAAGAAAAATAGGCATCTGTTTTTGTTAAGCGCTTTTAATGCCTTTATATAAGGACCATTAAAAATACACAGTTTTTAAAGACTTAATGGTACCAGATATCCTGGATCCTTTTCTTTTTATAATGATTATATAGTTATTACAGAATTTATAAATATAAAAATATATTGAAATAATATTGCGTACAAATGTAGGTGCCTGACAGATGTTATTTATTTATTATGACTTATAAGATACATATTTTCACAAAGTAAATGAAATTAAAATATCATTAACTTGCTTATTAAATTAAAACTGGAGTAATTTGTTAAACTAAACTAACTTCTTAGCAAAGTTCGTAATGTTCTCTGTCTAAGGCCACAAAAGGCCTTAATCAGCTAATGATTTTATGCACTAGTTTTTCTCAATGTGATAGATATGAATATTCTATTAATAATATTTTTAATTAATCAGAATTTACTAGAACATCTTCATATAAAGGCCATTAAAAAACAGCATTTGAGATATGTAATTTATATTGTAAGGTAATTGGTAGAAGAAAAGACAAAAAATTTTATATTTTGATTTCATATTTATAATACTAAATGCATAATGTGAATAATATAGCCGGGAATTCATTCATCAAGTTTAGTACATGCTAAACTCTTTCACTATGGATAATAAGCTACTTTGTCATTTATCTTTTGTCGATAAATTAAAGTCAGTAATATTTTATAAATAAAATAACGTAGTTTAATGAATTAAACAGAGGAAAAATTATTTTGGAATTAAATAAATCTAATTTCCATCAACAAATTTTATCTCTTATCTTGATTTATGTTGTATTCACATCATTTGGTTACAAAAGAAAAGTAGCCCCTTTGAACTGTTTTACAATGCAAAAGAGCAGCTGAATATATTTTCAATAGAAAGATTAAGAATTAATGATAAAACTCCAGGTTGATAATTTGAAAAAACTGAAATAAAAACTGGACAAATAAGACGTTCAGTAAAATTTAAATGGGAGAAACCCTGCATTGTTGCACTATTCTATCGCACCATTCCCGTACATTTTATCTAACATTCTCTAATAATTCCACTGACAAGTGATCGAGAGAAGTAACAACTCATACAAATTTCATCCATCATGTTGATGTCCTAACCGACCGACCAAAAACAGTAGGCAAAATGAGACAGCTTATTTTCTTTTCACCCGTCATATAAGGTCAAACTACAAACTGATGAATGAATCGGAAGTCGTTTATTCTGTCAACTATTATTTGATCGCCCCATTATACAAAAATAGCCGATTTTGACTGATTACTATATAATAACTTTGATAAGGATTTTAATTATCAGATTCTTTAATGTCCAACTTTCCAAATCTTCCTTCAAGAATGGTAAAGATTTTTGTCGCCGCATCTCTAACTATTCCGGTGAGATTGATATTTTGCCATCGACAGCAGGACAATTTTTTTCCCCAATATCGCCGCCTCTGCTGTTTCCTATATTTTATGATTTTTTTTTTCAGCATTGCGTAAATTATCAGTCAAATTCAATATAATATCTTTAAAATACTAATTTCAATCTTAGTCGGTAATTTATTTAACTTACAATTAATGTTTGATCTCTGAAAATAGAATACAGTTCATCAATGCTTGATACACATAGCTTCCTTAATTTGTCCAACAAAACAGGATGTTCTTCAGTACATCTAAAAAAAAAAAAAAAAAAAAAATCAGATGTACATCAGCGGGAAAAAAATGCCACCGAAATTTATTTTGCAATCGATCATTCTATGTAAAAACTAAAAGTACCATTTTAAAGGCAATAATGAATACTAAAAAATGCAGTGCCCAAAATTTTTCATAGTGGGTTGTCTACATATTTAAAACTTTACAAACTATGAAATTTGTTATAACAACAATTTTTTTTTTTCATTTTTTTGGTATCGTGAACAGGTTTCCTACAACTAAAAGCTACAACTACATGTTAAAATCGATTGCTATTTCATTCATGTCAAAATATCCATAGTGCAAAATTTTGGAAGAATTATGATTATTTTCTGTAAAGAAATCTTAAATAGCATAGAAAGTTTTGTTCAAATTGCACCTAGGCCTGATTTTTTCATTATGCTGAAAGCATTAAAATGTCAAGTTTTGCTGATTGAGTAAAAAATAAAATAAATATATATAATAATAATTATTATTATTTAAAAGAAATGTCAACTTTAATGTTGAAATTAGAATCTTACCGATTCTATTTTTTATTCCTTTGTGCTTTATTTCTGCAATTCTTTATCAGTATATACTACTCCTATCATCATTTCATGCCTGTTTTATGAGAAGTAAGCAATGAGACACCACTTTATTTTACAACATTAAAAAAAGCAGTGCATTTCATTCATTGATAAATGTCAATTTTTTTTCCTTGCTTTATGGGCAAAAATACTGTATGAAATCATCTATACAAAATATATGCATGTTACAGACATGAAACGCAAATTGCAGAACATCACTCTAAATGTTCATTCATATCTTTAACTTCTATTAAAGTAGCACTTTTTTAAGCTATTAATCACACATTTTGCTGGTTCTTATATGAATAGAAATATGAAAGAAAGTATAATTATAAAAATAATTATATATAAGTGTAAGAAAAATTATATATTATTCTAATTATATATTGGAATAATTATTTCTTTTGATGTCATCAAGAAGTAACTAGCTTAATAATTTTAATTTTTTTAATTGTGTAATCATTAATTATATACATATATTCATTGCAGAATCTAAAAAAGAATTTTAAGATTTATTTACTATCAAGTAGTTTTATAACCATCAAAATAAAATAGAAGAAAACTGATAAATCCATTCATAGCAAATTCTGAAAAAACTAAAATTGTGAATATTAATATAAAATAAAAACATGTGTAAAATTTCAAAAATCTATCACATCAATAAGTGAGTGAAAATTACACTGCAAAGAAAAACATTCCACTAATTACACATATTGATAATTCATTACAAATCATATATGAAAGAAATAAGTATATTAAATGCATGCTTTATAAAAATAAATATTTTCCGTATTTAAATCAAAATGATGAAAACTCAATAGAAATTTATATCTGTATACATGTACATATCTATAAAAACAAATCACGTTTTATAAGAGAATAATGCAAAATAATGAAAACAGCAGAATTTCACTAATTCGGAGTTGCCATGAAATCTCGATTTACCCAAATCTTTGAAGTAAGAAAAATTTCTACTAAGAGAAAATGATGAATTTTAATACAACCAAAAAGTAATTTATTCATTTTATAAGTTTCAATAAATAATATACAATGGATAAATAAACAATGATGTGTTAAAGAATATGAAATATTTGTTGATAAAAAAATTTTTATAAATTAAACACTATTTTGAAAAAAAAACAAAAATCAAAATTAAGGAAATTTGCTTTTTATGGGATACACTGAATAACAATCAAGTGTGCGAAGGAATTAAGTCATAAAAAGTCATTTATTCAGGATCGCTGTGGACATAACACAAGCTGCATTTAATTAATAGAAATAACTCAGATTAAAAAAATAATTTGCAGGCTTGATTTGAAATTAAACAAAATAAATTCGTGAAGATAATTTAACATGTAAATAAGAAATTCAGGGACCTAGAAAAAAAATCGAACTGCGAACTAATCGAAAATTAAAGCACTCAAATTAAGTAAGTTACCCTGTTCGGTCATAAATCTATTATGGCCTGCCTACTTCGAATCCCTTTTGCAAAAAAGTTCTAATCCGAAGACATCGAATTACATCGACGGAATGCAGTTGAATAACCTGTGGTGTAACTTCATAAGCCAGATAACAACCTCCGGAAAGGATTGTACACTTTTGTCTAGTGGCTTTGTTACTCGGCTATGAACCCTAACGTTGCGAGTTCGAACCTCAAACTTGCACAAACCTATTGACAAGTTTCAAGAGGATCATTTTACACATAAAGCAATATGAGACTATGAGACCCCCCCACCCCCAAGATACGATAGGAAGAGAGAACTTGCTTTTGCTACAAGTTTCCATGCTCTTTCTCAAACAGATGTAAATTTGTAAACAAACAGATTTATAAACAATCTCTTCATTGCAAGGTTCAACTAAAACGACCATTCAGGCTTATTTTTCATGGTGTCTGTGAACTGCGCCAAAGTTAAAAGGGAACTATCTTTTTTGTTCAGAGAATGGCAGCCCTTGTCAGAGGTGACTAAATGATGTGGTTTTACTCCTCTTTTTTGCACATTCATAAGTTGTAAAAAAAAAAAGAATCACATATGTTAACAACGAATTCAAAAAATAAAAAAATCCTCAATTTAATTATCTTAAAATAAACTGATACCCGATATTGTTTTAAATAAGTTCAATTACATTTTTTTTTTTTTTTGCAGCAGTCAGAATATGCTTAAAAACATTTTCCTTAATTACACGTCTTTTTTTTTTTTTTTTGACATTTGCAAACCATTTTAATGGAACGCACAATTTTTCCTTAAAGAAAATTAATAGCAGGAAATCACTATATAAATCACCTTTAGATTTTTACTCTAAAAAAATTATAAATATGTAGGGGTTATAAATATTTTGTTTCTATTCTTATAACAATATCTACATGTAAATTAAAGACATTAATAATACCATCTCCATTTAAAACTTTCAAGGATTATTGCATTGAAAAAAGGATTAAAAATTAAATTATAACATTGAAAAGAATATTAAAAACTCACAGTTGTAATGACTGAAAAATTCCACCAATTTCTTTTATGTTAAACAGATAGGTTTGTCTCTGTAAAACAAATGCATAATTCGTTGATAAATACTAATATAAAATTATACAAGATTGATAAACAGAAACATGAGAATTTTTCTATAGCGCATCTATGCTGATTATGAGTTATTATCCTTGTGATTGTTTGACTTATTGCTTATTAGATAAGAAACATTTTTTTCTCCAATTAAAATCACATAGAAACAAGTTAAATTTATCAAAATTGTTCTGATTGATCTTAAAATCCAAAATATATTTTTTAACTAAGCAGAACTTCAAGAAAAAGTTCACGATACAAGTAACTTTAGTTGTAGTAATAATTTTATTAATCAATTCATCGTAGCAAGCATAAATTTTTAATTTATCTATACAAAACTTATTGGTATTTTTTATATATATAAGACCCTTGAAATTCCAATCATTTGTTCATGTAAAATGCACCAATGTTAAATATTTATGATTTTCTGATATTAAAACTTTTTTTTATTTCCTTATGCTTTCAAAATAAATCCGAGTAATTTAAATAAAATGCCAAATTTAATCTTGAATATCATCTCTTAAATATAAGTAGCATTTCAAAAGATTTTATAACTTTTGTAAGTAAAGTTTGCAGATGTTAATAAAATACATTAACATTCAATTAAGAACTCTTTCATTATTATTTAATTTATTGTAGCTTTATTGATAGAAGAATAAAGGACTTCATAGAGCATCAAACATACTTGTCGCCATTTGTCAGTCACAAACTTTTGTTCAGTGCAGAATAACTTTTTTAATGAATTAAGACCTTCTTTGATTTTCATTAATTCTTGATTGATACTCTAAGCATAAATAAAAAAAAATCAAAGTAAATGCATAAGCTCATTACAGTCATATCTATTTCTAAAATGGTAGACAAATATATTAATTTAGTTAGGGTTTTTGAAAACTTTTACAATTTTATGAAACTAATACTGATTAGCATAACTACAGAAAATAATTAGGCACACTTTATTAAATAATAGACATTAAATAGTGTTAACATTTTAACAAATATTAAGTACTATTTATATGAATTTATTATCTTTTCCATGATCCTAGCCAAACTATTACTAATAAAAAGACAAAATAAAAAAATTATCTCTAATTGAAAAAAACATACTAGATGCATTCTTTTCTTTGAAAATATGAATAATTCATTTCATTCATTTATTTATTTACTTGACAAATACATTTCTGTAGTTAGCTAACTAAAAAATACGAAATTCTTAACATATAAAGAAAAGAGAAATATCTTTATATATGACACAAAAGGTAAAATACGAAACAAAACATTTTAAGTAAATAAGGTAAGTTGATCTCCAGTCTCTCAAAATATGATAACAGAAAATATATTTGTAATAATATTTATACAAAGAACTTCGTAAATATCACAAGCGATCAAAATATAAAAATAAGCTAGGTAAAGCTAATACATATACTAAGAAGAATTAACTTCACATTGCAATTTAGTTACATTAGGATAAAATTTATATAAGAATATATTCAAAATACAGGGTTGCAATGGCACCGAGAGAGCCGGGAAAATACAGGGAATTTTAAGTTCCTTCATTCCCTTTTTTTTTTTTTTTTTTTTTTATCCCATCTAAAAAATGTTGATCGCTGAGCACTGCAAGATTAAAATATCGTAACCATAGCACCAAAAATGGAGCAACTGTGTAATCGCGGAAACTCGCCCCTTTTCTTCCGCTCGCTTTGTAAGGAGGTAATAAGCTTAAGTAATATGGGAAAACAAGCACTTATTAGTCATGTCAAAAGAGGCAAACGTATAAAATTGTGTCCAGTTCAAAAAAAGTCTTCACTGATATTCGACTTAGTATCTGAAAGCAACACAGCAGAAGCTGACATGTCAAGTCCGAAAAGGTCAAATTTGATGTCCGAAAATAAGCCCATTTCGAAATTTAAGTTCAAGAACAATTATTTAAAGCTGAATTTTTATGGTCATTAAAACTTACCGCATCACATTCGTCCTTTAATACATTAAATGATAAATCGGAAATATTTTCACATATGTTCATTTGTAATGGAACAGCCAAAAAAATATACGTTAGGTCATACAAAAATAGGGTTTAATTTTTGTTACAGATTTGTAACAAAAAATGTTACAAATTGCTCCATTTTTGTAACAATTTCTTAAAGAAATCTTTAAACAATAAATATTCTATATTCTATTTAATATTCTATGATGAAACTTTCAACCACATTTTATAAAAATGTCAAATGGATGTTATTATAAGATTTGAGTGCGAATCAACTAATAGTTTCCACGAGATATTGAAATTCAGTAATTTTAAAGCATACCATTGGTCAAGAACTATCCGAGAACTTTAAAGAAGTTATATCAAATTTGGATATATAGTTATTTTTACATATTAGTAAGAATGGACCAAATGTAAATTTTAAAAGCATGTCAAAAAAAAAAAAAAAAAAAAACTTTCGTGCGAAAAAAAAAAAAATTATAAAATTTTAGATCTAGGTACTTGTGGACAACACATGATCCATGGAGCGCTTTAAATATAGACATCTACTCGATGAAAAGTGGATGTTACTCTAATAACAATCTATAGAATTTTTAAAAATAATCCAGCGGGACATGCCGCTTTCCTGGAAGTTACAGGTTCTTCTGCAATTCCATTGAAGCTTTATTCTATCAATTAGATAGAAAATGTCAACATTTGCAAACGTGCCCTAAAGGATTTTGACAACATGAAAAAATGCATAGATTTTATTAAAAATTTTTACCTGGGTTTGTCACAAGTGATAATTTGATAAATGCTTGTCAGGATAAACTGATTCTGGCTAAAGTTAGCTTCGCTCATATTGCTAATATTCCTCACCCATTTCTTAAAACATTTCATACATCTAAAACCAATAGCGCTTTTCTTAAGAAAATCTTTTTATGCTTGTTAAACAGTCAATGAAAAAAAATGTGAAAAAAAAGCATAATCGAAAAAAACCAAAAATATTAGCTTATTTTTGATGTAGCTTGATGATGGTAAAACTCTGAAACTGAGAAAAAAAATACCGATATTGGAAAAGTGATTATAAGTTTATTAGTGGAGTATTACTGTAAAAAATATCTGAATGCATGTCCAAATTTTGCTGTTTTAAAACCTACATCGATTTTAAATCCACATTTATTGAAGAACAATGTATTATTATGTGAAAAATGAATGGTTAATTTGATTCCTCTTCTTCATTCGAAGTACAAATTTCCCCGGCTTGGTCAGAATGTGCAAAGATCCAATTTTGAGATTTTGCTTGAAAAAACTAAAAAACGTAAGCAAAGAACAGCTTGTATACTGATTTCATTAATGAATTTTTATGAAAAAATTCCTTTAGGCGATTCTGTTCTAATATTCTGATGTCTAAGTAATTGTCTAATTTTTGGGAAGTTCTAAAAATAATTCTTGTGTTGTCACATGGAAATATGGCCGTGGAAAATGAATTTAGTTCAGCAAAGATATGTTTGTTTAAAATCTGAAAGGAGATTATTTCATTTAACTAGATCTGCATGATATCATAACTTTTATGGAGGTGTTTTAAATGTTACGATTTCAAAAGATTTGATTCAGTATCCTAAATGAGCTCGTGCGATGTATTATAAAGCTTTAGAAGAGCCGAAAAAGTTCGGGGAAAAGAAAAGGAGTTCAACAAACGTAAAGCAGTATTGCAAATGAAATTATTTCAAAAGAAAAAAAATTAAACCCATCACTGGAAAATCTACAGAAGTTGCAAAAATTGATATCCAAATATATAAATTGACAGAAAAAAAAAGTAACTTTACTTCGTAATGTTTTTTGTTAAGTAATCATTAAATGGTTTGTATCATGATAGTAAAAATGTTATTTTGTGTGACTTACAATTAAAGGAGTATTAGAGATGCTCTATCTCCTCACCCCCTCTTAATATGTTAATTTTGTCCTGCGAAATTCTAGACAATAAATAAAGAAAAATTATTTTTTCTGCATCTAAATATAAACATTCCTTTTATATATTATTGTTTTGAGTAATGTTTAATTGATGCTTCCTTTCCTTGCCTTTTTCACTCATTAAAACTAAGGAACATTGATATTCCTTTATAACTAACACATAAATGCAACTCGCGCATTTCTTCTTATATCGCATACAGTTGCAGGGAAAATACAGGGATTTTTTTTTCCACATTTGAGGGATAACCTTAAAATAGCAATGTATGTGATGTCGATTTTTAGCGACATAAAGAATAGTCTAAATATATAAATTTAGCAAAAATTGAAGTCATGGCTAAAAATTACTACCAGTTTCAATTCTTGGTGGTGAATGAAAATATCTGAATTGATTTTCGAAGATAACTCCAATTGTACATTGAAATAGTGCTGCACTGATGCCATGGTTGAATTCGTGGAACTCAAAAATTTCATGCGTTCATTACTGTGGCAACATATAGCAGATTCCAATTTTTTTAGCTGTAAATTCAAAGAAAAAAGTTTAGAAACGTTTTTCACCAAAACAGAAGAATAAATTCAAACATAAAAATTACAAAGAAAATATATATATACCTGTTCCTTTACTTTTCCCTGACTAATTTCTAAAAGGCACAAAACTTCATACAATAATTTAATTGAATTCTCAACAGACAGGTGAATTTTGCTAGAGCAAGAAGTTACTGTACTTAAAGTCTCAACCTGAAATTAAAGAGAATTTGTGCACTTTCATAACTTTTTATAACCATGAAAGTAATTATAAAATTATAGTGAAAGTAATAAATATATTATGATAGAATGTAACTGTAATCTTTCATGGTAAAATGAAGATCAAATAGAAGTTTTATACAGTCATGTTCAACGTTAAATTTTCGGCTCTTGGAACTAAAACTGTATTAAAAGACGTTTCATTTTGTTCTCGGTTCATGAAAAAGAAATTCATTTGGCTTCTTTATCAGATTTGATAATCTTTCATCAAATCGTCATCTGAAGGAGTGTTCATTATTTTATATGAATTTTTAAAAACATTACAAACGTCTCACTAAAATGTCATGGAATTCAATAAAACAAGAAAATGTTAAAACAATATTGTGAAAAGCAATTTGTAATTTTAAAAAGGTTTATATATATAAAATGAAAAAAAAAAGCTGCCAAAGTAGGTTTTAATAAGAATATATTTCTAATTTCTAATTCATATTTCAATATATGGCGCTTTATGCCATGGAACTTATTTTCGATTCACATTTTGTCTGCATTTTTAAAAATATAATTCAGAATACTATTTAAAAGAAACGCCATATCTCAAAATGATTTGAAAGAATTAAAACAGTCGCATTTGGACTTAAAATATAATGGAACAAAGTTCAATGTTTTTCTAAAACAGTTCTAAGACCATCTTGACAGGATTTGAAACTACATTTAAAATTTCAATTTGATATTCCACCAAATTTTTTAAAGTTGCATATTTTTTTTTTATTGTTTAATGTCTTTATTTATGCACATCATAAAGTATTTGAAAAAAACTGGTTTATTGTCTGTTATTTAGCAAATTGGAAATTTTACATTTTTAATCAGACCAAAATCTTAAGGCTTATTATAATGGAACTGTATATCTTTAGACTAATTTTTTTAAAAAAAAAAAAAAGCACGCAGTTGCTAACTGAAATACTGTATTTATATTGGCTTATTAAAAAATTTGTACGGCTCAGTTACCCACTTGCATCTTGGTATTTTTCATATTTCACCTTTTATATGTGGCTGAAATTTTGAGTGATGATGTGGATTTAAATGATGTTCTTTGTATGAGCACATCATTCTAACTCCCTGTGCTCATGCAATTTGAATAACACGTTTTATGTTCACACAACTTTTTTCAAAAGTTTTGCCTCAGTCTTTCAAAGGAATAGTGCTAGTAATCACTGACATTTGCAAAAAAAGAAAAAAAAACAAGGAACAAAAACAAAAGAGCAATCAAAAAGCATACAAAGGAGAGAAGGCAATAACAGAAAAGCGATTTATTGGCAGCAATATTAAAATAAACCAAGACAAACCCAGGTTGTTTGACTGATAACAGTGCAGTTTCCAATATTGTTTCATTGCAGTTAGCATATAAAAATATTAGGCTGAAAATAAAAAAGCTTGACATTTTTTCAGTTACTGATATATATTTAAAAGTGCTACCCCTCTTGCAAAATTTTTCAATTTGACATCAATATTTTTATTAGTTTATTGTTTAAGTCATCAGCTTATTGGGAATCAGAATAATCAACCGAAAGATATTAAACAATAAATAAATGAATAAGTTATTTTATCACAAGAGACTTTATTTTTCAGTTAAGATTAACTTGCCGTTAAAATTTTTGCAGCTATGACCACTGGTGTGGACATTTTTGCTCCACACCAGGCTGAGAATTCAAGATTATAGCAACCAAAAGAGTAAACAGAATGGAGTAAAAAAACATTTTGCAGTAATATTTGTTTATTTTACCTTGCTTCTTTTTATAACTTCAATAATCACACCATCGGCAAAATTTAGAGATACTAATTCCGAACATAAATTATTTCTCAGAGAGAAACAACTTTGAATAATTCCTTCTGTGAAGCTGTGAAAATCAATGATAAGTCTTGTGCTATGCTGCTTCCAAAAGTTTAGCATTTCTTCTGAAAAGAAAAGTACTACCTTTTAATATGATAAGAAAATTTTACGAATTTTATGATACATAATCGATTAATATTAATAAATACTTACCAAATTTTAGATGAACTTCATTTGTATTTAGTATAAAATTATTTTGCTGTATAGATGAATTAAGAAGAACTTCTTTTAAATGCAACAGCATTGAATTAACTCTAACTTTCAACCTATTCTGTTCTTCAATTGCATTAATGGTGTGATTATTTATATCTTCATTAAGTTGTCTCGCACTTGAAAATGACTTCTCATAAGCATATTTTACCTGAAATTAAAAAAATCATTTTATAGAAATAATAACACACATCTTAATTCTATATTCTATCAAAAAAAGAAAGAATTTTATAATTTTCAATTTTTTTTTTCAAAAACGATTGAAAATTATAAAATTTGGAGACATATTGTGTCATCTCCCCCCCTACATATCTACCATTTTCACTGAAACATTCATTACAAGATAGCATGACAATCGACAAAAATTAGATCATTTCATTCATCAAACAAAAAAATTATTTCATTTCAATAATCATCATAATATGAAAATATAAATACCTTCAGCAAATGAGAGTTCTGATTTTTCATACAACTGACAATAGAATTTATCAAATTATTCATTGATACACAATCGTCTACTTCTGCCATCTTTTTCTAGAAAAGAGTATATGTGAAAAAATAATGTAAGTTTCTAAAACAAAACAGGTTCTTTAGAAAAAAAAAAGTTGGAAATCCATCTGAAAAGTAATTATATAAACTTTGAAAATTACAAATATAATAAATACCATTACTCAATTGAAATTTAAATTGCATTTTCATTTCATGCAAATAATAATAATAATGAATGTTAAGTAAATATATTTGAATTTTGTAAACTAATATGCAAAAATTCTTTTACTTTATAAAATTTAAATACTAAATAGTTCAATAAAATTTTCAATTTTTGTGTGTATATGTTACCTAATTATCCAAATTCTGACCCGATTTTATAAACACAGAAGTATACCTTTAGAACAGCAACTTCTGTAATTACAAAAATATTTTGGAATGAAATCGATGAATAAAGTAAATTTCTTGACTTTTGACTAAATTTGACTTTTAATAACATTTTTTTGGTGCCATTACAAAATATTAAAACTCTAGTTTTATATATCTTTTTTCATCATCAAAAGCTGAAAACACCCAAGACTAAAATTATTGTAATTGTAGATGTTTTCTTAAACATGTTTCGGATTTATCCATGTCTTCAACACAGGAAGGCTTAAGACATATCAGTTGATTCCAAGGCCAAATGATACCAAAAGCAGAAGATTGATTGACCAGTTGAATCGCATTAAAATTCGTAAAATGTATTATACACTTTAAAATTGTAACCTAATTTTTAATCTAACGTAAAATTTCGCCTATTTTCTTTATGTTGATAGTACTTTAACAATAAATTTAAATCTTATTTACAGATTCTTCCCAGATGTAAGTAAGTATACCATTTGCTTTCCTGAAATCTACTTTGTAATACTGATTTGTGTTAAGAACAGGATAATATTTCTTATTGAAAAACGAAAACAAAAATACTTTAAATTTTAATAGATTTTTTTTTTATCAATAACATTGGTTTTCTTCCAGAATTCTGCTTAAACTTCTTGTGACACACTTAATATTCATTCAGAATTTTTACACTTCTTGTAAGAAAACATACTTAAGATATTTTTTTAAAAAATCGATTAAGTATAGAAGAAATATTTATACAATAAAAACATTGGTATCATTGAAAAGATAATTCTTTGAATTTTTAAAATTACTTTTGTAATGTAATATTTTCGGATGCTAATAGAAAGCAGACAACATTTCGTCCCCTTTTTAAATAATTAAAATTTAATTAGTTTTTTTTTTAAAAAAAACTCGCTGCAAGGCGCATATTCCTACCCTCCAAAGTATATATGTACCAAACACACACACACACACACACAGAGGGAGGGAGAGAGAGAGGGGGAGAGAAAGAGAGGGAGAAAAAAAGAGGGAGAGAGACAAAAAAAACATAACACTTCATCATAAGTAATAATGCAATATTCCAGAAACTTTTAAGGTCACAGAAGTATTTAAATCCTTTTTTAATTAAATGTTTCAATGTTTACTCGATTATATCCATGGTTACTGTTGAAATTTTTGAACGACGCTTATGATTTGAAAAAAAATTTAAATATCAGTGGTAAGATTATTTTCCGCATTAAAAAGCTTTTTTATATTTCAAGCATAAAATGCATTACAAATAATAACTAACCAGTCACAAAATTAATACAACTTAATTCATTAAAAGAATGGGAGCCAGGATGTCGATAATTTATTGACCTTCGCCTAGGTTGCAAATGATACAAGAAGATTTTTAATAATTTTTAAATGACATGTACATAAACAGGGTTTGAACTCAAATCTGATAAATGAAATCCCTGTATTTTCTCTGTACGTATATGCAACGTAGCAGGAAATGCGCGAACAGCACTTATGTACTAGTTATCATGGAATAACTATAGGTACTCCATAGCTTTAATGAGTGGAAAAAGCAAAGAAAGGAAGCAACAATTTATCACTACGCAAAATAAAACCAGATAAAAAGAATGTTTATATTTAGATACAGAAAAAACAATTTCTCTTTATTTATTGTCTAGAATTTAGCAGGACAAAATTAACATATTAAGAGGGGAGAGATATAGGTCACCTCTAATAGTTTTAATTGTAAGTCACACAAAATAACATTTTCATTATCATGATACAAACCATTTAATGATTACTTAACAAAAAACATTACAAAGTAAAATTACTTTTTTTATTTCTGCCAATTCATATATCTGGATATCGATTTTTTCAAATTCTGTAGATTTTTCCAGTCATGGGTTTAATTTTTTTTTTTTTCTTTTGAAACAATTTCATTTGCAATACTGCTTTGCGTATGTTGAACTCCTTTTCTTTTCCCTGAAATTTTTTTGGCTCTTCTAATGCTTTACAATACTCAGCACGAGTTCATTTAGGATACTGAATCAAATCTTTTGAAATCGTAACATTTAAAATACCTACATAAAAGTTTGTGATATCATACACAGTTCTTAGACCAATTAAAGAATCTTCCGTGAGATTTTTAACAAGTATATCCTTATTGATACTAAATCTATTTTTTACATCCGCATTGCCATGCGACTACACAAGAATTTTTAGAACTTCCCGAAAATCAGGAAATTTTTTGGACTTCAATATGTTGGCCTCTTTTGATATGACCAGTAAATGCTTGTTTCCCATATTACTTTTTTTTTTTTTTTTTTTTTTTTTAAGCAGTACGCAGGAAACGGATTTTGCGGAATTTCTCTAATCTAATGAGCACAGTCAAGATTGATATCTTTATCCATCCATTCAGTATTAAACAAGGATTCTAAAAAACTCATTGTTTAAAACATTTTTTTAATAAATTCTGAATAACCTCATTTTTTCAAATAATAAACCATTCAATGAATCCAAGCGTGAGTGACTAAATAATACAGTAACAGCTTCTGCAGATTAAATGTTACTCTTCCCACCAGAGAAATTTATTTTCTGGTGGGAACGCCGTTATCTCCCGCTGTTTATAGGAGGCTTGTGTGCATGCTCATTGGCTGCAAACTGGAAATCTCATGGAAAAAATAACTCTTTCAGTTCGAAATTCGATTGATTAATATAGGGAGGAAAAATTAAAGGATCGAACAGAAAAGTTCGATTATACAGTCGTGAAGAGTGTTGGAGCTATGACTACGATCTTTTATTCTTGCATTGTTTAGAGACCCCCTCCCCACTCCTTTTTCTTTATTTAAAAAAATGCCGCAGAAACTTAAAATTTCCTGTACTTTCTTTTTATGGAAATCTTCTAATTTCCCTGCATTTTCCCAGTTATTTAGATCATTTTTAAATCCCTTGTATTTTCCCAGTGCCGTGGCAATCCTGAACAAATATGCAATAAAAATTCAAATAAATGCAAATAGATAAAATGACCTTCAAAACTAAGTTTCCATAAATACAGTAAGATTTCACCAATAAAAGGAATTCAAATTCTTTTTAATCAATAACAAAAATTTAATATACTATTCTGAATTTTTACAAGTTATATTAATCCGGAACTGGAGACGGGAGTCAAAATGACTCCGCGTTGTTCATTAGCTCTTATTATCACATAGTATTTGGTGCTTGAATACTATTATCTCCTCAGTATCTCCAAGTTGTTCTTTTATCAGTATGTTGGCAAAAGCTTAAATATGAACACGTGCGTATAACCGAGTTATTCTTTTTCAAAGGTTTTGTTGTTATTTATGGAGTCATTGACACCAGGTCTCTGAAACTGCTTTTATTTTAAATAATGCAAAAAGCATAAAGAAATGTTCTTAAAAATAATTTAAAATACTGAATTCTCCACTTTTTTTAGTTAAATTCTAACAGTTTTTAACATTAGTGCAATTCCGTAATATCTAAACGAAGTAAATACTCATTAAAAGATTGTTTAGGATTAATAATACTCATTAAAGATCTTAACATCTTTCCAACATTTAATATCATAACCTTTAACGTTTTTTAATATTTTTATA
This sequence comes from Argiope bruennichi, assembly GCF_947563725.1. Classification (NCBI taxonomy): domain Eukaryota; kingdom Metazoa; phylum Arthropoda; class Arachnida; order Araneae; family Araneidae; genus Argiope; species Argiope bruennichi. The sequence goes on from NC_079163.1 coordinate 56,728,632, forward strand.
TTTTTGATAACTACATGATTTTCAGAATTATTGTGTTTTGAAAATAAATTTCAATGTTGTTTACAAAAGACAAAAAAGAAAAATAACAATGGTGTCATTTTGTCTCTATGTCGCTGGTCGGGTCGGGTCGGGTGAAGAAATTCATGCCTCCAGTTACGGGTTAACTAAATAATTGATTCTTTACATGATAAATATAAATAACAGATACTAAATTTTTATTAATTCATTCAAACGAAAAAAACCCATAAACATTTTTGAACTAAAGCTGGTTATTTTAAATAAGAAAAATATTTATTAATTGTTAGTTCAGTACCAGTTCAATATTAAGATTTTGAAGAAAAAAAATATGTACTTAATATAAGAATATAATCATAAAATCAAAACAGGTCAAAATTAATCGCCAGTGAATTATTTATGAAACTAAAAGTTGTTACCTTCAAAAATTTGATCAAACTTTTTGGGATTTAGATAGAAAAATATTATATAAAAATGCAAAATTTTGGAAAAATAAGTAATTTGTTAATTAGAGAGAAAAAAAAGGTTTAATCTTTTTGAGTTTATTACCAGATTTAAAGCATATTTCTTTTGTTCAGCTTCTTCTATTGCGACTTCTGAAACCATCAATTTTTTCTTTTCTTCTTCAATCTTAATACTTATAAACTTAATTTCTTGTTGAAGCCTTGTTAAAGTTTCTTTTTTCTGAAAAAAATATCCCTTATTTAATTTTAAAAACATATAGAAAAATTAAAATTTTCAATCACTATTAATGAAGCCTCAGCTCTTTTTTTATTTACAGAATTTAAAAATTTATTTTCAAAGAAATGTTTCTAAAGTCAAAAAGAAAATGTTCTCCATAATAGAGTTGTATTACCAATATACACAATTTTAGATGCACATATAAAAAAATTAAAACAAATATCACTTTTTTTTTTTACTTTTTGGCATTTATTCTACTCTTTAAAAAGCACAAAATATCATGATGTTTAGAAACAATTCTAAAATTAGAATAACATAAGCAAAGTAAAATGTAGAAGCTATCCATTATTTACAAAGAATATATTCAACTATTACATTTATAATTTCATAAAAATTAGTTATAAAAAATTGAACTGAAAAGCCAGTCTATAATTCTCCATCTCCCCTTAATATATTTGAAGGATTTTTTTAAAGAATTTAAATATGCAAAGTAGTAACATTATTCGAAATTTATGTATCATTCCATATGAATCTTGAATTGGCGGAACCTGATTTGATTAAAAGACAACTGTTTAAGAATTCTTAAGCTTTGGATTGATATTAAAAGAATTGCATGTATTAAGCTACTACTATGTCAATATTCTTACATCGTACGATTATATTGCTCATATATAAGTGGGTGCCCGGTCGCAATTGAACTGTTCCAAAGTAAGCAAAAATTGTTTGTTAAAATAATTTTTTATATTATGAACAAAAGTTGGTAGTATATTTAAGAGAAGTTAAGATATTGGAATAAAAAGTTGGAATTTTGATAAAGTCAGAACTCCAATTTGTATAGAATTAATCTGTAATGGTCGATAAAGTTAATATTCCCTTTGACACCCAGAGCATCTCGAATGAACCTGATTATAAAGTATAATCAGGTTGAAATCAGGTTAATATGATCATAACAACCAGGTTAAAGTATAATCAGGTTAAAAAGTTGTAGACTATAAGAAAAGTTGTTGTAGTGAAAGCACGTGCACTTCACTGCACGGACGAGAAATGCAACTAGGGATTTCGGATCTGGTGCCTGTAGCATAGTAGAACACTCATTAACTGTAACTAGTTTGTACCTAATTCTAAATGTTATATAGTTACTGTTTTATGTAACCGAAGTTTACTGACAATAAACCGGGTTGTTAACCTTTAGAAGAGTAATTCTTGGATTTGTTTTAAAGAGCCCACAATTAGTGTCTCAATTAGAAAACAACAGGAAGCATGGTGACAGCAGGATAAAATGAGTATATATTATAATATTTTATACTAAAAGTATTTTCCATATTTAAAATATTAAACATGAAAGGATTTTAATCTGAAATAACAACATGTATATCACAATTCATATAAAGGTTATACCGATTAAAAATATAAATCATCACCCTAATTATAACATTACTACAGCTGCGTTATAAGAGTGATTTTATAGAGAACTCAATCTCACTTTTCATCATGTCACTTACATTGCTTACACTACTGCTGAAAGCATTTCTTTCTTCGCGGAAACCTTCAAGCTGTGATTCACTTAAGAGAAGTCTGTTTTTCAGAGACCTAAAACATAAACAAGAAACCAAAGTGTTGATTATCAGTCTTTCACTTCATTAATGATATTTTACAAACACAATTTTAAAAACTTAATTGCACATGTAATAGATTTGGTAACACCAATTTTTTTAAACAAACTTTTTTTAAATGAAGACTTAAAATACCTGTACTTTTGATGATTTGTTAAGATTCCATTATTATTCTTTAAAACTTCTAAATCTTTTTCTAATGCTTTAATTTCGTCGGCGTAATCCTATAAGAAAAAAAAAGGGATAACATTCAGATTCACTAGCACATAAATTAACTGTTTTTAAACACATTTAACAAAATGATAAATTGGACAAATATAGAAAGATTTCACAGAATTATATTAAGTAGTCTACAGTCAACATTATGGGAGATATTATAAAATATTTTAAGTATATATCATAACATTTTTTTTACTATGCTAAATTATCTGAAGACTTTCATATACGAAATTCTGAATCATTAACTTAGGAGCTTTCACTGACAGCATCAATCTTCATTCACTCAAATACTTCCGTATTAATATTTCTGTAAAAATTCATATCATTCAATTTCATATGAAATTTTTAACTATCTAATCTAAGAAAATAAATTGGAAGTAGAAGTAATATAAAAAATGGCTAGTTTATTTCATTATTTAATTGCTTTGTAATAAAAATCTAAATTTGCACGGAGATTTAATTCTTGAAAAAGATATGGTTATATTACATTCTAGATTTTAGTATGTATTCAAACATGTTATGGTAATAAATCCCCTTAAATGAAATCAAGGAAATATTTAATCGGACTTGAACGAAGAATGTTTTTTACTACTTTGAATTTGGTTCGAATTTAACAACATGCTTAATCTTTTGGACCCTTTTTAATACTTATGAAATATTTCAAAGATAACAAAAATGAATTAATCGGACAGGGCTATAGTAAATTTATAAATCTTCTATCTTGGATAACGATAACATATGCAAAATAATTCTTAATAAAAAAATAACTAAAGTTAAAAATTCATAAAAAATTTTTCTTTATTATTTTTCTTGGAAGTAAAATTACTTCTACAATATACAATTATACGAAAAGAATTAGTGCGTAAGTCACTCTCGACGCAAGATAAAACATGGAAAAGATAAATCGTATTTTATTTTGATAAACACCTTCTAATTCAGAAAGAAGAGGGGGGGGGGGTCTGACAGCGATACCCTGAAGAATATTGAAGCTTCCATAGTTTTCAAGCGAGGAATTTTCAATAAAATCATTTCCCATGGATTCTTCCTTCTTGTCACTCTTGCTTCTAAAACTGGAGCTACCCGATTTTGTTGTATTAATTTGGGATGCTTCACACTCGTGTGTTTTTTAACATAATCACTGTGAAAGCATTCGCGATAAACAACGCATTCAATTTTGCATCTATTGCGCTTGGATGACGTGTAATACTAAATGAACGAATGCATGCTGTTATAATGGAAGCTATATAAAATGAATGTAGAAACTAAATTCAAACAGTTTTATAAAGGAAACATTTTAAGATTACGAAATAATAAATTTTTTTTAAAAATTCGATATTTTCGCTAAACATCGTTTTTTTTTTTTTTTTAGCATAGTCACCTATCTAAGAGAATTTTTAAGTAAAGATTGCAGCAACGAGTAGGAATTCAAATGTGTTTCGAGTCTGAGGTGAGTAAGCTCGAGTGCACGAATAAAAATGTACAACTGTTCGGTCATGTACAATATAGATAGCGGAAAAGATACGATGCTGTTTATTTTTAAGAAGGCTCGAGAATATATTTTGTAAATATATGTACAAATTTATTTATTTATTCAATGCTTAGTAAGGTATGAAAAATGCACATGTGAAAAATGAACTCCTTAAATTCCTCATTTATTTATGTATATATTTAGATTTAAAATCCAGTGCATATTCTTGTAAAACAATAAGTTGAATTTTAACTCCCCTATTTTCATTTTTAAGCACATGTTCTAATTGTTCAGTACTTTCCCCCTCAGAGCTATTGCAGGCTAATATTCTCCACGCCCCCCTCCGAAAAAATGGTTGTTTTTCCCCCTCAATTGCATGCATTGATTTTTCTTATAGAAATATTATTTATAGAAAATATGAATATTCTATGAATAACTATTTTAATCATCCTTTTATTAAGACATCTTTATTCAAAACCTATTCAAAATTTTAATGCATTAGCAATTAATCATAGTTTTTGCCGCAACGAGTAACTGAACGAAAAGCTGAAGAAGGAAAAAAAATTATATTTCTTAAATGCATAGTTATAATACTGAATATAAATTCTGAAAAATTTAAGCACTAATTTATTAAAAAAGTTTTGTGAATGCATGGAAAAGTTCTTTTAGTGTAGCTAAAAAGCTACTCTATCCTATATATTTATTTTGTCGTGAATTACAGCAGGTAAAATTTCAATGAAAGCTTAGTAAATTTGATTGCGCAAATTCGATATTTTATCGTTAAATAAATCAAACTCACAATTACACAATTTTCTTATCTCAGTGATTTATAATTTGGCAACGGCGAAGAAACTCTGCTTAGTATGTATATTACAAAAGAATGTCAGCAATAATTGCTTAAGTGCCTATGTTTTATCCAATTTACTTTAATGATTAGCCAGATTTTAGTCAGAGAATTATCCTAGTGAAATAAGTATAACAGACTGGAAAAACTTGCAAATTCATTACTGAAAAAGTAACAACTGGAATAAAATGACGATTCTTTTCCGAAATATCCAATGAATTTTTCTGAATCGGGAAAAATAATCTTATTTCCCCATTCATGTATAATTGCTTAATCTTTGATAAATCGTGATATCTCAGCCAAACGACAAAGAACAATCAGCCTAAATTCGACACTTTTTTTTAGTTGATTTTTGAAGTCGAATGAGTCAAACAGTTGCTGACAGTGGGCCAATCACTCCCCTTTCCCCCCCTACTGCCGCCTCTGTCTAGTTATAATGATGATATTCACAAAAATTGTTTTATATTATATGCATGTGTGTATATAACAGACAATCAAACGAAATTAAGGAAAATCTCACCTTTAATGACTCTCGTAATAGCAATTTCTCATTAATTACAGGTTTTAGTCTAAAACTCCGCATTTCAGATACTATTTCTAAAGCATGCACCTGTTCCATATTCAATAAAGTAGATGGAAGAGACATCATTACGGAAATTTTTGATATAGCAAGGAAATTCTTGAGAACGCCACTGAGACTGCAGTTCCTGTTTCCAACACAAACAATAATTAATGACAAGATCTACATATAAAATTATTTTCTGAAAAAAAAAAACTTTTATTACCAGAATTCAGGATTTTTTTTAACTGATGATGCATCAGGAATCAAACCAAATGATTCTCCTAGATTGAGAGAAAAATAGTTAAAACAAAATAACAAACAGAATTAAGTAGATGAACACAGCATTAATATAATCTCTTCACTTAAGATGTAGTTTACGCATAAGAACCCCCAATTTTATTAAAATATGTTAATATTTAGACTATTTAAGTTACCGACATGACAAAAATTAAGAATTTTATCTATACAGCTTATAAAAATAACCTACATTGTAAAAAGTAAAACTCGGGGAATTTCATAAAAATTAATTACAGTATCATATAAGAAATATTAGTAAGAAAAATTAAACGCCTGTTAATTTTTGATTTCGAATTATACTTACGTCTATTACACATATAATTCGGAACTTCTTTCAAAAAATTTATGCAACCTTCTATATCTACCTGAAATTTAATATATATAGATAGATAGATAATAATTTAACCATGAATTATATCTACATAGTTACATTGAAAGCATTTCATAAGATTAAAAGTCTGTAAAATATCATAGAAGCAAAAGTTATTCAGTTTGCAATACAAAATCCAAAAATAAGACAAGAGGAAAAACGTTTACGGAAAAAAAATTATCAGTGAGGAAAATTTAATTTCACTATTTTGTACATTTCATTATTTTTTTATATTAATACAATATCATCAATTCGGATTGCAAAAAAACGCCAACAGTACTAATAGTGACGTTCAGTAATGACTTATACGTAATACTCAGAATTACGGATGGCTTTGTACTTGCTCATGATGCATTTTAATGTTCGTATTTATTTATTAACTTAAAGCTGACGACGATGAGTGTTGTCAGTCGTCCATTTATTGATGTTTAAAATTTTTGTTTTAAATGTTACCCACCATAAGCACAGTAATGATTTAAGATTAATTTAAGAAATGCAAGTAACAAATATTTGGGCACACATTTACTAGTGTTCGCTATTTCTATTTATTTATTTTGAAAGCTAAAAATATCGAGTATTTTTCTTGTGCCTGCTTTAACATTTACAACATTCGAATGGCAGGATTTAAGAGTAGGAAAATGAGACTATTAAAGATACTCACATGACAAGACTTATGAAGTAACTTTAACAGTTATGTGAGAAAGGTTTTAAGAAAGACGGTTTGAAGTTCGTTGCGGAGGAAATAGTAAATGTGTCCAAGTGAGCGTTACGATAATAGGCTTAAAGAATAGTATACTGTATAGTGAAAGAATACAAGAAAGAGCCATAACTTGTTCCAGACGTTTTAGCGAATGCTATCGACGAACGAAAATTACAATAGCATGAAAGAGAACAAGCAAAACAGGATCTTAAATTAGAGGTAACAAGGCTTTAAGCTCAATCTCATATTGAGTCCTTTTTAGCTAATTCTGATTAAACAATACAAAAAAACGAAAATTTTCTTTGTCTAGATTAGAATGGAAACAATAAGAGTCAATTTGAAGTCCATTTAAACAGATTCGCAATGATGATGAAATCGTACCAGAAAAATTCCAGTATCTGCAAGCATCTGGTTTCAAGCTGGTTTCTGCCATCTGGCAAGCTGGTTTCGTGCCAGGAAAGTTGTTGAGAATTTCCAGCAAAATGGCACCAATTATTATGAAGCTGTTGAAGATTGAAATCTCGTTTGGGCAGGAATGAACGCTTTTATAAAAACTTTATGTGAAAGAACTACTGAAATTGACTATATTGACCTCTTCGTGTGATAAACTTGAATCATATTTACGAATGCCGGAAACGTAAGGTACGACTATGTGATTTAATTTTATATCTTATGGTTAAATCCTTTTTCCTGGTTACTTTTTCAAAGCATGGAATAACAGCAGCATCTCTAATACTGATGCAAAAAGAATGAATAATCTAACGCAATTCCTGAAAAGAGAATTTGAAGGGAATGAGAATATCATTCACAGTGGTAGGCTTATTAACAACACTTGCGAATACAGATGCTAAGAAGTTATACGATAGAAAACATTCCAATTCTTTTTTTCCGCAGGAAAAGAGCTTAGCTCAGAAGGAAGAAAAAATAGCAAACGATAAACATTTTTGCTTTGTTTATCTCCTAGCCACACAATAAAACGCCGAGTGTTTTAAAGGTGTTTAATATGTTCAAAGAAATGTGTTCCTTTAATATACTACAAAATACTACGATATTTGTTCATACTACAAAAATAAAACGAAGACGAATTGTTTGGAGAACTCACTATTAAAAAGTTGAAGCATATCTGTTATGAAATGAAAGAAAAATTTTAATGCAATTAAGATTTTAGCCCATATAAACAATCATTTGTGTGAATATAAGATCTGTCTGTAATGGTTCATGCTTCAGGAAACAAGAAGAAAATATTGAACTTACTGATATTAGTGATAGATATTATCGATATTCTTAGAAAAGCCTACTTTTAGTAGTAGGAGAAATATGCTTTCATCGTGTTTTTTAGCTTAGATTTTAATAGCTAAAGTATCCCAAGAAGAACTTTCAGATTCTAATTTTTTGTCTACAGAAACCTCTAGCTAGTAATAGCTATTATTGATAGCTATTCTGGATATTTTGGCTTTAAACGGTTCCAATATCCTACCTCTGAAGCTGTAATTATTTATTTGAAAGATAGCTTACCAGATATCTTGGAGTCGGATAATGGTCCACAGTATAGATCACGTGCGTTTCATAATTTTGTACGCGAGTGGAAGATCCAGGAAATTTTAAGCCCATAATATGCTAAATCGAATGGATTAGCTGAACGCTATGTACAAACAGCCATATTAATTTTAAAGTGATGCAAAATCCAAAGAACTGATCACAGATGCGCTCTCTTGAATCGGCGAAATAATCCACATGTATAATTACTTTCTCCTGCTCAACGACTTTTTGGATTAAGTTCTTATTGTGTCTAAGCTTTAAAACTATTTTCTTTTTTTTAGAGAAACTGCACGCTTAACGCTGCATCTGTAAATAAATTTAATTATGGAGCTTAATAAAAATGCCATAATAGACAAAATAGAAGTAGGAATCGCTGTTGTTTTTTATTAAAACAGAAATAGTGGCACAATACTATATGAAACTAAACAAAGTGTTCTCTTTTCTACTAGAATGATTAAAAATGTACATTTTGCATTTAAATATATAATGACAAAAATCAAGTATGCCTTTTGAATGGTTTAATTTAGTTTATTGATAAACAACTTTCAGTTAGCTGTAATGCGTCAGACTAAATGCCATTTCTCTATTTGTCCAAAATAATCATATTGAGATCTAAAGCATTCAAAAGATAAAAGATTTGTCAAAATGATTCTGGAATAGTGGTAAACTGTATGCCTATTGAATGTTTTCTCAATCACCAAACTTATCCAAAATCTCATACAAACCTACAATATTAATAGTAAATTATTTGTCTAAATTTCTTATTTTTAAGTCATTGTATTTTTGAGCTATAGCATTTATATACTCATGAATATTCAGAATGATGTACGATCATCCTGCTGATGGACGTGGCCCAAGATCTGTTAAAAATCTACAGTTCTAGTAATAAAACTATAAGCTAAACTTCAATCCCCACCCTAGTTCTGAATCGTTATGTTTACATAACGATTCAGAACTAGGGTGGGGGGGGGAGAACGATTCAGAACGATCGATATGTTTGCATAAGAATGAATAGACTTCCCGTAGAAGGATTTCATCCAAAACCTCACAGAAATCTACAATTTTGGAATAAAAACAGTTATTTTCAGGCCTGTGCAGTCCATATGAGCAAGATCTTGAGGCACACGAAGGCGCCGAGCTCTACCTTTTAAAAAAGCTCAAACCACAAAAAAAAAACTTCCCTTTAAGAAAATTAACTTTTCATTGTATCCATGATGGTGAAATTCTAATTAATATTCATTAAAACAAGCTGTCCACATCGCTGCGTAACTGAACAGAAAAAAATTTTGTTCTGTTGTTTCTGAATATGAAAGAAAACACGTGATGCCGCTGCTCATGAAATGGTATTAGAGGTGGACAGATTTCTTACCTTCCGTCCGATTTCTTAGATTAAAAAAGGATAAAACTGTTAATTCGGAATTTCAAAGTTTATTAAAAAGAGGAAAGCATTGGAGTTATCTAGATATGCATTCAAGACAAAGAAGCCTGATCAATCTACCGTGAGTATATGGGTGTATTATATGTAACATGTTTCAGCAGATGCTTGGCCGAGGAAAAGAGACTTGAAATTTTAACTTCGATTTATTCATCATGGGAGGTATAATTTTCATACAAAGATTAAACGATGAGTCAGTCTACAACGCGACACAAGAGCAAAAGATATCGATTTTTTTTTTTTTTTTCCTTTCTTTCCAATGATTTTACTATAAGATTTTAAAAGGGATTTCTTTGACACTATAGGCTTAGAAAATGGAATCTTAGATATCTTTAAAAGAATGTTGTAAGCATTGGGGATGTTTATCCCTTTACTCGGATTGTAAGAAAATGCTGAAGTCGTCAGTTTTCTAGAGCGCGTGTTAAAAATAATTGAAAAGAGGGAACTGAATCAGGAAATAAGAAAACATTTTAGATTGAAGTTACTGTAGGATAAATTAAGATAAAAATCAGGAAATTAATTACGATTTAAATTATATAAAAAGATATCATTACGTATATATAATTTTGCAGACGCATTGTCGAAAAGAAGAAACCTTTGAAATTTTAATTTCAATTTATTGCACTAGTGTCATAATTTGTACATCGGCGATGATAAAAAATGCCTGTTTACATCCCGATAAAAGCCCAAAACTGATATACAGTGGTGGTCAAAATTGTGGCACCCTTTAAGAAAAAAATCATTTTCCGATGCTTAAGGGCTCAGAACACTAATTTTTTTTTTTTAAGTAATACCATAAAATTATATACGACAGAAAATATAATTATTCAATATATAGGGTGTTCATTAATTATTGTCGGGGTTTCCGTACCTCATAACTTTCAAATAAAAAATATTACACAAAAACCGATTACGTATTCGTAAATTACAACTCAAAGAATTTTACGTGGCAACAATGCGATCTTAGCGCATTTGCAGTCTGGGTAATTATGACGTCATAAATAAAAATGGCGACCGTGCAAGAAAAGCAATGTGTGTATTGTGGTTTTTCGAAACTAAATCAGTCATAACTACTCAACGTCGCTTCAGGACCACGTACAAGAAAGATCCTCCTTCGGAAAATTCTATCAAACGCTGGTTAGCACAATTTCAGGAAACTGGTAGCGTTCTACACCGAAAGGGAGCGGGAAGACCGAGCACATACGGCGATATGGAATGTTCTCCATAACCGCCTTCAACTGAATGCCTACAAAGTGCAAATTGTGCAAGCTTTACATTTTAATATCATTAATAAAATTCTTTGAGTTGTAATTTACGAATATGTAATCGGTTTTTGCGTAATATTTTTTATTAGAAAGTTATGAGGTACGAAAACCCCGACAATAATTAATGAACACCCTATATTACTGGAATAGCTTTTATGCAGGAAATTTTATTACGACATGTTATAAAAAAGAAAAGTGAAACACATAGAAAAAATGGTGATATAAAAACAATCTGATAATGCCACTTAATATTTAGTTGGGTAACCTTAAGCTTTCAGTAAGGCCTTACAACGCCTTCCCATGGAGTAAACCAACTTTTTAAGTTAATCAGCTGTTGCAGTATGAAACCATGATGTAATTATTGATTCGACTCACTGGGTTTTATTGCTGGGTTGTTTCTCACACACAAGTTTCTTTAGCCGCTTCCATAAATTTTCGATTGAGTTAAGATCTGGACTATTTAGAGGCAACTTCAGTAAAAAAATGCGATTATTTTAAAAACTTTTTTTTTTTTTTTTTGCACAAATTAGCGACATGGCGTGGAGCTAAATCTTGTTGAAATATAAATGCTTGATTGTCTTGGAAGAGAACGTGATAGAGAGGCTTCACTTTGGCTTCAAATATTTCATTTAAGTATTTTTGGGCATATATATTTCCATTTATCACAGAAATACTACCCACAATTTTTGATGTCATGAAACCCCATACCATGGCACTAATTAGATTGGATGTTTCACTTTAAGTGTAATGCTTTCTGGATGCATATCTTTGCCAATTCTTCATCTTACGTATTTTAGGCCACTGCTATCAATAGGAAGATTTTGACATCATCACTCCAAATAACACAGTGCCATTCTTCCCTTTTCCGATTAACATGGGTTTTAGCCCAATTTAATCATTTCAACCTTTGTTTCAGAGATAAAAATGGCTTTTTTGGTGCATTTCTAGTATTTAAACCAAATATTTTCAGACTGAGTCGAACAGACCTTGAACTAACCTTTACATTACATTGTGCCATTTCTTCTTGCATACTGACACATGATTTTCTTTTGTCACGTAAGCTTAGTCTTTCAATTTTCTTATCAGTTGATGTTGTGCATCTTTTTTCTTTGCCAGTTTTGTAGAGATTGAGTCTCCTTATTTTTATTTCAAAATAATTCTTCAGTAAATTTCCCTTCAAAAATTTAGAAATGCTACCTTTAGTTACGTTTCCACCAATATTTTTTCCAATTTCTCCATAACTGTAGCCTTGATCACTTAAGAGCATTATTTTACATCAGTCAACTGTTGTAACTGACCAGTCAACTGTTTGTGCCATTTCTATCATTTAATTACGTTTAATAAGCTTACTGAATGATATAAAACAATAAGAACAATTTACTTGCAATCACTTAATACGCTGACAAATATTTTCGCTTGAACTCAAATAATATCAAGAGTTTAATCCTACTGTAATCTGGTTCATTCGTTGGCCAAAACAAACGATACCTATCTGTCTTCCTGTTCGTACGCTACAATGCGCTCATCAGGGCTTGGATAAAGGATCATGATAATATATAGAAATTGAAATTAGGAATAACAAAAATCGCTAAGAAACTCCAAGACTGGTGCTTATATTAAAGCATTTATATCAAAATTCAATGGCGTAGAGCCATTTAAAAAATGACATACATAAATTATGCCCAAAAAAGTATATTCTCTGTCCACATGAGAAGACAAAATCTATAAATGTTTTAAAAAGCATATAGGTATTGTCTTCAAATTATGTAACAATATTAGAATATAGGCATGAAGCTAAAGCTAAAAACTCAAATGAATTAAGTTCGTGTTCCTTTTATGTCATCAGTTGAGTTTGCCAAGGTTAGGCCTCAAAATACTTCAGTGCCTGTGGCCTCATCTTGTCAAAATCCGCAGCTGCTCATTTAGCCAAATATGTAAAAGAAAGTAGAGGAAAACCATTATATTTATCTTGAAATAAGGTATTCATAAACATTGTTAAAGAAATCTCGATGCTAACTACTTTTCACTAAATACATTCATTATATCATATGGATCAACAGACTGTAGTAGTAAGAAGTATTTTGGAATATTCGATTGTGACGAGAGAGAGAGAGAGAACATTTCCTTACATTCATAAAAATTGAAAATTACTAATCATTAACCATTACTATTTTAAATTTCTTGAAAAATACAACATTGATGTAAGAAATATGAAGGGTCATATCTATGACAATACCTCAAATCCGTCTATTTGTTAAACGTCTTCTAGTTTACATTATCAAGATAAACCAAGTCAAACACTATGTGAATTTGCAGAAAATGGAACAAAAAATTTGACACATTTTTAAAATTTTGTTTAAAATTAAATATTTTTTATTTCAGTTTGTTACAACATTTTCTTCATAAAATAATTCTTTCTCTTAAAAATATTTGTCAATAATTTAAAATAACGTTAAGTAAATTTCAAATAATTTAAAACTTATTTTCAATTATAAATTTAAAATATGTATTTTTAATTTAAGTAAGATAATAATAGTAATTTAATGATTCATAATATGCATTTTTATTAAAAAATTAGAATATCAATATGAAATTAAAGTAAATAAAATATATTGGGTATTGAAAAATGGAGATGCCGAAGACTAATTTGTCTATGGGCCACTATTGGTCTTAATCCAGGCCTAGAATTCAATAATATGCTCACAGATAATAAAGAACTAGCATCTTCTTTAGATGTTGATAATAGTTTTAGAAGCCAAGAAACTTGCGAAAGTGAAGATTAGCCTATACAAATGAACTTTCAAGTAAATATTTCTTTGGAATGTTAAATATTGCTATGTCATATTAATTTGAAAAGTTTGATTGCCTCAATCAGAAGCCTAAATCTTAGTGGAATATTTCTGACTTTAAAACTCTTAAAAAAACCAGCTGAATTTATAATCAAAAACTGGAAGAAACATTAACTAATAAAAATCAAAGTGACAGGAATAGAGCATAAATTAAAGTTTTTGCAATATTTTATAAAAATTATAACATCTCCTGTTGGAACTGCAAGCTATATTGTTGGCAACCCTTTAAATCATTTCTTTTTTAACAATTACATTGCTTTACACTTTCATTAACAATTTGTAATCAATGGCAAGAGCAGAGATTATTTTTTTAACTGAGACTAAATTACCCAATATTTACTGTAGGTCAATAAATTGGTAAATCTTGCAGTTATTTCTATTGAGAGTGATATTCTATAAAAACTAGATATAGATTTAAATATCAACAGATTTGCGGAAAAACAAAGTCGAAAACAATTTTAAGATATATTGCCTAATATTATTAATTTTCATAATTAAACTCCTACCAAATGTTGTAATTATTTTGCTTAAAATTGTCTCCATTTATTTGTTTATTGTATGTTACATGTTTTTGTTAACATGATCGAGCATAGTTTAAATGAAAATAGATTTAATGTGTTGGTATAATTTTATGTCAATAAAATCATTAAAATTAAATATTTCTTTGTCTACAATTCTAAATTACATCTCTCTTTAGCTATATATTTTTCAAATATTTAACATATTACATATTTAAATTAATTTTTTTCTAATTGTAAGCTGCTAATTTTAAACAATATATTTGCTGCTAGATATGTTTATTAGTCCCCTTCGCTTGCAATGCGTTTATTTTTTTTAATATATTTTCCTTCTTTCAATAAATTTTGCTTCATATATTTTTCAATAAATGTGTTTGAGAGTATGTTTTAATGAAGTACAAACGTTTGCACATTTTAAAAGCTAAAATAATTAACTTTTCACATTACTTTTATACCAACAAAACTTCAGTTCAAGGGTTAACTTTGAGCCCTTTTCCCAAATAACGTCTCTGCATAAAACCACTCACTTGCATGACGCCGCCGATTAGACTTGGCGGGGCTATAGTTGTTATCGTGTTCACAGATAGAATTATAAATATTTTTTTAAGTTCGGGAAGAGGTCTAAAACATAGAAATTCATTAAAATCACAAAGTAATTACTACACATTTTCTTTGTAAACTTCAAACAAAAACAAAAAAAAATCAATGATCTCTTACCAAAATAAAACGACCGGTTTTCATAACTTCAAAACCATCAACATTTCGGTTTTTTAGAACAATTATCGAAAATACAATCATATGGCGGCAGTCAACGCAAACATTTGGAATGGTTTTTTGAAAAACAGTTTCTAGAATTTTATCAATATCTCTTGTATTTGTGACAATTCCTTCGGTCAAATTACTTCCCACCTGGAAAGGAAGAGAGCTATTATTTAACTTATGGTTTGTAAGGATTAAAATTCAAAGGAAATATATCTAGCAACAACGCTAAAGCGAATTATGCCTAAAGGAAAAAAAATCAAAGCATTCATTCATTTCATCATGACAAAATTAATACAGCTATTCAAGCTGAAAAAATATTTTTCACTTAAAATTACAGAAAGAAATAATTACTGATGGCAGTACAACAATTGCTAACATTGAATTCATTAAATATCAATTAAACATTAAATGGAAAGAGAAAGTCAAATTAAAATTGATAAATACATTTCAATAAAAATTTAAATTGAAAGAACATTCAAGTCTCAGAAATCCAATAAAAAAAGGAACTTAAAATTTTTCATTCAAATAAAATTTCAAATAAGGCCTCAATCCAAATATCTTTAAATTTAAGAATGGTAATTCATGTAAGCTTCTTAAAATGTCGTAAGCTATCTATTTAAAGAATCAATTGCACATTTTATTAATGTTCTAATCAGTATGTAATGTTCTAATCAGTAAGGTTTCTGAAAATTTGGGAGGGGGGGGACCCTACTTATCTTTTTACAACCATTTAACAATTCACACATGCAACTAATAGAAACCGAAAATTAGAAATAAGGTATTAATAAATACCACCTGAAATTTTATTAATATAAAATATAATAAATTTCTTTAATATTAACAAAGAAATGCCTTCAAGATTTAATATTTTATGACTGTTGACCTTATTGTACAAAATAAGTATTCACAAGTTTCTCAGAAAAAAATGGACTTATAACAAAATATTACATATATTATAAAAAATTATGGGAAAAAATGAAATTCAAAAAATAAACGCTTTTAAGTGACTGCATTTAAAACTTTTTTTCGAATGGTGTTCCCAAAGAATTTTAATGGCTATTTCATTCTTATTTAAATTATTAGTCCAGTTACAAAATAAACTATTTATAATTTTATTATTCCATATTTTATAGTAAATTAACTTACTTGATTTGCTAATTCAACTACTTTTACATCATTTGTAGCAGTATAAAAGTTATGTAATAAATCAATTATTCCTTTATTATTTACTTCAATGCAGCATACATGGAGAGAGATATCACAGTTTTCTTCAGAGCTCACAGCTGTATATATATTATTCAGAATAACTGAACTAAAGGTCATCTATTCAAAGAAATGAGAAACATTTTAATTCCTTTCTGGGGGCGAAAATCGCAAACAAACATTAATAAATAAAAAGCAGATTCATACCATATCTACAGCATGAGTTATATCATTTCCAAAAGGCTTGTAGCTATTCAAAAGAAAACAGATTCAAAATACGCTGAGGATTATCCAGATTTAAATTTAATGTAACTACATATTTCATGTTATTTAACAGCGATATTTTATAAATGTTTCTAAGATCTTCAAATAATTCAAATCTAAATAATAAGACTTTTTTTTTAAACAAATCATTCCACATTTTATATTTTTTCCAATATAATAAAAATAAATTTTAGTCAAATGGTAGACAATTACTGTGAAGAAGACCGTCCACGTTCAAAAACAAACTGAAGTGAAAGGACTGTTCACAAGCCTGCGTGCTCATGTTCCATCAATATAAAATATGTTTCGTAACTGATTGTATATAAACATTGTACATAGCTGTGTTTTGAGTGTGAATTGATAAAAATATGCTGCGTTGAAATCAAATAAATATTTTAAAATGCAAGTGACTGTATTTGCTGATGGATTTTATCACCTTTGAGTAATTCAACGAATTAAAGAAGAAATCGAGTAGATTTAAAGGACCTGATATATCGAAACACTTCTGAAACGAAATCAGATGCAACATTTGTGGCGTCCGCGACAGGATACTTTAATCTTGTGAGGGATTTATAGAATATTATTTGCATTTGAAATCCTGGATGCTCTTAAAATGAAGCGAAAGTCGTTAAGAACTTCCTTTACCAATGCAGAGAGAAATTTGGCGCAATTCTTGGCGATACTTGAAATTGACGCTAAGGATATTGATAAACTTCACGTATTAAATTCACAACTGGAGGATAAATTTTCTCGTTTGGATGAGATTCAAAACGAAATATCCTCAATACTTTTAGAAGAGAACACAGCCGAATACGAAACAGATTTTGAAGCTGCTTAAAATTACCGAGATGGGTGTCTCGAACTGAAATCGAAAATGACGACATTCTTAAATAAAAATTCCAGATGTGTTTCAGAATGTTCTTCAAAAAACAATGCTGCGAAATTGAAACTACCGAAATTTGAATTAAAGAAATTTTCTGATGATTCGAAAGAATTCCTCACATTTTGGAGTATTTTTTCTAAAATTCATGAATCGGATGAGTTATCTGAAATCGATAAATTCCAGTATTTATAGCAAGCGATGGTGCCTGAATCCAAAGCTGCAAGATTGATTTCCAGTTTTCCAATGACATCTGAAAATTATTCTAAAGCGGTTCAACAGTTGAAAATAAAATTTAATAGGGAGGATCTTTTAGTACAGATCTATGTTCGAGATTTTCTTTCTCTTGTTATAAAGAATGCTACTGCCGGAAGGAGTTCTCCTGATTTAGTGAGCCTCTACGACATGTTGGAAACGAAGCTAAGAGCTTTGGAGAGCTTGGGATGCACGAAAGAAAAATTTGCGGACTTTCTGGAGCCTCTTGTCGAATTATGTTTGCCTGAAAGTGTTCTATGTACGTGCCTGGGAAAGGAGCCGAGTTTCGGAAGATAATAATGACTCTACAAGTCAAAGATCTCTCGAAAAATTAATGTGTTTTTTGCGTCATGAAGTCGAACCGGAGGAGATAAGTTTAGCTAGAGAGGGATTTGGTAAAAATAATGGAGTAGTTAAACGAAATAGTAAAATTATAGTTGCAGATGTCGCGGATGTAGCAACGACAGCCATGTTAGTAAGTACAAATGCTTCTCATGACGGGATACCCAAAGGTAAGCCAAATTGTGCATTTTGTGAGAAATCTCATTTGAGTTCCGATTGTCTTTTGGCTCAAAAAATGTCTTATGATGAAAAGAAGCAAATATTGTTTAAAATGGGAATTTGTTTTAAATGTTTGAATTACGGCCATACAAGTAGAAAATGCAGAGTTAAACTGAAATGTTTAAAATGTAATAAGCAGCATGTAACTTTAATGTGTTCTGATAAAAAAGAAATTCATTCATTTAAAGCTAATGAAAGTAGTGAAGTCCCAAATAATCTGTCGAATAATAATTATAATGATAAAGTATATTTTCAGACTATCTGTGTAGAAATTGTAGGTCAGGGAAATAAAATTCGAGTTCGGGGACTCTTAGACAGTGCGTCTTCCCGTTCATACGTTAGTGATAGAGTTATTAAGTACTTGAAACTAAAATATCTCAGACGTGAAAAGGTAATTCATGGCCTACTTGGAGAGAAAGAAACTGCTCCATTAGAGCATGGTATATATATGCGATAGAAATTAATGATTTAAATGGCTCGTTCAAATTGTGCAGTGGAGTTTTTTCTGAACGTAAGATTTGTGGCTTTGTTCCTAAAATAGAAAACCAGCATATATTAGAGATTTAAGAATAAATAAGATCGAATTATCTGATGCTTTTTGTAACGAAGATGAAATTGACGTTTTATTAGGAGCAGATCTAATTGGGAAATTATTAACGGGAAAGTGCGTTCAGTTAAATTTTGGCTTAGCTGCAATTCATACAAAATTAGGATGGACTGTTATTGGCAAAGAAACTGGACTCGGTTCCAGTAATGATGAAATAGCTGTAGATTCTTCTGTGCAAACAGTTCTGTCTTTGTATGTTAATGATATTTCCTTAAAAAAATTGTGGGAAATTGATTCTTTAGGTATTCGTGATCCCATTGAAAATGTTTCAAAAAGGAAATTATTTGACGAGCAGTTAAAAGAGTTTCATGAAAAATTAATTGTTCTTCCCGATGGCAGGTACGAGGTGGAATTACCATGGAAATCAGATTCTTCGAACTTGCCAGATAATAAAGAATTAGCTTCGAAACGACATGAGAAAACTTTAACGAAACCGCGAAATAATGGTTATCTTCACGAATATCAAAAAATATTCAATGAATGGGAAAATTTAAAAATGATTGAAAGAGTCCCAGATTTAGAATTAAACAAAAAAAATGCCATTATCTTCCGCATAGACCTTTTACTAAAAATAGTAGCCAAAACCCTAAGATAAGACCAGTTTTTACGCGTCGGCACGAGAAAAGGGAAAACCGTCCTTAAACTAATATTTATTTACTGAACCTAATTTAATCGATTTATTACCTGATATTCTTGATAGATTTAGAATATTCCCGATAGGTTTAAGTGCAGACATAGAAAAGGCTTTTCTTCAAATTGGGATTGCTCCACATTATAGGGAATTTCGTTTTTTTCTATCCTAGTAAGGAAGGAGAAATTTATAGGCATTCTAGGCAGAGGCGACGGTAGAATCTTGCCGACGGGGGGTAAGACACATCCGACAGGGGGGGCAATCACAATTTCCCTAATTTGGTTAAAAAATAACTCATAATAATTAATTTTTACATTTAATTAAATGAAATTAAGTATTTTTAGCTTCTTTTTTTATTGAAATACTGACCTTTCTTTCATTGATAAAAATTTACAAAGATATTTGCAAAAAAATGTTCTCAGTTGTTTTTTTTACTGACCTTTAAAAAATTGTCAATATTTGAATCTATATTTTTATGAGATTCTTGAGATTTACTTGCACTAAGATCTAATTTTAGAAAAAAATACAATTTTATTTATTCTAGATTGTAGTATATAGATAGAAACACAGGCTAAGGTAGAATGCGGTATCATTGTAAATTAAACAAATACATGTTCTCATATGGAAGCTATTTAAAATGAATGTAGAAATTATATTCAAAAAGTTTTATAAAAGAAATTTTTTAGAAATCCAGAATGATAAATAAAAAGGAATATTCAGTGTTTTAGCCAAAAACCGATTTTTTTCCCCCTCCTTTGTATAGTCTCCTACCTAAAATAATTTTTATAAGAATTGCAACAACGAGAGGGAATTCAGATGTATTTCGAAACCGAGGCGAATAAGCGAGCGCATACAACAAAAATTTAATATAATTGGGACACGAACGATATAGAATGCTGTAAAGATACAATGATGTTTCTTCGGTAAGATATTTTGTAAAGATATGTACAAACTTAACTATTTTATGCAAGATTGAAAAATGAAAGTGTGAAAAATGAGCGGCTTAAGCATTAGGTTTCGCATGTATTATTTATATGCTAAAAAGCTATCAGACTTAAAAAGACAAAGCGTTTTATTAAACATTTAGATCTGGAATATAAACTGCCCCATCTTCATTTTTAAGCACGTGTTCTTGTGGTTAAGTACTTGTTTCCCTCGAAGCTATTGCAAGCTAATATTCCTCTAAAAAAATTATTTTTATCCCCTCAGTTGCATGCACTGGTTTTTCTTAACCACTTCGTATACAATGACGAGTCTGGATCGGGCATCGAATTACTAAATTTTTAATCTACAATTAAGTGAAAGTATTGAGTAATTTAAAATGCAAAAATCACTTGAAAACTCATCAGTGCCTCAAATGACTTTATATTATTTTAGGAATAAAAATAATAATAATTGTCCTTAATAAGATGGACCAGTTAAGTAAATTCGTATGTCTAGGTAGTAATGTATCATATATGAATATTCTATGAACAAATATTTTAATCAAGACATTATCATTTTATCAAGATATCTTTATGTAAAGTCTATTAAAAATTTAGAAGCACCAGAAATTATATAGATTTTACTGTAAAGAGTATTTATAAAAAAATGAAAGTTTTTTTTAAAAATACTTTTTCCGATTACATAGTTATAATACTGAATGCAGAATCTTAAGAATTTAGGTAGTAATTTATTTAACAAATTTAGTACATACTTGGATAAGCTCTTAGCGTAGCTAAAAAGCTACCATAACATATATATTTATTTTTTGTCGTCATTTTCAGTCGGTAATATTTCTTTAATAATTGTAGCCAGTAAATTAGATTGCATAAAAAAGATATTTTACTGTTAAATAATTTACTATAATACAATTTACTTATTCCAGTAATTTATAATGAATTCACATAACCTGGCTACAGCAACCTAACTCTTCCTAGCATGCATAAAACACAAGAGTATCGAGAGAAAAGAGTGTTTATTAAATTTAGTTTAACCATAAACTAGATTTTAATCAGAGAATTCTCAGTGAAGTAAAATAAAATAAATTTACCAATTCATCACCGAAGAAATAACAATTAGATTTTTAAAAAAATGATTCATTTTATAATCTAAAATCTCATAAAATGATTCATTGAATTCCGAATTAAGGAAAACTATCGCCCTATTCGTGTTTATAATGGCACTTGCCATGGACAAGCTCGCTGACGAAGTCAGCGATTTTAAGCCAAGGGAGCGTCTCTTGTTTTAGTAGCGCTAACTAGGGCCAAGAGTATGTCTTAGCTACTCACGCATCACATTCGCTTGTACAACCCCTTTTTAGAGGTGGGGACATTCACACATCTCACAGGTAGAACAGATGAACAACCATGCCCGATCCGGGACTCGAACCCAGGACGCCCAGGTCACGGGGAAGACGCGCTACTCCTATGCCAGGACGCCTATATCTTGTGAAATATAAAAGTATTTACCCTAAAAATTCCACTTGCAAATAATCGAAGTACTCGATAAAAAATTTTTTCTCATAACTTATGATCACTTCTTAGCCGAAAGACAAATATAAATTGGCAAAAATGTGACTTCTTACTCACTTGACACGTTGTCGGTTATTCTGCCAAAAGTAATGCAAATTATTAGCCGAATGAAAATTTACATAATATGTCTGAAAATTAGCGAACTTCCATCGTATTCAGTTCAGAGTCGGCAGAATGAGATAACTTATTCACACTGTCGGATATACTGCCAAAAGTAATGCTAATTAGAAGCTTAATGAACGACATTTCAATCAAAAGCCTGCAAATCTGTGAATTTAACTTCTACATCTATCAAATTGCGTTCCTAGTCGAGCGATCAAAAATCGTGCGCAAAATGAGGCATTTTATTGACCTGCTACCCTATTGGTTATTTTACCAAACATAATCAAACCGCTTTAACAGCTACTTAATTGCTTACAACATTAATTTTAAGATGGTTTTTACATTTTCATATTCGAGAATGTGTGCTTTTCCACAACCATTTTGAAGTAGTGAAAAATTTTGCCGACGAAACTCTCAATCTCTCGCCGACGGGAGGGGGGGGGCAAGCGGTTGCCGACAGGAAGGCAATTGCCCCCCTACTAACGCCGCCTCTGATTCTAGGGTTGTATTCGGGGTTACTTCTAGCTCTGTTATTTTAAGTGCATCAATTGAAAATCTCCTTGATCACGCTCCTCATGACTTTTCTGACGTGGTGCAGAAATTAAGACATTCATTTTATGTTGATAACGGTCTTATAAGTGTGAATAATGTTACTGAAGAAAAACATTTTATTGAAACAGCGCAAAAGGTGATGTCGAGAGCTTGTTTCAATCTCCGAGGATGGGAAAGTAATTTCCCATGTGAATATATGTGCAAATCTTCTGGTGTAATTTGTGTTTTAGGTATGCTATGGGATCTTGATAATGATTCTCTAATGTGTAATATTAATTTCAAAACTTTAACTTGTGAAACTAGAGTTACTAAAAGATTAATTTTGTCCCTTGTACAGCAAATATTTGACCCATTGGTATTTTAGTCCTAGCCACTTTGCTCCCCAAACTTCTGTTACAGGAAATTTGGAAGAGTAAAATTTCTTGGGACGAAATACTCCCAAGTTATTTTATTGAATAGTTTTGTAAATGGCTAACTGATATATCTTTATTGAAAAATGTAAAAATTCCGCGTTATATGCTAATTCTAGAAACTTCTGAATTTCATGTTTTTGTAGATGCCAGTAAAAAAGTATATGCAGCCTGTATTTTTGTACGATCTGTTGATTCGGATGGAGTAAATGTTACTCTTGTACGGACGAAATCTAGAGTTGCTCCCTTGAAAACTTTGAGCATACCGCGCCTCGAACTGATGGCATGTTGCATTGGGGCAAGGTTGGCGAATTCTGTTCGTAATGCCCTTGACTTACCAGATAGGAGAATGGGGGGAATGGTGGGGAGGCTTTTGGGAACGGTTGGTTCGAGTTCTCAAAGAAATGTTAAGACGCTCTCCCGGAAAATCGATCTTGTCTTTTGAGGACTGTGTTATGTGACTGTGGGTCTGTTATAAATTCGCGTCCCCTAACTTTTATCTCTGAAAATTCAGATGATCTTATTCCTTTAACTCCTATGTTTTTAATTGAGAATCGAAATTTTAGTACTAATGACAGACATAGTCGAGACCTAACGTTTAAGAAAAAGAATAAGATATAGAATTAAGTTGCTGAAAGATTTAAGACTTCGTTTCCGAAAAGAATATTTGAGTTTATTAATTCAAAAACAAAATAAGAAAAAAAAAACATTCATGAACCCAAGATTGGTGAAGTTGTATTAATAGGAGACAACATTAAAAAACGATTGAATTGGCCTTTGGCGATAATGGTAGATGTGTTGCCAGGTCGCGACGGAAGTAAAAACACAGTCTTGAGTTTCTCTGAGACCTGTGCAGCGAATTTTTCCACTAGAATTTAACATTAATGAAATAGATTTTCTCACAAAGAGTGAGAATAAAAGTATTCAAAATGAAACTATATGTAAGGGCGATTTTTCTCACTTCCTCCACCCTTGAAGCTACCGAATGTAAATTTACACGATCTGGCAGATGTATCAAAGCTCCCAATATGCTCGATTCATTCAACCAAATTATGTATGTTTTTGTAGTAGTAATCACTCAAAAAGTGGGGAGAATGTGAAGAAGACCGTCCACGTTTAAAAGCAAACTGAACTGAACGGACTGTTCACGTGCCTGCTCTTGTTCCATGAATATAAAATATGTTTCGTAACTGATTGTATATAAGTATTCTACATAACCGTGTATTGAGTGTGAATTGATAAAAATATGTTGCGTCTAAATCAAATAAATATTCTAAAATGCAAGTGACTGTATTTGCTGATAGATTTTATCACCTTTTTGAGTAATTCACCGAATTAAAGTAGAAATCGGGTAGATTTAAAGGGCCTGATATATCGAAACACTTCTGAAACGAAATCAGATGTAACAATTACATTATGATATAGAATATTGTTATTATACTAATAGCAATTTGTCCTTTGGTACTTATGTAAAATTTTTCTAGCAATTAGATTTTTTTAAATTGTTACAGCTCTTTATACAAAAAAAAAACAACCAAGAAAAAAATGTTTAACAAAAATTCAAGAAAGGGAGAGGGGGCATAATGCAGTTTTGATATTCACAACTTACAGTTCATTAAATAAAATAATATTTGATAGAGAAAGTTCAGAACAGATGAAAAATTTCAAAGTTAATTATATTACTATTAATAGATTTTGAAATCCTTGATTTTATCTTCATTTAAAATGCAAATATCCTTATAATAAATTACACAGTAAGTAAATAGAGAATAATCCTAAACTAATCATTTAGAAAAAATGAAAATCAATATTGGCATTAATTTATGAAGTGAACATTGAAAATAGCATAAAATGCAGCTAGGGGTAGAATGAATTAAGATGGAAAAGTATAAAACTTTATATTCGCTGAATGTCAAAAATATGAAAAGTTCAATCAGATCAAGAATTGTAAAAATTGAACTGGTCGTTTTCATATCTGTAAAAATGTTTTTAATCAGTTCTCTGAAGATTCCAGTAGAATTTTTTTATAAATTTGATTATATATATATATATATATATATATATATATATATATATATATATATATATATATATATATACAGAGAGAGAAAAAGCTCATCTGGTATACTAAAGGAAGAATATACAAAAAAATTTATGAATGAATGATATTGGTTAAAACTAATAGTTAGCTTTCATTTGAATTAATCCCACCTTGCACTTCATTATTTTCTGAAATAAACTGGATGTATTTGAAATAATAAGTTATGTAGCCAAACAAGTCTTTAGTTCAACAGTATTCAAGCATGAAAGGTAAAATTTGAATTTAATGCAGTTAACATTCCATTCTGAAGTTACAGAAAGCTGTTTTAGGGAGAATTTATAATTTTTATTGTGTTAATATGATGAGGATAACATCCAAGTCAACACTATCCTCTCCATACAAAAGTGGCATATAATACCAGTGAATGAATACCCTTGATAAGGTTCTAAAAAATTTTGCCTAGTTAATTTATTAAAAAAGATATTGCTCAATTTTAAGTGCACAAATAATTCATAAACGAGGATAAATAACAAGTTATTCATTTTAAATTTAACAAGGAAAAAATTACATTCATAATAATTATGATGCTTAAACTTATTTTTACATTAGTTTTCCAAGGTCAGCTATTCACCTACTGACAAAAGATTTTGTATATAATCTCCATGATGTTATTTGATATTCTGAATGCTATTATAATATTATAAAGATACAGTAGCAATTGTAGGTATATTGTGCTAATAAGGGTGTGCACCAGCATCAAACAGTACAAAACCAACACAGCAAACTAAAAAATGAAAATAAATTGCTTACAGAATAAATTTTGAATACATACAGAGCAAAAAATTATCTGAAATAATAAACAGAGTATATGAAATCAAACTTTTAATCATCTGAAACAAATTAAAGCTGAAATGATTAGTTATATGCACTTCAAAACAGGCAACATATAAACACGGGGATTATTTAACATGTTAGTTTTTAACTTCCCCCTGTGTTTCTCAATGGTTTAAAGGGTCTTTTTTATAAACAAGATTTTCTCAAAAATAAATATCAGAGTCAAAAGCTACTTGTTAAGCAATTATATTATGTTGATAAATAAGCCTTTCAGCAAATCTATACTCTAATTGTGATAAAATTCAAAAACTAGCAATCGAATACATTTTTTAAATGTAAAAAAAACTGTAGAAAAATTGAATAAAAGTGTTATTAATTAAAATTATAAAATGTAGGGAATATTTTAATTAAAAAAGAATATAAACATAAAAATTACTAACACAAACATAATCCGATTGATACTTTCAACCACATCCTTAGTAATTGATTTAGCTGTTAACTCCAAAACCTCATCCTAAAAACAAATAAATATAAATATATAATGAAAAAATCTACATTATTAAAATAAAATTACTTCCTAACAAAATCTTTTTAACTTAATAAATACAATTATAGAAACTCGCAAAGATAATAAGTGTTGTTAGTTGCAATCTCTTGGTTATAAGTGCTAAAATTAAATAAGCATTATTAATTCCGAATATCTATTTTATATTAGTGCTAATTACTGTCATGTAAAACAGTTAACTGAAGATTAAACGTCAATTACTGATTCTTTTACTTTTTTCAACATTTGTGTATTTTTTTTTTAATTTAGTAGAAATAAAGAAATTCAAACCAATGTGTAAAAAAAGGCTAAATATATTGGAAAAGAATTTTACTACTGTATCATGCCTTTTAAAGTCAACCTACTCTAATGTGCAAGTACTCACTGTATATAAATTTATATCCACATTTCCAAGATGAAATACAAAATGCATTACAGCTATATAAAGGTTTAAATTTTAATTTTCAGGACAAATGTGGAAAAATAATTTAGAAAAAGGTAAAAAAATATAAAGGTTCAAGAATACAGAACTATAGTAAGCTATTTTTAACAGCCATTATTTACCCCCTTCTTCCAATAAAAATTTAATGATATGATTTAGATCAACAAAAATAATATATGAACACAAATAAAAAATTTATCCAAAATTCAACCTTAATTCCATTAGTTTTAAAATGATTTTCCATGTATAACATTTTGCTTCATTAGAAAAGTTTATCAAAAAACAGTTAATATATTTAAAATGATTTTTAAATAATTACTAACATAATAGTAAATTCACAGATCCTTTAAATTTTTTATTTGAAAAAAATCCGATTTTTTACACACTTCCCAAAAATTTTAAAGAAAAGTAACTTAATGTCTAAAGAATGTTTCAATTTTTTCCATTCGTATTCCCCCTCTCCTATTTAAAATTGAGAAAAAGTTCATCACCAATTTGTTATTTGCAGAATAATGCAAAAGTATCAACATAACACAAATTATAAATGTTTATATTAAAAAAATGCATTAAATAAGAAAACCTAATATTAACCACTGCTACAATTATAAAAAAACAGGCCAGATTTTTTAGTAGTCATATTGGCATATGCAGAGTAAAAATATATTCACGCAAATACATTCCTTTTATATTCTTGTTAATCATTTAACTAATAAATACAGATACATTACATACATAGTATTATATTTTTAAACATTTAAACAAAATTGATTCATTCATAAATGTTATAATCTAAAAAAAAATAATAAAAAAAAAAAAACAATGCTGGGAGTTGTAAATATCTCAAATATTCTATATACTATCAGATGAATCAGAATGACAAAACATTCTTAAAATAGAATGTATCATCTAATTAGATAGAAAATAAAATAGTTAAAGGGCTAATATAAGAGAAAATCATAAAAGTAGAAGACTTCCTGATTCAATAGCATAATTAGAAATTGGTTTATCCTCAGGAACTATTTTAATTTAAATAAATGGATTTAAAATAAAAGAAAATTTTACAAAATTTAGAGAGACAACTACTTTGCCAACATGCTAAAAATAAATTATTACAAAAATAAAGTCAAGGAAAACAGTCAAAATGGAAATAGTAAAAAGTTTGAAGAGTGCCAGTTTACAATATTCCAGATGAAAATGAAATTTGAGCGACATGAACACAGAAGTGACATATTTCCTTCATTTATGTCTTTTTTTATTATCATAATAAATGATTTTAAATACAATTTCATGCAATTTACTAGTGTATTGCTATTTGCAGAATAAGTGCAAAGGAAGTTCCCATTTCATTGTTTTACAAAATAACAAAAGGTTTTCACACTCAAACTGCTATTGCAGGATATAATTAAGAATTTCTTTTAATCTATAATTACATAAGATCATTGAACTTCTATTTATGTCTAACCATTGAAAAAATAAATATTTGACACAATTTCAGGGAGTATTGCAGCTTTGTAACCTTAATGTATAAGCTACTGTCAAGGTTGGATAATACTGATTAGAAATCAAAGTCATTATTACACAACCCAATTAATACAAAAACAAATAGTATGATATATCTATGATGTTGTTCAATACTCTTAATGTGGTGCAATATCTTGAAGATGTTATAGCAATATTTTAGAGCATCTTGTACTAACAGGAAGAAACACATACCACTCAAAAAATATCTATGATTATTATAAGTTTTGCAATTCAACAAGTTAAATTTTATTATTAATATACTAATTCCCGGTTTTATGAAAATCTGTTTTAATTTAACACAGCAATGCCTTATAATAAATAAATTTCCTGATAACTAACATGTTTATTCAAAGTAATTTTAGAATATAAAATAACTACACACATACCTGAGAATCCATATCGCAAATGTTATCATACTTAAAAGTTTTCAAAGAAACTTCATCTTGAAAAATAGCAATTTCATTATCGGAAGATAATACAAGCTGTGGAAAAGTAGAATCCTCACAGGTACATCCAGATTTCCTTTAAAAAAGATTTCCTTTTAAGTTAAGAATAAACAACTTGATCATTGATTCTTAAAAGTTTCTTGATCACTTATTGACAAATTTATCTCAATAAAAGTGTTTATTAATTAAAAATCATCTATTATACTATTTTTAACCTACGTTTTTGAAAGCAATACTTGTTTCCATAACAATAACAAAGAAAAATTGACATTATTTGTTCTTTAGACTTTATTTATATTTTTAAAAGAATATCTTTAATGTCTTCAAAAGAATATCTTTAAAAATATCGTTAAATGTCTTATAAAACTAAATTAAATAAAAGTTATATTGCAAAAGCAACTTACTGTACAAATGCACAAACGTCTATTCCACACGTTGTAGGAATCATTTTCTATTTCATATAAGAAAATAAATTTGAAAAATATCTTTGCAATTAAATTAACATTATGCTCTGAATTCACTAAACTTTTTCCCATTGCAATATTTTCTGCATAGCTTTTCAACTTCTAAAGCCGTAACTCCCACCAAAATTGAAACTCTCATTGGTTAGAGTAGCATGTTTTCAACACAGAGAAAAGGAATCAAAACGTTTCATTCTGAAGTTTACTAAACGATTACAGCGCCATCTGAATTGTTTCGCATGCACAAGAGCTAAGCAAAAGCTGCAAATTTTCAAATGCAATTGAAATTTATCGAAATTTTGAGCGACTTTGTGTACTGCCTGCTGTTGCTGCAGGCCGAAACAATTCTTTACTGATTTATATTTAGAATTGCATATTCTCTTTTTTTATATATTAAGATTTCCTTTTTTCTGTACACTCTTTTTCTTTTCTTTTTTTGCATATTTTTAGAATAGAAGCGAACGCAGAAACTCTGGAAAAAATACTAAACAAATTGAGATGCTGTGTGTGTTTCGGAAATCCGCATGAAACACCCATATTATTGTTATTCAAGATTCTTTAATGAGTGCAGGTATGCTTACTAAGTGTTTTGAAATTTTTCTAAAGTTTAATTTGAACTTTACAAAAAATTAGAATTAACTTATTTAGAGAGCATTTTAAACTTCCGCTTGTGTTGTTAAATTACAGTCACGTTTTATAATTTTAGTCGTATAAAGTAATACTTCTAGCTGTTTTTCATTCTGAAGTTTACTAAACGATTACAGCGCCATCTGAATTGCGCCGTCAAATGCTTTAAATAAGATGCAGTGGGCGAAAGTTAACATTCCTATATTGTAATTTTGCTGGAGTGATAAGGCTCACTGCATCTGAATGTATAACTTTTTTCTTTTTGCATATATATTTTGTAAAAATAATATTTTCTAGATATAATACGTAGTTTTCAGCATTAAAGTGAAATGTGGTACCAGAGAACTTGCAGTATGTCTTGAGAAATACTAAAGTGTGTCACAAACATTTTTTTTTTTTAATTTTTATTTCACTAGTACAATAAGGTGTAGTTTAATAAAATTTGTTTATCCTCATATTAAAGAAGATTTATTTTCTATATCTGATTATATTCTTTCTGCTCAAGCTTCACATTCGCCAAAATCCAACAGCCCTCTCTTGCAGTTAATGACCCTATTTTTTCATGTTCCTTCAAGCAACAACGGATTTTGACAATATGAGACTACAGGCGCTGAAGTATTTTCGGACCTATCCTTGGTAAACTCCACTAATGACAAGAAAGTAATACGAATTATATTTATTTGAGTTTTCAACTTTAGCTTCATGCCTTTGTTCTAATATCGTTATATAATTTGAAGCCAGTACCTATAAGCTTTTTAAAGCATATATAGATTTTATTTCTTCTCATTTGGACAGAGAATATACCTTTTAGGCATAATTTATATACTATGTCATTTTTTAAATGGCTCTACGTCATTGAAATTTACTATAAATGCTTTAATATAAGCAAGTCTTGGAGTTTTTTTTAACGATTTTTGTTTTTCATAATTTCAAAGAAATATTTCATTTTGTATATATTATCATGATCCTTTATCCAAGGCCTGGTAAGCACGTTGTAGCGTATGAATAGGAAGGCAGAAAGTACGAAAGGCTATGATAAAATATTATGAATTTATGTAGTTTTAGAAAAAAAAAAAAATGCCGATACAACATTTTGATTCCATGGTAAAAATAAGAGCCTCCTGACGTCTGAAGTTAAAGATACAGTGAAGTCAGAGCACGACCGATTAGGAAATTATTTTCAGAGCATAGATGAAGAAGAAATTATTACATACATTTTATATATATGTAATGTTATGATGTTTTTAATTTAATTTAAATCGTAATTAATTTACTAATTTTTATCTTAATTTAGCCCATGTTACTTCATTCTAAAATGTTCTCTTATTTTCTGATCTGGTTCCCACTTTTTATTTAATTATTCTTAACACGCGCTCTAGAAAATTGAAGACTTCGGCATTTTCTCAAGCTCAGACTGAAGTGATAAGCATCCCTAATGCTTACAACATTCTTTTAAAGATACCTAAGATTCTCTTTTCTAAGTCTATAGTGTCAAAGAAATCCCTTTTGAAATCTTATAATAAAATCATTGAAGGGAAAAATTTCAGTCTCTATTGCTCTTGTGTCGCGATGTAGACTAACTCATCGCTTAATCTTTGTATGAAAATTATGCCTCCCGTGAAGTAAATCGAAGTTGAAATTTTAAAAGTCTCTTCATCTCGGCGAAGCATTTGCTAAAAACATGTTTACAAACACAGACGTGTGTGTGTGTGTGCGTGAGTGCGTGCGTGTGTATAAACATGTTTTTAGCAAATGCTTGGCCGAGATGAAGAAACTTACTTTTGAAATTGTGGAACTCTGATTTATTTCACCATGGGAGGCATAATTTAGAACAAGCCGTAAGAAATAGGTCAGTCTACTTCGCCACACAAGAGCAGAAGAGATCAAAATTTTTCACTTCAGTGGTTTTACAATGAGATTTTGACTGGGATTTCTTTGACAAGTGTAGTCTTAGGAAAGAGAAAATTAGGTATGTTATAAAGAATGTGGTAAGCATTAAGAATTTTGACCTCTTCACTTGCAGCGTGAGAAAATGAGCAGTTTTAATGAGCACGTGCCAAATTAATTAAATTAAAGTGAAAATTGGATCTGAAAATGAAAGAACATTTTAGAATGAGATTAATATGTGCTAAATTAGGATAAAAATGAGGAAATTAAGACTTAAATTAGGTCTATATATATGTTACTATAACTTTAAACGAACAATTCTTGTATGTATATATATATATAATGTATTTCGTGTACCTCGAAAACAGCTCTAGCGATTTGGATCATTTTTTTTATTTATTTAGAAGAGGTTTTGCATTTTAAGTTTACATATATAGGCGTTTTTCCTGAAAAAATGCGATTTTACACACATACACATATGCAAAGAAAACGTTTTTTTTAATAACTATTAGGGCTTTTTTCTATCTGCTCTTTTGCTGAAAATATCATATAGTGCGATCTCGTAAATTTTTGTGATACTTGCATTGTTGCCACAGGATGATAACCTACTGGTACCTCAAGTGCAGTGAAATGACGCTGATGGATGTGAAATGAGGTAAGATTAAAAAATATTCATATGTAATCAGTACGTAGTTCATATCTAAATATTTTCTCCAAAAAAACACGATTTTACAAAAAAAAAAAAAAAAAAAAAAAAAAAGCCAAGTGAAGCTCGGTACAAGTAATATATCTATTTATTCACTATGGATTGATCAGATTTCTTTGTTTTCTATACATATGTATATAATCAATTATATATACTTTGTTGCCTCTCACTTTTATTTTTGACACTAAACTTTAAAGAAATAATTCAAAATGATGAAGGGAATGATTTTTTTCGATCATTGCATCTTCCTAGATAGAATGGGCGGAACAATGTACCAAACGTTCGAATTTTAAATTAAACAGGAGCAAATTTTTTTTTAAATATTATTTTTGTTTTTCTTTATTTAGATTTTAAATAAAAGGAAACTTATTCAATTTAAACAGCGGGAGTGGTCTCATTTTCTAATAAAGGCATCACCCCCTCCCCCACAGAAATTCATGGCATTCCCGGCCTTGCCCAAGGTTCACACGTGCTCAGATTTTTATTTTCAGATACTTGCTTATGAGAGTTTTCTGCTTTGTAGTATAGTGAAGAAAACCAAATTTGTATTGTTGATTCCTTTTTTCTCAATCGAATGTTATTTGACGCTAAACTACAGTTTTAATGTCACTGTCGCATATATTGATATTAAAACTGTAGTAACAAATTTCATTCTTTTAAGTCCACTAATTTGGAAAAAATAATGTTGCGATGTCATTCTCATTAATTTAAGTGATCTCACTTTATTGAAAACAGAAGTATCCGGCTAGAGCGATAATGACACGCTTCGGGAAAAAAAAAAAAAAAAAAAAGAATCTCACTAATCCTAGCAACTCTGATTCTAACGGAAAAGAAAAATTGTACTATGGCACCATAATTCAAGAATTGATGTAAATGCTTACTACTCAAAATTAATCCCTTTATTGGGATAAACAAAAGACTGAGAAATATTCTTTTTATGCTTTTAGCTTATAAGATGCTATTCACCTTCAACAATTAGCTTCTTGTCCACCTTCTTAATAGTAATAATTTATCATGCGACCAAACTTTTGTCAATTGCATTTTACCATAGTAAATAAAAATAACATTTTAAAGCGTTCTTGCACAATAAATATTGACCTGAGTAATTATGCTTGGAAAGTGGTGAAATTGGTGAGAAAAACTGACGTAATCTAACTGAGACGCAATAGTTTCATTTCGCAGTAACTCTCAAAATAGGGTATGGGGTGGACAGACAATTATTGATAACTTATCTGGGGATCATGAAATTTCATGTGGAAAAAAAATTAGCAAAATTGAGCCAGCGGTGAGACTGGATGATTGGTTAGTTTGATTCCTCATTTTTTTTAATATATAGAATGATTTAATAATATCGTTTTTGTCATGTTTTTATCTTAGAAATTCCTTGAATGACATGTCTTTCAAAATTATTTAGTGATTTTTTGTTTTTGTTTTTTGCTGTTAACCAGTTAGAAGGGGAGACAGTGAACAAGAAAATTTGCAGTTGGTATAGCACTACGAAATATGTCTAAATATATTTTGAGGCTCCTATAGATCTCGAGGTACAATGCGACCGCCTCCACTACCCGTGCGGAAAACCACTACTGTCTACAATGTAATTTATTTGGAACTAATGTTTTTGATATTTCGAGGGTTTTTTTTTTAAATATTTTATAGTTTTTTATATTGTAGAAATTTCTCGAATATCACTATTTTTGAAATTATTCATTTATATTTTATTTTTTCATACAGTTATTTCCCCTTGTGTTTCCTTTGACTCCTCATTTTCATTGAGTTTCTTCTTTCCATTGACAACTTAATTGCTCGATGGAGTAAGCTATCGATTAGACTCAAGCTTCTGCTCTATAAAGCAATTTTAAGACCAGTTGATGTATGGTTCTGAAATTTGGGGAGTCATTTCCGCCCAAGACATTAAAAAGTTACAAGTTCTTCAAAATAAGCATCTGATGAACATTGTTAATGCGGCCTAGTACATTAGAAGGAAAGTACTTCATGCTGGCCTCCAAATTGAACTCGTATCGGAAATTATAATAGGAACATCAATAAGGCCGTATTCTTAGGACAAGTTGTACAAAGTTATATTCACTTACGTAAGATTGTTTAAATGTAATTTTCAGCTAATATGTCAGAGGATATAAGTTTTTTTAATACTGTTTCATTCTAAATCAAGTTTTGTGTTTCCAGCTGTAAAGTCATATTATGAAGACTTTCAAGTCTATACTTGAGGCTTCCTCAGCATATTTCAATATATATATATATATATATATATATATAATCTTGAAATATTAATAACAATAGTCTTATTGATTAAGCATTACCAAGAATATTCATAGTTCCTTGATTATATTCCTTCATTGATCATATTATATTCCTGTTCTTGACCCTCTAAAAATAGTGAAGGAATAAACCTCTGCTTTAGAAAACCGGAACTTACATGCATTTTTAGATTAATAATTTAAACAAAAGTAATGTTGGTAAAAATAAAATCGTAGAGGTACTTAGAACCAATATATTGTACAAATATAAAAAGCTTGGATGTTCAGCATGTCATAGTTTCAATACATATAAACTGCCATTTTTCATTTGAATAATATACTTGGGCCAACATACCAAACATGGCTGTTGCACCAATTAATTCCAAATAATTGATCGCAATCAAACAGTAAAGTTTTTTTAGATTATCCATATGTCAGTTTATCGACAATTAATTGAAATACAGAAAGACAATAAAATAAGGTGCCCTGTTTGGAGACAACTGTGAATTAATGAAACCAAATTGCATATAAACTATGAAAGGGACAGAGAACTAAATTCTGCACACAAAATTGCCACTACAATAAACTGTGCAAAGGAAAGGACAGCATATAGAAAATGTTTCACATGAGCCTTGGGACCCCAATGTTTTGGTTCCGGTAGCACTACTTTGTCTCCATGTGAAAATTTCTGTTATTGTATTTTTTTTTTTTTTTTTTTTTTTGCGGAATCGATTTCCCTTTGGTTTCTAAGAGTGCTTACGGAATTTGCTTCATTCTATTTGTTAGTTTTACTAGCCGATACCTTCAAATAGGGAAAGTTATTTTATGATCATCCTGTAGTTGCATTATATAAATTTTTTGAAATGTGACGAAATGCTATTTAAAAAAACTAGTTTTAAGAATTCATACAAGAAATATAAATACTGGAGCAAATAGCTTGTAGATAATTTATAGTTTGGAAAGAACTAATTTTTCTTTCCAAATCATGTGGCAGTTGCTTTTTTCATGTTAAGCAGTATGAACATAATAGTCAGAAAAATCTATAATTAAATAACAAACTAATACTGAATTTGGAATGAAGCAATAACACTTGGTAGAATAGAAATGTAGCCAAATATCAACAGCCAAATTTGTATTAGTTTGACAGTATAATACAAACAATTAAATAGTGAACAAATTAATCAACATATGAAATAAATAATAAAGATAATAAATAGTAGATGATACTCCATTACTTCACAATTTTTTTACTAGACTTTAATAAGTCCATATCATAATTAGGTAAGTCAGAGTAGTAAAAAATAAAATGCATCAACTGTAGATAATAATTAGTATATTTATTAATTCATTTGAAGAATTTGGGGTGGTTTCCTTGCATTAGTCGTATAAATAAAAGGAATATTTCCTTATCATGAAAACAGGTTTTAATTGCTTTCTTAAAAATTTTCACACCTAAATCTTAATGCTTATCATATTGAAATGATAATGCTAGTTTATACATTACTAAAGTTTCTACTATTTTAGAAATAGACAAAATGAAATTCTTTATGTCAATGTTTATGAAATAAAGCACAAAGATATCCTTATCAAATATGAAATCATGATAAAAAGAATTAAGTAATGATTCTAGCAAGTCTATTTGAATCACTACAAGGAAACTGAAAGCTAAATTTAGAAAGGCCTACACTAGCAAACTTTTTTTGGGGGGGGATGTAATCTGCTTAATAGACACTGCTCACAACTGATGAAATTTTTTAATATT
The DNA here is from genome assembly GCF_947563725.1 of Argiope bruennichi. Classification (NCBI taxonomy): domain Eukaryota; kingdom Metazoa; phylum Arthropoda; class Arachnida; order Araneae; family Araneidae; genus Argiope; species Argiope bruennichi. Next base: position 56,765,273 of record NC_079163.1, read on the forward strand.
AATAAAATTAAATATAATAGAAAAAGAAAATTGTGATATATATTTATTATGAAAACATTTCATGATCAAACATAAACAAAAAACAATGGAGTAATAAATATGGAGGGAATGCCATGCAATATTAAAACATGATATTCTTTGTTTTCATATTTATTATTCTGTTTTATTATTTTTTATATTTCAAAATTGTCACCTCAGGCGACCAATTGTTTCACTAGGAGTATTGGTTGTATTTATTTCCAGATAAATTATTTAGATATAATTTCATGTCTATGGTTCTGTCAAATTGTTCAACATTAAAGCCAATTGTCTGACAAAGTTTATTTTAATAATCTTAAATATTCTTATTTACTCTGTGTATTATGTTCATGAACTTTTCAAATGGAGATTGTTCCCATAACATAATAATGCTGTTAAAAAAATATAAATTACCCTTTATCTATCTTCTAAATTTGCAGCATTGTAATTTCTTCAGATATTAAACACAATCCTTCTTACTTAGCTTTCAACAATGTGGAAAGTCAAATGATTAAATATTTGATACAAATATGTAACTTATTGTATGTAGGGGAAAAAATGTAAAAATTTGAAAATTGAAAAATAAAATGCATCAACTGCAAGTTCTATACAGCTATAAAATATAAATAAATGTGTTTATGATTGACAAACAGAAATATTTGAAATTATTCATCTCACGCAGATTCCCTATTAAAGATATTTAACTGGCCTTTTTAATAATTTCATTGTATAAGAATAGTTCGTATTTGAATTAAATCAATCACACACAAAAATATGTGAATTCAAGTTTTAATTGTGGAACATGACTCATTATATGTAAAAACAAATAAGCTTTTATTACATGATATGATGGAAATCTATTAACAATCACCAACATAGCATCCCTTCAAAAAAATAAAGTAAGATTTATCTTTAATAAATTCTCGGTATAATGATATATACAAGGTATTTTATCACATAAATATTTTTTTTCTGAATATATAAAAACAATGTTTGCGGTGTTTTTCTTTTCAGCATATTAGGAAATCATAGCTGCAATACAGAAAATCCATAAGGAACATATTGTGAAAATAAATTTTATTGTTAAATATCAATATCACATTAACTTTACATTCATAATGTAATTTATAAATTTCTAAAAATGTTCCTAAGCTGTTAATAAAATGCATCATGAGAGCTAATTTGTAAACTGCAAAACATTTACAAAGATAAGAAATAGCGATTTAAAAATAGACATTAATAAAGGTAAAATTAAAAATAATTTTTCTCACTAGATATTAAAACTTTTTCTAACAAAACAATGATGTTCACATATAAAAACAACGACAACGCTTTCCCGCGTGCTCAGCTATTCAATTCAGCAGGGAAAAGCGTTACGCTACTACTCAATAATTAAATGACAACACTTATCACGAGTGCCGTTCTGCTCCTAACTTCCTTTCCTTTCCTTTATTAGAAAATCTGGAATTTGATGGTGATGGTTTGCACCATCATTATCGAATTCAAGAATTTCAACAGGTAGTTGCTTGAATGAATAATATAGCTTTATTTCGTATAAAAATAGTGGTGTGTTTGTGATGCTATATTTGTTTGTCTGGTAGCGGTATATTTGTTTGCAGATAGAAGATATTGATAAAATATCTTGAAGTTACAGAAGAATTTCTAGTTTAAATATTTTAAAATACTGTAACTAACGGTTCGGACATTTCCCTACTTTTATTTACCAAAAGAATGAATACTGTAATCGATTTGTATGGCTATACCAAAAACATTTATTAAAAAATTGTTAAATATTAAATAGCTTTTATTTTCTCTTAAATTTATTAACCTTAAACTGCGTCTAATACGATGCGAATCTATTTAGTCCATTTTTCTGACTGAACTTAATCAAGAATTCGAGAGCATGTAAAGTTATTGAGAAGCTTTAGTATAAGATTTATTTTGAGGTGTTTATCTTGATATTTTTAATATAAGGCTTATTTTAAGTTTATTTTGATAAGGTATATTTGTATATATAATGCATTAATATATAATAAGGTATATATAATGCATTAATCGATACATATCTTCAGGAAATTATTTAGAATGAACTGCTTAAATTGAGAGGCGCTGCAGCATCTGTCCAACGAGAAGACGACAAGAGCGCCTCTAAGTACATTGCTTTATTCTGTATTACTTTTGGTTTTACAATTCTGTGATAAAATATTAACAGACAATTATACTTGAACTTGAAATTATAGTATTTTGTTATTTTAACATAATTTGAAATTGTGATGGCGGACATGTTTATAGTAGAATCACTTGGAAGGTTTTTAATTCTCAAAGACAGAATGAAATTAGCATCACAAAAATAGAAATAATGTTACATACACTTGACATATTCTTTAAGCTATCTCCTATAGAAAAATAGTTTTCCAAAAACATGCTACCTCTATCCTTTGATTTCTCGAATCTTAAAATGATCTTATAAAATATATTATGCTCTTACAATGTTTTTTTTTTTTTTTTTTTTTTTTTTTTTTCTAATTTTAAAACAAACTGCTTGCATTAGTTATACGAAAAGCCATAGTGTATTAAGACTTTTACTGATCTTGAGACTGATAGTAGCAGAGGAAAAAATAGTTTGAAATGTTTCAGTAATGCATCAAATAGAAAAAGTAAAATGATTTCTGATTGGCGTTTAAAATGAGAAGAGAAACGGTTGAAACTGAAACAATTAATTTGTGAAGAGGTTAGGATGATTTTAATTGCAATGTCCATTTAACAGTAGAATAAGGGAATGCATATTTTGCCTTTGCAATTAGCATAGTTGATAAGCTCTTTCATTATTTGATTTTCGTGAGTGTTGATTTGATTAAAAAATTTTCGTTAGAGTCCTTTGGTGAAATCATCAAGCCTTGAGTTTCATTGTTCTGAATAAACCAATGATGAGAATTGATGATAATACGAAGTATTTTGTTCAGGTTAGTTTTAGGCCCAAATCCCCATATTTGAGAAGCATAATCTAGAATAGGTATTAAAATTTATTTTGTATAAAAGTAATTTATTCTTCAGGGAAAAGAGGGAGAGTTTGCCTGTCAGAGGAATATAAATGCAATTTCTGAAATGAGTGAAAGAAATTTTCTATTTAGGTTTATGTTACTTATTTAAATTTGGGTTTCAATTAAAGACAGTAGTACTTATAATTTTTTTAATGTAACAAATGAGTTCTTTATATTTCTTTTTACGGATAAATAAATGCAAACAAAGATATTGACTTAATTAATACAAATGAGTCAAGATTCTGTGCATTATTTGATTAAATGTCCCATATATATATTTTTTTGTTCATATATTATAATTATACTAAACTAGCTGGTACCCGGCGCGTCGCTGCCGCAGAAGAAATAATTTTGGAAATATCGTTTGAAATTTGAAATAGCTGTCTTGTTTAATTAGAAATGATAAAAGAATGATATTTATTTTCTTATCGGCAATGAATACATTCATTGAAATTTAATGATATGTAAAGGAGAAGTGCAAATAATATTTATTCTATTTTTTTTTTAACTTTATTTTTCAAGTGCTTAAGGGTAGACAATATCTTTTGCTTTTCCGCCTTCAGCAGAAACAAACAAAATTCTGGGTTGTCCGCCTTGTAAGCATCCAGCATACAAATGACCATGTGAAAAGCATGGATTCTAGGTTCAATTCGCACGCTTGAAGTTACTGACCTTGCGCCGTGTTGATGGTCATCGAGAATGGGGAACTGCAGTCGTTTGAAATCAAAAAAACATGTCGGTGGGAACGCGGGGAATGAGCACATCTTCTTCAATCGGCTTTCCATTAAGAACAGTTGCCTTACTTTTTGCCGCATATTGGTCTTTTGATTCTGATGCGCGTGACCAGGAAGCATATAACCGTTGTCTTTCGATTCTTGCCGCATGTTGATCTTGAGATTCTGAAGCACATGAATTTGCAATTCTTAAACGGTCTGCTTTATTGTTCGCTTGTCGTTCCTCGTTTGTTAGAAAAGCTCTAATTGGCTAATTTCTACGTGCTGCGCTGGTAGATCTACTAAGCGACGAACGTTTGGGGACATATTTTTTGTCGAAGCAATCAACACAATATACGCTTGTATAACCGAAATATCATTTGTCGAATCACTGAATAAATAGAAAAATTATTGTTTGCATTGGAAAATTTTCATTATGTATAACTTAACTTGATCGGCATCGATAATAATAATATCGATGCCGATCGATAATTTTGTATATCGTTCAGTATCGATAATTTTGTATATGTGAGATAAACTCGGAATATGTGCGGTTTGCAGCAGACAAAATATTGTCCAAGCTGAAAGACAACACTGTGTGTAAATGACTATTCCTTAATCAGAAGAAGAAAATTAGTGTTTGCACTAAATATTTTCGATTTCATTCCACTGACATTGATTGTAATCAATCATAATAATTTTATTGTTATTATTATTTTATATATATGTGCCGTTTGCCGTTTATTGTTTTTTTTTATCAATTTTAAATTATAACCTTCGCACAAGTGGAAGCAATAAGTTGGCAAAGTTTCATCGCAATCGGTTGAACGGTACTGCAACACATAAGGTACGAACAAACAAAAATTCATTTTTATATATTAGATAATCTACTGAATTTGTAGAACTGAATTTGAAGAATCATGAATTTGCTGATAGCTCAATGACAGTTAAAGGATATTTTATTAACTTTAATAATAATAACGTTCTATAAAATATATATTGCAATCAACTGTTTTTTAGTATCGTTACTGAAAATAGCTTACCAAAGGAAACAACTTTTTGAACTTAATTTACAAACAAATTGTAATTTTTCAGGGCAACAATTTTTTTTATCTGAAAAGTAATTCAGTTTCTCCATTGGTATGTTGTACTTAATTATTAACAGATGTAGCATTATAGCCTTCTTAAAAACAAGGCATTTTGTAAAACTGTATAGTATATTTCATCATTTCAAAAACTTCGTTTGTGTTGTTTGACTAAAAGGCGAAATAAGCTTGTATAATACAATATATTATAAGAATGTAATAAAAATAGTTTATTTTCCTTTTTTTTTATTTGTATTTATAGAAAATATGTTCTTTTCTATTAAAAGAAAATTATATTTTGGTAATTTTATATACTGCGAGACAAAAAAAAAAATATATAATAATAAACTCTTAATACACTCTAGTAACAAAGTTGTAGCAAATTGAAAAAGTCAAAGAAATAAAGTAAGCATGAATGAAAGTAATTCGACTAAAACTTGTTTCAAATATTTACATACCAGCTCATTTTTGTAAGGTGGTTAAGTAAATGATATGTTTGTTTTCATTATAATTTTCAATCATTAAGGAAACTAAGGTTTGAATGGCTGCTGAACATAGGATTTGTAATATACTCTCAATTACCATGGAAACCATTGTACATACTCAACTATAGGATAAATATTTATCTACATAAATTATAAGGATATTACTTACAGTGTCGAAGCATCAAATAAAAATATTTACAGATTGGAATACTAGGAATGTCATAAAATTATAGCATCTATAGTCTGAATTTTATTTACTGAATTATATATGTAATCGTTTCACAATTTATTATAATGAAAAACATTTACATATAAATATTTGATTGAATCAGTCTAAAAAACATGAGAGGCAATGGAAGTAGAATAATTTGCTATATACACTCATGTCCAAAATTAAGGTCACAAAAGTGTTTTTCAAAGTAATTCTAAATAGCTACCAGTAAAATTTAAACAAATTATATATTATATATTATAAAGGACCGGCAACATGATATTAACCTTTGTTGTGGGAAAAAATGTTATTTAGCATTAGTTTTTGAGGAATTACTGAAATTAGACCGTTTAGGCATCTGGGATTTTTGTCTGCAATTTTGTGAATATTGAATTAAAACAAAAAATTTAACATGTTTCCAATGAGAACGAGTTCTCATAATCGTTTAGACGATTAATTGAGAGGGAGAGCCGTTGGCAGGCTTGAAGCTGGGCAGTCTCAATCTGTGGTAGCTAGATGATTACAAGTGCCACCGAAAGTGGTATCCAGGTTGTGGATACAAGTGGTACAGTAACCAGAAAGGCCGACCAAGGCCGTCACAGAACAAAGACGCCTGCACAGGATCCTTATTTGGCATTAAACGCACGACGACATAGGCTGACAACGGCTCCTCAACTTGCTCTTGGCCTTGCTGCTGCGTCTGGAATAAGAATTTCCAGACAAACAGTATACAGACGTCTAGCAGAGAGGGCCCTTTATACCCGGCGACCAGTTGAGTGCGTCCCTTTGACTGCATCCAGGAGAAAAGCCCGGTTCTTGTGGTGCCTAACACAACAGTCTTGGGCACAGCAAGAATGGTGGCGTGTTCTTTTCAATGATGAGTCGAGATTTACCACACAGAGTGACACTCGTCGAATCTTCATCTGGAGAGAGCAAGGAGCTCGCTATCATCCCTCCTACGTAAAAGAAATCGACAGATTTGATGGCAGAGGAATCCTTGTCTGGGGTGGCATAATGTTGGATAGTCGTACACCACTGCACGTCTTCGATGCGGGTACTGTCAATGCACATCTCTATAGCGATGAGATCCTTGAAGCCTATGTAAGGTTGTTCCAGAGTGCTTTTGGCCCAGACTTCATATTTATGGACGAAAACGCGCGTCCACACAAAGCCCAGATCGTTGATGATTTTCCTGAGGAAGAGGATATTCGACATAGGGACTGGCTCTCGAGGTCTCCGAATCACAATCCTATTGAACATGTTTGGGATGGTCTCGGAAGAGCCATTGCACTGCGTAACCCCCCTCCTAATACCCTCCAAGAGTTAAAAGCCGCGCTTTTGGAAGAATGGGCTTTGTTGCCCCAAGCATTTATTCACACCCTCATAAACAGTATGAAAGCTCGTTCTGAAGCCTGTATAGCAGTGCACGGTGGTCACACTCCATATTAGACAGGCTTTTCCCGAGATAAATGCTTTTTCTCTGATTCATAATGTAACACTTTTTAATATACCTTGTTTCTTAAATCCTAATTAAAATATTTTCCACGTTGTTATGTGTCTATATTCTTTCTTCCATTGTAGTGTACTTCTGTACCAAATTTCGTGGCAACACAGTGAACAGTTTTTTCATTTTTCTCAGATTCTATGTTTGTGACCTTAATTTTGGACATGAGTGTAATTTTCAAAAATCAAATAATAAAGTAAAATGTTCAGCATGTAACTAAATTAAAATAATTATATAAAAAGTTTTTATCTATTGGATTTTTATATTTTGCTATAACTGACAGTATAAAATTTTAATTAACACTATCAAATGGGTTAAATGTACAAACAATATTAAATGTACAAACTACATATAAAATGGTAAGCATGATTTGCATATTTTCTGCAGAATAAGACAGTTCATAGTATAAAAAATATCGCCATTTAAATGTATTGGGCATTGGCAGTCATTGCGAGATTTGAGAACAGCATAAAAAGGAAATAAGGAAAGCTCAAAATGGAATTATTTACCTAAGTAGTTTGAGCATTAATATATCTTCCCATAAATCAAACAGTGCGTTACTTTTTATAATTATAAAATTGTTTATGATTCAAATTGCCAATACTGCAATAGATTTTAAATAATCAATTTTTGAACACTTAATGCATTTTAAAATAGCAACTATGTATGCAATATTACAATATTTTTAGTACAATTAGATTATCCATTGTACGATTATTTTTAGAAGTTTACATTTAACCTGTTGCCTATTATGAAAAATTAATTAGCATATTATTAAAAAATTTAATTGGATATAAGGTGATTAATATTTATATAACATGTGTTTGAAAGATTTCTGATTAAATATACAAAAGTGAAAAATCAAGAGAAACAAACAAAAAATAACCTATCAATATACGCCTGAATAGCTGATGTGTAAGATTTTTATATTGATTTTGAGAAACAGAAGTAAAGAGAAAATAAAAGTATTAAAGCAAATATTGTGATTTTCTTTACTTGGACTCAACTTTTTACCACACTTTCTTTTTCTAGGCTGTCACATTAATGTATCGTTTAGTAAAATTTTGCAAAACAAACTTAAAAAAAAAACCAAATTGCAATTAATGTAGAAATAAAAAATCTGTAAAATGTTTCAAATATGTGAAATATATATAGAGAGAAGGTTTATTTCATTTTTTAACAATTTTATGTGACCTATTTTCATTTTCGTGATCTGAAAAAAAATGTGAAACATTTTTTAACTAAGTTTTTTTTAAATTTTGTATATTTGAGAAAATTTTAATATTGATAGCGCTTTATTAAAATAATTTTTTAATTGTGATTCTTACACGTCAAACTAAGTGACAAATTATTCAAGAAAATTAATTTCAGAAGACCATTATATTTATTATAATGAATTAATTATAAATTAAGAGCTAAATGTATTAATAACATTTTAAAATGAACTGAAAAATCAAAACAAAGAGCTCATTTCACAAAAGTTAACTAGTTTTAACATGTAAAAAGTAATAATACATAATAATTTTTATTTTTATTTCCGCCTCAGATTGTCAGAATAAAAATATTCGAATGTCAGTACATATTTAAATTAATGGAAATATCAATGCTAGAAAAGTTTTAAAAAATAAAAAAAAAACCTTACCGTAGTTGCTGAAATGGCAGTAATTTTTTTCATTGTAGACTTGCACACAATTTTCTTTTCTCAATGAAAATGAAGAGTCAAACGAAACATAGGGGGAAATAACCCCATGAACGAAAAAAATCAAAAATAAATAAATAATTTCAAAAGTAGTGATGTTCGGGATATTTTTAGGATATAAAAAACTATAAAATATTGAAAAAAAAACCCTGAAATATCAAAACCATTTGTTCCAAATAAATTGCAATATGATTAGCAAAATCATATGATTTGAATATTATTAACAACAGAGGGAGATATGGCATACCGGGATGATCAAAATGCTTTTTTTTTTTTCTGAAACAAATGAACAATTGTGTTTTATTTAGTTGATTTACAAGGATAGTGTACACGAATGCATTATAATTAAAATGAACTCTGTCAAATTTCAGTATATTTCTCTGATTATTTATTTCAAATTTGTTTGCAGATCTGTGACATCCAGTTTCTCTTTTTGTTGGTCAGCAATTCAGCTCACAAGTCAGCAATTCTCTGCTAACATAAGATGAAGTGGGGGGGAAAAATGAGTCCCCTTTTTTTATTTGAAAAAATTGTTGGTATTGAAAAGGTAGATATTTTTTTTTTTTTTTTTTTTTTTGCTATATAAAGCATCAGCATTACCCAAATTTCACCTCACCGCGTCTGCTCTCCAAATTCTATTTATTCAAGCTTTGAACTGACAAAATAGCGTTCTTTGACATAAAAAAAAAATCTATTATGAATTATTATATATTTTGCTAATTGCCGTATATTACTATGAAAATTTAAGAAAGAGTCCTGTAATCCGGCAGATAGTAGTATAGAACAGAGAACTGTTAGGAGTTAAATTTATAAAAACGCATTTATGCAACAAAACACCATTATTTTTTTAGCTAACCATTACTATAAATATTATGTACATAGCATTCCAAGTCATAACTTATCTTCCAACTTATCTTCTACTTTTTATAATTTGATTTTGTTGTTGAATTAATAGTTTTAAGTTACTTTTGGCAGCATACCCCCACACTGGGCAGTCATAAGTGAGTACTGGACGCAAATAGGCTGTGTAAATAAGTAATTTATTATCCCTATTCATTTTTGAATTCCATGAAAGTAAGGGGTAGAATTTTCGCGTTAGATCACGGAATTTATTTTTGATGTATAAAAAGTGAGGTTTCCAGGTTAATTTTCTATATATGATGGCTCCAAGATATTTACAGTTCTGAGACCCCGGTATAAGTTTCTCATTAATTTTAAGTTGGGTGTAGGATTTATTTGCAGGGGATTTATGGAAAATAATGGCTTCTGTTTTCGTTACGTTAATAGAGATTTTCCATTTATCGAACCAACCTTCAAGTTTTTTGAGGTGTCTATTTAAAGCTAGCTGTATGTACTTTGGATTTTTGTTTTTAGCAAGTATTGCTGTATCGTCCGCAAAAATGCATAGCATAGTATTGAATTGTTTGGGTATATCATTGATAAATATGGAAAACAGCACTGAGCCAATTTTGGATCCTTGGGCTACGCCAGCTTGAATATATTTTTCAGAGGAGATTGCGTTTTTTATTTTGACTTTAAATTTACGATTTGATAGGTATGAATGAATTATTTGTATGAGGTAGTTGGGGGTTTTGTAATTAATTAATTTATAGATTAGACCGTGTTGCCAAACTCTATCGAATGCTTTTTGTATATCTAAAAAGACTGCTGCAGATTTTTCTTTATTATTAAAGGCTTCTTCGATGAATTCGGTAACACGGTGTAGTTGGTGAGTTGTTGAAAGGTTTTTCCTAAATCCAAATTGCTCTGGGATGAGGATATTATTCTCTTCGAGGAAGATATTTAGTCTATTAAGAATTATTTGTTCAGTTAGTTTACTAATTGAGTGTAGCAGGGAGATGGGTCTGTAATTTGAGGGGTTGGTTGGGTCTTTACCGGGTTTGTGTATAGGTACAACAGTTGCTGTTTTCCATCTTTTGGGGAAATATCCAATAGTTAAAATTTTATAAATTAATATTGTTAATTCGAAAATGATGTTGTCAGGGAGATTTTTAAGCATTTTATTGTTAATTCCGTCATGTCCTGGGGCTTTATTATTTTTAAGTTTTTTGATTGCTAGTTTAATTTCATTAGGGGTGGGTGGTGTTCTGATTTCTTTTAATGTGTTATTATTAAATTTAAAATGGGCTACTGTTTCATTTACTATATTATCAGTTTCAATATCTATTGTATCATTATTTTGAAATTGTGTTTCTAAACTATTTGCTATGCATTCTGCTTTATCCTCGTCTGTAAGAGCAAGAGTGTATGTGACTGTTAGTGGTGGAATATTTTTGAATTTCTTTTTAAAAGGTTTGACTAGTTCCCAGATTGTGTTATCTGTTGCATTTGCGTTTACTATTTTGTCAATGTAGTTGTTTTGTTCTATTGTTTTATTAATTTTGGCAATTTCTTTATTTAATTTATTTGTGATTTTCTTGAAGGTTGGATCTCTAGTTTGCTGAAACATCTTTCTAGCACAATTACGTTCTTTATTAAGTTGTTTTAATTTTGGATCGAAGTGAATTTTGGATGAGGTGATGGGTTTAGACGCGGTGATCTTATTTTGGTTAATTAGTTGCTCAAGAGTGTTGACTGCATTTTCTAATTTATCTTCAGTGTCTATACTAATGATATTAAGATAATCTATTTTAGTTAAGTTATTTTTAAAAAGGGTCCAATTAGTTTTAATTTTTCCTATGTTGTCTGGTAAGGTGTATTGAATAAAAAAATTTATCACTATGGGATTGTGATCCGAGCTTAATTCAGGTATAGAATTTATTTCATAAGGGTAAATAAAATCTTTTACTAGTGTGAGGTCTATTGTACTAGTTGAATGATTTCCAAATCTTGTGGGGGTGGCAGGAGCAATAATATCAATTCCAGCTCTATTACAGAAAGTATTAAGTGATATTTCTCTTGCTGAGTTATAATTACATCCCCAATTCTTATGGTGGGCATTAAAGTCTCCGGCAATAATTTGATTAGGACTAATTTGGGATTAAAGTTTCTAAGTCGAACGTAAATAATGAAGTATCAGATGGGGGGGGGATGTAAATAGAGGTAAGTGTTATAGGTTCTTTATTTTTAAAATTAATTACTATTACATTTGCTTCTACATGATAAAGGGTTGGGGTTTTAAGTTCATAATGGAGGATGCAATTTTTAATTAATATAGCTGTACCTCCTGCGACGTTTTGGTTAGGATTTATAATTTGGCGATAGCTGTAGTAAGAAACGTAATTAGCTAGAAAGATTTTCTTTTGTGGTCTCAGGTGTGTTTCCTGTAATAGAATGATGTCGGGGTTATACTTATTTACAAACAGGCTGAATTCTTTTATTTTATTCTTGATCCCGTTTGCGTTCCAGTACACAATGCTTAAACTATTTAGATTGAATTAATTCATACAGATGAAGTTGTGTCATGGCTTTCAAAAGCCATCATTAGCAGTTGTAATTTGTCTTCTAATGAATTAGCATATTTAAGCTTTTTCAGTGCTGTAAATAAATTTGGGTAGGTTTTGACAAGCTTTCTCAATTCGTGGGTTGCTTCAGCGATATCTCTGATAAAGCTGTCGCCTAGCGTGGCTGTGAGATTGATATCATCTGAGTTACTAAAATTGCTGACAGTGACGGATGGTTGCTCTCGTGGCGCCCTCTGTTGAGGAGCGTTGTCATTAAAGAGATCGGCGAAAGATTTGTTTTATTGAATTAAAGCCTGCCTTGAGTTAATGTTTTTTCTGGTTTGTGAATAGTAATTGTCTCGAATAATGTTGTTGGTGGGTAGTTTAGGGAATGCTTCGCATCCTCTATAGGAAGCTACGTGTCCAGTTTTGTTGCAATTAATGCATATAGGATCAGGAATTTTTTCCGTTATTTACATTGGTTTGTTAAGTGAGCCTGATTACACTTCAAACATCTAGGTTTCATTTCACAGCACTCTGCGGTGTGGTGAAATCGATTACATTTATAGCACTGATTTACAGTTCTTCTGCCTCTAAAGGGTTCCACCGTGACTTTTAGGTAGTTTATGTGATTAATATTAAAGATGCGTTGAGCCTCATTGTTTCTTTTTAATTCTATGAGGTAAAAAGGGAGAGGGCGTTTGGTTTTTAGCTGGGTTAACTGTGTCACTTTGTTAACGAGTAGGTCATGTTCAATTAGGAGTACTTCTTTTAACTCGTTAGTGCTGTGGTCGTGGGGTAAACCTTTGATCACGACTTTTAATGGTCTCTCGTCTCTTGGTTTTATTATATAGAAATCATACCCTTGCGTTTTGCAGAAATTGGTAATTTTCCTGTGCTGTTCAGTGTCGTTAGGAAAAATTTTTACGTAACCAGATGCTAGCTTATTTTCTGTGTTACCACAGACTCTCCTAATTTGTGTTAAAATTTCCACATAATCCTCGTTATACCTGAGCATTATTGGGAGGGGGGGGGGTTAGCTGGGATAGTAACATTGTCAGTTTGAGAACTGATATTTTCCAGTGGTTGGAATTTATTTGATGTTTCGATAACGTTAGCTTGGCTATTTTGGGCTGGGCGGGCATTTTTTCTTTTTGGGGAATAGGTAAATTTCTCTTGGCTTGTCGATTTTGCTCTATCAGTACCACAACAATTAGGAAGAAGGTCCAACTCACCCTCTAGTGCTTTTTTCTGTGCTAGCATATGCTGGTGGTTTTGTCTCATTGTGAGGTATTCCTGGCTTTCAGTCTGTAGACCGTTTTCCAAATAGTATTGGATTGCTTTAAATAATCCTTCTGCTTTTATTTTTTCTATCTCAATTTTTCGCTCTAAAAAGAGCCGTTCACTGCAATGGCAGTGTTGCTGAGTATTCTCACCATCCATATCCATTTCCTCTGCACGTATGCGCTCAGCGCTTTCTTCCTCCGAATCACTACCGCTCATGACGGTAGCTAGCAGGAGAAATGAACCAGTACCATCAACATTTTGGTAAAATTATTTATACAGATATTTTAATTACTTTTAGTAGTAGATAGATTAATGTGTAAAATGTATCATATGAAATTTAAGATGAATTCTTTAATGTTGCAGCGCCATGCAAAATGTTGACTCAAGAATAATTTTTCAATTTTTATTCCATTTCAAATTGAAATTTGAATGCTTGGGCTCTGTAAGGTGAAACCTATTTAGAAAATAAACAGAGACAAAAAGAAATCACTGTCACTTTCTCCTTTTATATTATAAAAATAGAACAAAAAATAAAGGGTAGAAACTTTATTTATCTAAAATTTATCACATAAAAACGATTGAAAAGTATTTGTTTTCATCTAAATTAATTAATAGGAATAAAATACTTTTATTTCGGATTAAGTATACTATCGCACCGCCTCGTTTTAGTAGACTCTTTCAGTGCAGACAAAAAATGTCAGGCTATTTATTTTCGTCAGGTGACTTTTAATTTTTTCTGTTTTTTTATAATTTCTATTGCTGTTTTTTACAGGCTTTTTAATTTCCTAATATTAATAAATCTTGAAATTATTTAAAAGTGCTTTTTGCCTGAGGAATGTTTCCATTAATATATCTTCAAAACTGGTGAAAAGAAAAAAAAATAATAGTGATGTCTTAACTTATATTCCTTTACAGAAAAACTTCTGAATAATATGGAAACGTATTTTTTTATTAACATCTAATGTGCAGTGTTTCTGCAAAAAAAAAAAAAAAAAAAAAAAAGATATCTGCATTTACGTATAAAAATGGCAACGTTTTCCCTCGTGCTCAGCGAAAAACGATTGTACTAGGAAAAGTGTGGAGCTACAACATGTATATCCCTGGTGCTCTTCTCGCTCAAATATTCCTACCTGTGAAAAAGGATTGCGGTTGATTCGCCCATCCCATAGGTATAAATAATACGATGGAGACGCAAGCAATAACATGTAAAACTCTACAAACTACAAGCATCGATTAAACTTCCTATTTTATTACCAGCGCGGATAACAAAAATCGAAATTGTGTTTCAGACAAGTTTTTTTTGTTTTGTTTTTTTTCCAATCCATTGAAAACAAAATTTGATACAAAACTACAATTGCAGTCACAAATTCATAGAGCAAATAAAATTTATATGCTTGTGAAAACTCTATTTCTAACAAACGGTCAATCCCTTTACTGATTTGGTTCCGAATGTGATAGATATCTACATTTTACGTGTTAAATCTGGAAAAAGGCTCAAATCCAAAGGTTCTAATATGAAGAATACATTATAAATGCCAAAAACAGGTATTATGAATGGCATTACACATAAATATTTCATACACATTGTTTCTTTTTATGCTGTTTATATATATATATATATATATATATATATATATATATATATATATATATATATATATATATATATATATATATATATATATATATATATATATGTATATATATATATATATATATATATATATATATATATATATATATATATATATATATATATATATATATATATATATATATACAAAAGTATTAGAATCAAGTTAATAGGAAAAACAAAAACCAAATAAAAATTAAACCAAAAAAAATTATTAAAAATTTTAAAAAAGAATCCGGCCTGAAGACTTTTTCAAGGGTCACCCTCAGGCAGGGATTCAAATAAAGGGATTTTTTCTGTGAGGACATACAGACATTAAGTCTAATAATGATTCCTCGTGACCCGAAAATCCCCCGAAATTATGCTCAAGAGATATACCATTTTAACAGAAAGGAAATACAAAATAACAAATTAGAAAAAAAAAACCACAAAGTAAAAATACAATAAAAACAATAACAATAAAAACAAAAACAGCATTAAAATTAAAATTAAAATTAAAAACGAAAAGGCCAGCACATACCATCCAACAGTGAAGGAAACTTTAAACAATCGATTGTGATTTCCTGTTTTTGAAAGTTAACGGTAAATTATGTAAACAGAGGTAGGCACCCAGCGCCATCTATTGAGTGATCCAATATGCAAGTAAATTTCTATTTTTATTTAAGCCAAAAGATTAATCCCAAACCATACCTTGTTTAATTAAAAAATTGACATTACAGTAATTTCTAGGAAAATCATTTTTAATTAAATTTTTAAGGAGGATATTTGATGCTTCAATATAAGAATTTTTATTATTGCAAACCCTTTTGATCCTGTTAACTTGTGAGAAAATTAAATTTTTGAAAATTTTAGAGTTTAGATTGGAATGGTAGTTACAAAGTTTTGTTATTTTAAAGTTGAAATCATCCCTTTTATCGTATATACCAACTATTGTTTTATCATTAGCAATTTCGATTTTTAAATCCAGAAAGGTAGCCTCAAGTTGATTTATATTTGTATCTTTTAGAATTAAATCTTTTGGATAGCAATTAGTAATAATATTAGTATTGTCGAAGTTAATCAAAAGTAGGTCATCAATATATCATATTAGTGATCATATTATCACTTTATCGAAGAATTAATTGTTTCCTTATTTTCATTATTTTTTCAATATTATTGACACATTATTTTAATAAATCATTAAAGTTATTTCATTTCATTTCACCGTTTCTCAAAAGAAAACAATATATCTTTTAATATTCTGTAAAGCGTAGTTCGGCTAATGTTTTTCGAAAAGATATCTGTATTATCGTTCACATCTTATAAAACTTTATCTAATGTTGGGATCTCATTTCTGCAAAAAAATGCATGGATTTTTTCGTCAAAAACAGAATGTCATCGTATTTTACAAGACCTTAATGTTTATCTACTGAGCCTGGTCGCTTCTTTCCAGGGGTACTTAAAGGATGCCTTTATTTCTTTTTTCAAAAGGAAAACTGTTCATTGCGAAACTTTATCGACGATTTGATTGATAGAATCTTAAGGGTTTTCTCGGAGTCGAGAATAAACATTTAATATGTTTCTGCGTGCTACACTTTTTGTTGGTTTCACTCATCTTGAAGGTGTGCACAGCATAGTCGGTGATAACACTTTCTCTTTTTCAAACATTTTAGAAGTTAATAGAAATGACGAATCGAATAAATATTCACCAAACAAAACTAATAACTACTAATGCGATTAATAGTATCAAGAATATCAGCTGCTAAAAAAGCGAGAATAAAAAAGTACGAAAGATGATAATGGTTGCGAACTGAATGAAGTTAAGTTGTCGGAAACATAAAAAAAAGCGCGCCAAATATTTGACCTTGAAGACCGGTTCTAGCCAAAGTGGAATTCATTATGACAATCTTTTATTCGTTCGCTTTATTTACAAAATACTTAACATATAAGCACTTCCAACTTGAGAATAATTTTAAATACATATTGATAGAAAAAGGATTTCTGTAATTTATGATATTATTTGATAAATTTCTGCGCATTTTAACTATTTTAAAGTCGGAATTGATGGGGAACTCTTTCCCAACTCGGAGCGTCACATTTTCTACCTTTTACAATACTGCCAAGTTAGGGTGAAACAGAGTATAAAACTACATTGATCCAAAAATCAGGTTTCTTCGTAAAGAAAGAAATTATGCCAGAAAGATCTTTCAAAATACTCGTAATCCAGTCTTCAAGAAAATTATGAATAAACTTAATAAAACCATACAAACTTTAAATGAAAAAACTGAACAAAATGAATTCATCAATAAATTGGTTAATGCAAATACTGAAGATGGCACCTTTTGGAATTTTGTTTCATCATTTAAAAAGAAAACTCAAAAAATTTCCGCCCTTAAAGGCCCGGCTAGTATTGTCAATACTGACATCGATAAAGCAAACTGCTTGGCAAATAGCCTTGAGACTCAATTTCAATTAAATAACCTTAATCATGTTGAAACAGAGCTGCTTGTAAATAATACAGTCAAAGACTTTCAGAACTCACTCCCCAAATACTTCCATGATGTTACTCCACCATCTACAACTGAAATTACTGATTGCATCAAAAATCTCAAAATCAATAAAGCCCCTGGCTTAGATGGTATCAATAACAAAGTCCTACGTAATCTCCCCCCAAACCTAATTACATTGCTTCAAATTATCATATTTAAAATTATGGCCATTGGTCACTTTCCTACAAAATGGAAAACAGCTGTTGTAGCGCCTATTCTTAAACCGGGCAAAGATCCCACTGAACCGTCCAGTTATAGACCCATTTCACTACTTCCCTCCATTAGCAAAATTGCTGAACATATAATTTTAAATAGGTTAAACAAATTCCTTGATGAAAATAACATCCTTAGCCCTGAACAATTTGGTTTCAGAAATAACCTCTCAACAACTCATCAACTTGTTAGGGTAGTCGAATATGTTGAAGAGGGTTTCGCAAATAATCAAAAATATGCTGCTGTTTTCCTTGACATTCAGAAAGCCTTTGACAGAGTTTGGCAAGATGGCCTTATTTACAAGCTCATTACCTACAAGTTACCACATTATATTATAAAAATTGTCATATCATATTTACACAACAGATTCTTTTGTGTTCGCGTTAATAATATTCTCTCAGACATTAAACCTATAAAAGCAGGTGTTGCCCAAGGCTCCAAAATTGGTCCTATTCTTTTTTCACTCTACATTAACGATATACCAAGACAATTTAATACCATGCTCTGCATGTATGCCGACGACACTGCAATACTAGCCAGAAATAAAAATCCAAACTTCATCTCAATAGCACTCACTAGGCATTTCAAAACTCTTGAAGACTGGTTCAATAAATGGAAAATCGAAATTAATCCTAGCAAAACTGAAGCTATCATGTTCACAAAAAATCATGTATTTAAAGAATTCCGCCCAATTAAAATTAAAAATCAAAACATCCCGTGGTCTAAGGAATGCAAATATTTAGGTGTCATTCTTGACAATAAACTAACATGGAAACACCATTTTATTTATGTTAAAAAGAAGTTTCGAGACCTAACTCGTAAATTCTTTCCCTTAATTTCTCGAAACTCCAAAATGAGCAGGGCCAACAAAATGCTTATTTACACTGCCTATTTGCGTCCAGTTTTAACATATGCATGTCCGGTTTGGGGATACGCTGCTAAATCTAATCTAAGAATAATAGAAATTCAACAAAACAACCTTATCAGAAGATTTTGTAATTGCTACTGGTATATGCCAAACACCAATATGTATAAAGCACTTGATTACCCTCCACTTAAAAAATTTATTAAAAAACTTGCTGAAAAATTCTTCAAAAATTTTGACAATCATGATAACAAAGCAGTTCTTGATATTCCTAAATATGTTCCTAATCTCCGTATTAAAAGACCTCGTAATATTTTGATTTAGCCCTCCCTAATCTTTTGTTTTTTCCATTATAATTACTTATTAATTTTACATAACTTTATTTTTCATAAACTTAATAAATTGCTCGGCAGCGTTTACCCAATCCATGTTGCACTTCTTATCACATCCTGTCAGACATTTGTTACCTTTGCTTCGTCATGCACCTCACTCCTCATCTCCTGTCTGTTCCTGTAACCCAGTTCATCGGACTTTTTTGCGAAGATGATCACGTTAAATACTGAAAGCCAAGTCTCATAAAAGTTTTTCCATCTACCGGAGATTATGCCCCAACCCTCGGGGCTAGGCGCTCCGTCAAACATATCATTATAGCTGCAAAGAAGTCGCGTGTATTGTCAGAAGTGGTATGTGAAAGTAGTCGGAGTCGCCGACAAGTAACAGATATTAGAGGATTAGACAGCAAGTAAGCTGCTGAACTAGCGATTAAATGCGCTGCGTTATAACGATTGATTGGTGATATTTGTAGAAAATTTTTGTAACAGTTTATCACAGGAAAGTGGAACTAGCATTTATTTCCATAGCTTAGATTAGCTTGACATATACTTCCAATAGCAAACTTTCATCAAATAAGATACCCAAATATATGAAAATAGTTTGATTTCTGTAAAGGGAAATAATAAAAAAAAATTTAATTACATTTTTATGTAGTTTCTAATAGCGAAAAAAATAGCGTGTAAAATGTTTTTCTCGCACTCATCTATTAGGATACAAAGCTTTATGATTCTATCTGTAAATTTTGTTGAAGTATTAAAAGGCAAATTTACTTACTTCGACAATTTTTCCATGCATCTGACTGATGTTTGAGCGAGACTTTCTTTGTAATTTTTTTCTAATAATGTTATTAAAATGGCGGAATCAAAAATAATAGTGCATTAATTAACTTTTATTAAATTTCAAGAAACAGGTAATAAAGTGCTTAAAAACTTGTTCAAAATGAATGCCTTTGATACCTCTACAAAATTTCATTTAAAAAAAAAATACTTTTTCAAAGTATTTAAAGGTATTTTCTTTATTCTTTTAAAAATAATATAAATAAAAAAAATCGCATATGCGTTCAAGTTCATCGTTTATGATTTAGAGACAACTCTTTTGAATTCGTCGCCAAAACTAATTCATCCCTTCGTCTAGACATAATACCTCTCAAAACTGACTGAATAATCGGTCACCATTCAGCATTATGTTGTACAGTGGCGGATATAGGTATTTTGGGGCCTTAGACAGTTCAAATTGTGAAGACGCTCTTTTAATAAGATGGTGAATTTAATTGCCCATTTCAGCACATTTTTAAAACATTTTAATGATTTTTTAAGTTAACTTTGTGATATATATTTGTTTTTATTTACTGTGACTTCAGAATGCCCGACATCCACTTCTGTGCACAATATTATTAAAACAAATGTTCTGTTTTATAAATATTTTAATAATGAAACATAATAGGAATATATAGTAACCCAATCAATTATTCTTGATAAACTGTTAGCACTATCCTAATATCTTATCATTCATAGAATTTGTACTTTTTACATATTTGTTTATATGACAACTATAAAAATAAAAGTTTTTTAATCGACCTGCTTGCGGCCCTCTCTCAGGCTAGTGGTTCTAGGCAGTTAGTCCCCTGATCTGCCTTTTGGGAATTCCGCCACTGCTATTGTACAAAGTTGAATCTACCAAATAATTTTTAAAAATGCCACACTACACATTAATAGAAAATCGCCACTTATGATGAGCTTCTTGTACGAAGAATAGATTTTTACCTTTCCGAAATTAACAGCTTTGCAGAGTAATGTTTCTGTATCGATTAAAGAAACATTCGTCTGTCCAAATTTATATTCAGATAAGGCGGATTTGATTTTAACTAACGAGGACACAATTGTAAAATTCAAAACGTCTATTGTGTTGCTGTCCAAGTATCAACCAAGGACTCCCCGAATATCATGTGGATGCCAGTTATTAAATTGAAATATTTTCTATACTGTCAGCTTTGTAATGTTGAGTTCTGAACTTACTGTAATTATACTTGCATGAGAGTAAATTGTGTAAAATAATTCAAAATGTCAATTTCTGAGTCACATGTATAACGCCCCATCCTCCCTGTTCCTCATCTGAAAAGAAAGGATCCTGAAGTTTTTAATCACTAAACTATCTTGTAAATACATTTTTTAGAATTGTGCGGGAATTCGAAAAACGACGTTTGTATTCTTTTACATCTAGGACGTCATTACGATTAGATGAAGCATATACAATTAGTATATCCAAGCGTTCCTTATTACTGAAATATGCCATTCGTTTAGAAATCATAAAAGTGTGAGCAAAGAATTTTATTTTCTCACTCAGCATTCCTGTATTTCTCTAACTTAAATTTTCAATTTCTCAAGCTTCTCGTACCTTCTTTATTAATTCCATGTTGCCACTGTTGACCAATCAAAATGAATACCATTATGTAGGATTGGCAAATTCCTTTGAAGTTATGAAAATTGAATGGTATACAATCGCGGGGGGAAAAAAGTAACTCTCAGCTTTATTCTGCAGTCGTTCACTGTAAAAATACCATTTCAAGTGTAGCAAAGTATACTAAAAGAAGCTGTGCCTAAAATGTTCAAAAAGGAATTATTTGCATATTTAAAATTGTGTGAACTTTGAAATTTCCAATGGCAACACCTTTTTTGATGTAACGAATAGATTTTTCATAGAAAAATTACCCGGAGTTCAGATGTTAGTTAATATATCACAACTACATCGGGAAATATTTGACATTTTTTAAGGGGCCATTTCCATACTTTGATGTATTAGATTTAGATATTCTCTTGACATCAATAATAGCATTTTTATTTTTGTAATATTTTAAAAGCATCTTTAAAGTTACAATCGATTGCTACTTGATGTATGATAAAGTATTTACAATGAAAATCTGTTGTAGGAATTTGATTCTTTTCCATAAAAAACCTTCAAAAGTCTTGAAATTTTTTTAAAATCACATCTGAGGTTGAATTGTCATTGCGCTGAAAACATCAAAATGAAAGGTTCCAATTCACATTTGATTTTATGAAATTTGAATTTTTTGTAAGAAATACTGAATGCAAGAAGCAAACAATAAATATTAAATTAATAAAATTGCTTTTTTTTTTCTTCTCACAAAATGTATAGTTCGTTCTACAATAATTACAAACAAAAATAACTTAATCAGTATGTTTGTAAAATTAAACAGTTACAATCTTACATGTAATTTGTTAGGAAAAAAAAAAATCCCTTGTTTCAATGACATTTCATATTCTGTAAGTGACATTCAATAAGCCAACGAATAAAAATCTAGCTTGCCACAAGAACAGAGACTCACCACCAGATTTTAAAGTAACGATTATTAATAAAATATTATGGCACTGGAAAACATCTTTTACTTTTATTTTATAATTTTGGCAACCGCTGAAATTTTTTATATGCCCTTATATTACAACAAGACAGAAAATAATATTTCATACGAGAAATACACTGCTCAAAACAATTAGGGCATTTTATGATTTTGGACAAACTGCGGATTAGGAAAAGTTTTTGTGACTAATTTATTATGTGTAGATGTTGTAAAGTATGACAAAAGGGAAAGGATCCACCAACAAGGAATAATTCAATTTTATTGATGATATTTAGCGTAAAAATTAAAAAAAAAAAAAATGCATAATATGCAAACAAGTGATTTCTTGGATAGAAATGAGTTTTAATAAAGGGTACGGTTTCCCCTGACCAAAAACAATGTCGCACACCTACGAAGCATCGATTCAATGAGGTTATTAATAAGGGACTGGGGTATTCTCTTTCACTCCTGTAGAAGAGAGTTTTCCAGCTGTTGTATTGTTTCTGGAAGTGATGAACGACAAGCAACCCTTCTCTCCAGAATGTCCCAAATGTGTTCTGTCGGGTCCATACGCTGGCCAATCCATTCGAAGAACTTCGTCGCAAAGGAAATTGTCCACCAGTTAATCACGATGTGGCCTGGCGTTATTATTCACGAGAATGAATTCATTCCCGTTTGGGACAGCGTAAAAGACCACAACAACACCTAGGATCTCATCCCTATATCGCATATATATAGAGAGTACAGGTAGGTGCGGAATTCTGAAGTTTTTTCATATGTCAACATAAAGATGGCAGTTTAGGAAATTTTTTTATTCGAAAATATTAAAAGTTTATTGACTCCTTTCGATTGATAACTTTTCTATGATTATATGATGAACGATGCCAGAATAATACTGGATAGCTCCTTTTTTTTTTTTTTTTTCCCGCAATTGTACATTATTGCACCATCCAATATGTGTATTTACGTATAACATTGCTTTTGTATTGAATAAATTTGCATTTCTGAAATAAAGCTTTTCATCTAAATTTTTAATTGCCCCTTCAAAATTTAACAATCAGCATATCTCTGCAAATTTTGTAGACAGAATTGTGAAACGTTATGCATGCATAGATGAATGCGAGAAAAATGTTTTACTAATTGACTCTTTTACACTATCAATACGTATAAAAATTGATATATTTTTTATTTTACTTTTTTAACCGTTTTACTATCAACCTCCATCGAAACCAAAATGTTTTTATAAAGTTGCCCACCTTATTGAAAAACACTATATAATCTTAAGTATATATTTAGGTGAAATATTTTTCGAAGTTAAAACTTGTTCCACGTTTTTTTTTTTTTTTTTTTTTTTTTTTTTTTTGCACCTTGTATAATTTGGTTACATTTGAATATTTTTTTCACTTAGTTTGTTTATAAAAGATTTTTTTAATAATAAATTTTCTGCAAATTTTAAGTTGTATAAAAAATCAAGACAGAAATGATAAGTCAAAAAGGACTAATTATTTCTGTCTTGATTTTTTATATTCCAAGCTTCGAAAATTTTCTTTTCAGTGATTATTTTTTTTGCGGTTATTTGTTATTCTGTCTACAGTTTCCTATCAATGAATTCTGTTTAAGAACTCTTAAAAAACGATTTAGTTTCTTTAACAAATATACGATAATTAACTGTATTATATTTTTAAAATTTACTGATGTATCTTTTTTTATGAATGATTTCTAACAAAACAAAACTATTAGTATATATTTAATCTAAATTACGTTCCTCCAGGACAGCAAGAAAGCGAACAAAACTATTAGTATATATTTAATCTAAATTACGTTCCTCCAGGGCAACAAGAAAGCGAAAATGAAACCCAAAAAGAGTCAAATGAGAAATTGAGAGAGTGATGGCGAATGTTTTCTTTGAATGTGCGTGGGAGAATCAGAAAATCAGCTGGCTGGTCGAATTTTTCTTTTAGTGATGCATTGCTCAGCCAGGTCGATTGAGCGAATTTTGATTCTTTCAAGAATTATCAGCTCGTTTTCTGTCTCTTCTATTGATTCATTTTTTATCTTTCTTTTTTGTTGTTGAATACAGGATTAAAAATTAGTATTAAGTGACATTTACTCTTCTGCATCTACTTGCCTTCTTTACCTTTACTTAGATACAAATTAGCAACCATTGTAGCCCAGCCCACAGAGAAGGCTCAGTCATCGCCAACTCAAAAGGAGGAACCTTTGGTTTACGCCTTATGCTGGTGTGAATAGAGCGAATTTTGATGTCTTCTGAGCAAGCACATCTCTCATCTATAGACTCTTTTTGTCTCTCTATCATTATCAATATTACTAACCTCATTGGCAATCAACTGGTTCGACTGAAATATTCGTTATGTTTAAATTCCATTAAATCTCTTATGTTTATCTGTTGTTCATGATTTCCTCAAAAAAGTATTTTTAAGCATTAGGTTAAGATATACATTAGAAATGCGCTATTTTAATTGCCTGGCTCAGTGCACCAGTCTTCTAACTTTTGCGATATCGTAGCTTCACTTTCTTGTTAATTAGGTAAATTATAAATAAAGATATTCAACAGCATCTTTCTTCGCTTTGCAAAAATGAACAAATTTCATGATTAAATATTTGATGAAGCAATGAAACGGTTTGAATTTAACTGCAACAAAGAAATATGTCATTGAAAAGATACAAAAGAAAAAAAAAAACGTTCTAAAGTATTTTTGAAATGAAAACATACACACATACACACACTAAATAAATTGGTATCATTACAAAAATAATTTTTGAAATGTCAAACCGGTATCAAGAATTTATTATTAACTTTTTGCATAATTCACCAAACTTTCAATGAGAAAAAACGAATCAAATAGGTTTAAAAAACAATAAAGATTTTAAAATAGTTTTCATTTCAAGGGATTTTGAAGTCCTGATGGATGAGCATAATAATATAAAAATATATAATATAATAATAAATAAAAAAAAAAATAAATAAATATAAAATAAAATATAAAGTAGATAAGTTGATCCACTTTATTACATGCAGGCACATACATATATTCTGAAATAATTTTGTTTAAAATTAAAAAAAAAAGGTAATATATTCTTCAGATTGTCAAAAATGACCAAACTGCAGATAATAATAATTATGATATTTAGTTGTTAACAAAGTTGTAAAATAAATATTTTCTCCTAATTTTTCTTTTTAAAGTGTTTAATTTAATATCCCTCCTTAGCAGCAAGGTACATAGTATTGTGCTGGGTTACACTTCCAAAAATGTAAATTAAAAAACTTCATTATGCCCCTGAATAATAAATTGCTTTTCTTAAATGATTAAGTTTAATATAGTTTCAAAGGCAAAACTTTAAAGCATAGCCAAGTTAATAAATAAACTATCCCAAAGTATAACATCTTCCTTTATTTGGTCTAAATTTTGATGCATTAATAAAATGACATGCACTCACTCTGATAATAAACACAAATTAAATATTTAAATTTCAATGCAAGTTAACCAACATTCATCAAAATAATAGACCTCTCAATTCAAATATGATCACAATGATTAAGAATGCATCACAAATAACATTTGACTAATATTTAAAAATAAAAATATTGATAAAAATTAAATATCAGTTTTCACTAGCATGTGACTAGCTTTTTAATGTGAAATGAAAATTCTGATGCACCAAATGTTGTCAGAAAAGAGCCTTCTCAGGCCAAAAAGTAACTAGGTGCATAATTATGCGCATAAGAATGTAAGAATTCCTTTTATTGAAAAATACAGTTATATCTTTGTTATGATTCCAAAAAAGTAATGTAAGAGTTTTTTGCCATTAAAAAACTTGTATATTAATGATTAACTAACAAGAATATGTAAACGATGTATTTTTCAGTATATGGTAAGTTACACTTGATATAGGAATGCAAAGGGTTAAATTAAAAAACAGAAGTAATATAAATACATGAAAAGTTCCTTTCTGATACACCATTGAGAAATGTTTTACATGTTAACAACGTTATTTTGCATTACTAATTTTAAAAGTTGGAAAGCAGATTTATTAAGCCTATATGTAAAAAATATTAAATTGTTCACAATTCATGTGAAATGAATTTTTTTCTCTGTATTTATCAAAAGTGCTATCAAATTTATCATCATGTAGATTTTTAAAAATAACACAAATTCTTAATGTCAGGAAAATTTTTCAATGAAAACTAATTTTTATTCCATCATAGAAAGAGAAGTGCAATGATATTATTTATATGCAAAGCACAGAAAATATTTTTTTTAATTTCATACACGTTTTATGAAGGAAACTAATCCTCAATACATTATTTCTTTTTTATTAAGCTTCATAATGCTAAAAATAAGAAAAAGTAATAGACAATATGGAACAATAATACCAATCACACAAGGACTTCAATTTATACAGGCACCTTCTAACAATAATTTAATTTTTAATCATTTCTCCACAATGCCATTAGATCAAAAATATAAAGCTACTCAACAGTTAATATTATTTCATATTTTTGTTTCATCTTGGATAAGCAATGGACGATGAACAATTTTGTAAAGTATCTTCATTTCTAAATGAATAATTATTCTTGTAATAATGTCTTGATATGCATAAACATGTTGAAATTTAAAAAATACATTTACAGTTTTTTTTATTTTATTCTATCTGATTTATAATTCATCAAAATAATCACAAATTAATAATCAAAGGCATGACTACAAAATTTCATATTTTGAGAAAGGAAAAAATGGAACTATGTAAACAATTCTTCATACAAACTTGCAATCAAACATTACATGTTTAGTCCACCAAATTCGAGTGTCTGAAAAAGCAAATAATATGATTAATAGTAAAAAAGATGAATTCTGCAAAATCTCAAGAATGCAAACCTCATTTGCAAATATTCAAGCATACATGAGTTTCTCAATAAAGAAAAATAATACTGAAACAAATAGAACAATAAATTATGAAACCAATTTTCTCAATGCTTAGCTACTTTTTATGAAAGATAATAAATGTTTAATAAATGACATTTCTCCTCAACTTAAAAATGCCAATAATATCTGCAAAGTCTGAATACGAGATAAATCTGAAACAGTTAAAATACAGTATTATTAAAATCAACAACTAGGATTTAACCAGATATTTGTTTGAAATCAATACTGCCAACAAGAATCGCAAAAACTTTACAGCATTAAGTATTTAGATTAGTTGCTTAGTGTCCCAAGCATGTCATTAAAAGTGATATTAAAACACATCCTAGAAGAACTTATTAATGTAAAAATATTTATCAAATATTGAAAACAGATTATACATATACATCAACATAGAAAAAATCATTTCAATCTCATAATGATTTTAATAAGTGCATGTGTGAGATAATTAAAAAAATGCACAGATTTCAAGAAATTGAAATCTAACAATTTCTTTCTTAATTTTCTCATTGTGAATACTTAATGCAAATATACACAAAATTATGAAATACCATACAGAGCATTCTAAACTTATTGCCCATTAAGAATTTATATACAATATTTTGGTTTTAAAAGAACATGGAAGAAGAATATAATCAATAAAAACTACACTGAAAGCTTCTATGTTGGCTTGCAATCCTCATTTGCATCTCTATAAAGAAGGCATTTATTTAATTTGAGAGATTATCAACAAAAAAGTTCAATTTGCACTCAATATCTCACCATAAAATAAATACCAGAATTTTTATATCATCATAAAGGGAATCCATTAAAAGTGCAATATTTTAATTTGACCTTCATAAAAATATATTTATTAGACACTATTATTATTAAAGTACAAAAAATTAAGTATGTATCAAATAAGAAACAAAAGATATTGGACATTTCTGAAGATAGCTATTTTGATATATTTTAAAATATAATTCACTAATTCCATTCAAAGTGAGTATAAAAGAAATAATTTATGTGTAGCCTATAAAATATGACAGAATGAAGGAAGATATTTAAGAATTAAGACAGCAAGAATTTACATACATTCTTTGGGTTTTAACAAATTATAGAGAAACAGCACATTTAATGCAAGCTACCATCTAGTCTTTCAAGCAAAATTTTATTACCTACCTCTGTTCCAATATTAAAAATACATTAAAAATTTCTCAAGTCACATCCAAAAGAACAATCTGAAATAGAAACATTTTATAATATATTTAGGTTCATAAACATAAAGGTTAAAATTATACTGATAAATATCAACAGCCACCTCAGCAGCTATTAAATAAAGGACATTGTGACACTTCTAGACAGAGTGGAATAAAACTCTGATGCTATGGTTTTTTCAGGTTAAGAAAATATATTGTAATATGAATTTCAAAAATTAGTAATGAGTTATAGAATGTATGCTAAAATGCAAGAATAAAAAAAGGAAGCATAATGAAAGCCATCATTCCACATTGAAAAAGATCTAGAATATTAAAATTGCTTCCCAATTGTAATTAAGACATACCTGACAGAGAAAGTAAATAGTATGGTGAATTGGCTACTTAGGGAAGGTCTCACTTAGTTAAAATATATATAGCTTATGCATATACCTTACAATTCCTGTAGCAGAAGCAAAAAGGTCATGATTTCTCCATAACAATAACACTCCAGTTCACAGGCCCCTCCTGATAAAAAAAAATTAACAGTTAAAATGCCATATTCCAGTACTTCCCCAATTTATTCATTCCCTTTATCTAATCTCATAAAATTTTTCTCCACATGAAGACTTTGCTAAAGAGTACACAATTCTCAACTTCCAAAATAAATAAATAAGATACTAAGACTCTCAAGGAAGTGGCAAAAGAAGGCTTATAATCTTTCTTTACATCTTTATAAGGACAATTCTGCAAGTTATTTATTCCCTAAAAGAAAAGAAAAACAAGTCTACAAGGTTTCAAATTTTTACAAAAATTATAAAAATCATCTTGTGAAATTAAAGGACTTTAATAGGATTTTTAAAGCATCGGCTTTCTAACTGAAGCATCCCCTCAAAATGAAAGTTAAAGCAAATAAACTAAGCAGCAATGGTATATTCTAAATCTCCAGTCAAAATTGCCTGCTGTAAATATTTAAAGTGTGATTTTAGAACATAAGACTAGAAAAAGCCATTCCACAATAGTAGTGTTTTTTAACTATTAGCTGCATTATAAATTATTATGTAATATATAAAAATTTGGAAAGGTAAATAATTTGATAGTTTATATGTTTATTATGTTATAGATGTGTGTTTGAATCTATTGTTTCAGGAAAATGCGAAAATGATATTTAGTGCAGTATTTGACTTCGCATCAAATTAGGCATGGTAGCTTGTATGATATATTTAATAGTTATATAAGTAGAAAGATAGGGAAAAACAGATTTGGAATTCAAGACCCTGCTGATATGTTTTAAGCACACGTAAAAGTTTCTTGTTAATGCCTAATTCTATGCATGATTTCAAAGTCCTTAGTAAAGTAATATAATCAGCAAGATTAAAAATATTAAAATTCTTTATGAAATGTAACATAAAAATGAATCCTATGAATGAATGGACATTTGTTGGATAAAATTATGTCTTAGGATGTCACAAAAATGTTTGCTATAATGCATTATAAATCTGAGATCTAGATCAGCCCATTCTAGTTTGATTTAATACATGTATGCAAATAGCTTCAGTCTGCCATATTGTGAATTTGCTGAAATCACATAAACTATTATATAACAAGCAATAAAAACTTACCGTCTTGAAATATTATTTGTTTTCCTACGGTTATTTTTAGAAAATCACAGCATAAAATGCTTTCAATAAAGACAAATATAGGTATCCAAACCAATAGGATAAAAATTAACAATACTCATATCAAAATCAATAAATAAAGTTGAGTTTTATAGTAATAAACTTAATAACTTTTATTGACATTGAATATGAACATTACTTGAATAGCTAAAGTTAATCACAAGTTGACTAAGTAAGAAGATAAAGCTTTTGCAGAATATAAAATATACTGCATTTAAAAAATGATGTGGAAAATTAGTGGTATTATTTAAATTTTAAGAAAATTCTAAATTTAACTATTGAATGAAATTTAGTATTTTCCTGTGAGCAACTTAGTATGAATAAGGTAACAACATAAAATCCATATCTTTTAATAATTACATTTTTAATGGATAACTGAATAGAAAAATATTCAAAAAACATTAAAAAAGTTTATAAAATTTTCACATTTCGACAACTATCATTTTAAAAAATAATTTCCAAGTGGGCTAACAAAGCAACTTCTGTGGCTCATTTTCTATTAATTTCAAGCCTCTTATTCAAAAACAACAAAAATGAAAAAATTAGAGCATAAAAGGAAATACTTTAAATAATATTACTGTATAATAAATTAATCATTGTTCTTCATATACCTTAAAATTTAAAAGGTTACTATAGATAGCATAGATAGCTTTTATTTTCATAAATTAGAAAACCATTTATTTACTTTCATTATAAGAAGAGAGGAAAATAGAGGGTTTTTTTATAACAATTTTAGTCAAGATCAATGACAAAATTAAAACAATAGCAAGATTAGAAACAGTAGTTATTTTTACAACCAATGAAAGAAAGAACTAAATAATAGTAAAATATGAAAATATTTCAGAAAGTAAGCAATAGAATTAATTTATTTTACTGTTACTAATACCAGAAGTTAAATGGAAACCAAAAAATACAACATGTATAAGATAATTTCAAAAATCTTACTACTGGTAGATTTTTCATTCTCGGATCAACTTTAGAATTTTGATTTCAGTCTAAAAAAAAAGAATGGAAGAAAATGAAATTTTTTTGCCATATATTCATGAAAATAAAGTTAATGTGAAAAAAATTTTAGGGTAAAAGAAATATAGAATTATGAAAACAAAACATAAAACTGGATTTAAAAATTTTACATTATTCAATAGAGAAAATTCTATCAACAAATTTCAGATACATCATAATACATTTAACAAAAATTTAAAATTGTTGAATACAAACATTGTATGAAGGTGAAAAACAAATATCAGATCAAATAAGAAGAGAAAGTTAATACAAAATATAAAGTATGCTACTTTAAAATAATACACAGGAAACCAATAACAGGAATGAAAATTTCAGCAAATTCAACAGTTTACATTACAACATTGCCTTTCTGTGACCATTATTTAAATATGAATAAATTCTCAGAAATCAAAAAGAATAGCAGATGATAAGTAGACACAATTTTCTTTCCTCAATCACTGTTTAGTAGGAAAAAGAGCATTAAAATATCACATTTCATTAGCGGAAAAAAAAAGAACCAAAATTTCAGATTCATGGAATTATTATGCTCTAAAAGGGGGTGGGGAGGTCCTAAGCAAGGAAAGAGAGTAACTCCAGCCTTTTATTTTTTTTATTCGAACATACTATGTGAAATTAGAACACAAGGAAAACACTTAAAATACTACTACTGCATAGTACTATAACCACTTAGCATCCTACTTCTTACAGAAAAATTTTAAATAAAATATTCCACCTACCAATATAATTTTTAAGAATTTTAAGGAAGACTCATAAAAGTCTGTAGAGTAGGTGTCCGTACTGAATGTAAGAATAAATTTTTAATTTGAATCTGTACAATTTTAAGGAAAAATCAGGATATAATTCAAGGCTCTATAAAAACCAATTTCGAATGGTATACAATTAAGGCAGTTAGAACCAAAATCAAGAGAAGCTTAAATGAACTTTTAGAGGAATATAAAGATATTGTCGTGATAAAGTTGTGAAATAACTAATTTTGGAATAAAATTCAAACTTAAAGTCCAGTTAAAACCTGTGTTTTGTAGAGTTTAAACAGTACCATTTGTTTAAAAATACTGAGTCAAAAACCAAATTCATAGATTAGAAACAAACAGTATGGTAACGGCTGTAGTACTTGTAGTAACGCAAGGGGCTGTATATGATTTTGTGAGCATTATTCAGTAACTTTATATTGCAATTTAATCGAGCCACAACACACAATGCCAAGAGATAAAAGGAAATTCTTCTTAGTTTAAAAGGAAGGAAACAAATCTCAAAATCAGATTTTCACCATATAGACCTGCAAAAGAAATTTCAGCTGTCAGAAACTTTTGACAATAAACATGCATAATGGATTACACATTTGTAAGAGATTGATGTATGGTTAGAACAGAGTACCTGCAATTTGTCAGCATTGTACAGAGGAATTATTTAAGAGTATGGAAGAAGTTAACATTTTTAAGGATGATTCTACAATAAACAGAAATAGCAAGATGTCTCATTTTAAAGCTCCAGAAAAAAATTATTTTAGATAAATATAAAAACAAGGAATAAAACAAAATTCAACACTAGAAAGGCAGTATAATCTTTATACCTAGAAAGCCCAGCAGTAATCATTTTGTCTCTCTTTAAATTATCCAAAAACCACAAATTTTTCCAAGACTATTTTGCTGAAATATGTTGTTAAATTATACTTAGCTATTAATTTTTATATTTTCATTGCTTTTTTTTGTTTGTTTGTTTGTTGTTACAGCTATGTTATCATGTTTGAGAATATTGATTGAATGCAATCTTCTTTTTTCAAGCAAGAATAATCTGAGTACTTCTTACTTTCTAAGCTTCACAGTAAAACAAAGCTAAGTACTTTAATTTGTAGTATTTCGGTTACTAAAAAAATGTCAGTTGCAATGTTTTGTTCAAAATATTAAAGAGCTCTGACAAATCGCAACCTCACTTTATCATGAATGTGTCTGTTAGAATTTTTTCTTCTGATTATGGAAAGCCAATCAACAAATATTTCGACTTGTGGTGATGTTCATGTAGAGTGTTGTGCATTTCATCGCTAATAGAAAAATACTCTTTGTTTCACTAACAACCATCGGAACTTCCCTACTTAGCGCACGCATACATACAAAAGGATTGTATTAGGGAAAGTAGATAGGTGGCACTTTAGAATGACATGAATGAAAGATGGCACTACGATCATTTCATGAGTATCCCCCTAGTGAACAAGGAGAACGACAAAAAGTGATAATACAAGATAAATATGCGAGTTCGCAAATTGTACAGACTAACTCTATGGCAAAGGATACCGACGTGCTCTGATTGGTTTAAACCTTGGCATCTTTTTGGCAATGTTTTGCACTCATTATAGTATAGTTATCGCTTATTTGGCTCAAACCTTGCAAAACTGTGCCAAACTATTTCCGATATTGATATTCTTGATTGATATTCTTGAATCCATTCCTAAAATATGTGTTACAGAAATGCAAGATATAAGTATTCAAAAGAAATGTATAAACTATTTATATATTTATAAATCTTAATATTAAGTTAATAACAAATATCAAGATTAATAATTAGATTGTTAATAACTGTAAATATAGCACATTTGCAGATACATCTAATGGTAATCATTTGAATACGAAATTAATAAATAAATATCTCCTTATTTTATTTTGCATGAATATTAAATAAGAATTACAATGATTTCTATTCCGTTTAATGTCGTCTAAATATCTTAATAAATATAGTATATATGCAGATAAATATTTTATGGTAATGATTTTAACGTGAAAATTTAACAAAAAAATTGGCCGATCATTTCCCGTAAAATGAAAGCTTAATTTTCAAGTCTTATTTTAATAATACTGCACAAAAAAATTGCTACCTGTGCAAATTCTTTATTTACAAGATCTGAAATACGAAAAATAGCTCTATTCTCATCAATCTCAATTATTTTATAATTGTATTTCTCTGGAAGATTTAATTCCTCCATTTTGAAAACGGCAGGCAAAAAAATACGTAGAAACCAAACAATGCAACAGGGTTGCAACAGCTACAGCATAGAAAGTCTGTGCGAAAGAAATCGACCAATCAGAGCACGTCGGTATCCTTTGCCATAGAGTTAGTCTGTACAATTTGCGAACTCGCGATAAATATACGCACATAAAAATAAAACCACATAATACAATAAGTATAATATAGGATAATGGCATCAAATGAAAAATAGAAATTGATGTAAATAGATGCAATAATATATGACGTACAAAAATTTACAGTTACTATATATATATATATATATCTCAGTACTTAATCTCATTGGAAAATGGACATGACGTTCACTACGAGTGATAGTTGGTTTTATCGGTAATTACAAGATTTTTAGAAGAAAGTTCATTGAGTTTTATGAATAGATGCAGGTATAGAAGGTAACGAGTTATTAGATCCTGTCAATACATATGCAAGTTTGACACGATATATGGAAACTGTGACATTTTTATTATTAATTTTTAATACAAAGGTTTTATCTTTCCTGCTGATTACAAGGTATGGACCAGTGTAAGGAGGTGAAAGAGGAGGTTTAACATTGTCCACTCGCAAAAATACATGAGAGCAAGTACTTAAAGATGGATGGATATAAATAGGCTTAACCGAGTGTCTAGATGTAGAGATAAGATTTATAGATTGCATTAGTGCTTTGAATTTTGATACATAAGTATCTGTTGGCATTGATAGATCTACTTTTGAGGTTAAAATGTCAGAAGGCAATCTGAGGGTTGTACCATAGACTAATTCAGTACATGGTGCATTTATGTCCGGTTTAATGGCGGATCGAATTCCGAGTAAAACTATGGGAATAGTTTCAGTTCAGTTTGGTTGACAATGGGCTATAATAGAATTCTTAAGATTCCCTTGGAAATGTTCTACGAGTCCATTGGATTGGAGACGGTAGGACGTTGTAAAGATTCGATTTGTAACCAAAATATTATTCAAATGACTAAATAGATGTGAATCAAAATTTTTAACTTGATCTGTTGTTATAGTTACTGGACAACCGAAACGAGATATCCAATTATGAATTAGGGCTTTACATGTTGTTTCAGCAGTTATATCTGAAGTAGTAATAGCTTCTGGCCACCTGGTAAAACGGTGAACTATTGTATGAACTACAATATGTATAACCATCAGATAGTGGGAGTGTTCCTATGAAATTGATATTTATATGGGCAAATCGAGCATCTGGCAAAACGAGTGCCTATAGTAAATTTTGTATGTTTTTGAATTTTAGAACGGTGACAATTATTACAAGATTGAACAGAATTTTTAATAAGTGAATTCATGTTGTGTTTGCGACGGATTTGTCCTTTCCATACGGTGATTCCTATTGCGATTGAGAGGCTAGTTGGAATTTCTTAAGCGATCACAGCGCCCCATTTTTTAATCTATCACAGCGCCGCCTATAAATTAAATCGTTACTTTATCGACTTTACTAAACCTATGGAATGGAATGGCATCTTATAAATTGTTCTTATTAATTTTTAGTAAACAGTAATAATTCGGCAATTTAAATCGTTACTTTATAATAGATTGTCCTAAACCTATATAAACGAAGCAACATCGTATAAATTGTTTTTGCTAGTTTTTAATCATAGTAACATGGATCGCATAAGAATACTAATCTAATAAACAAATTATTTCAAAAATTTAAATCCAAATCTGAACATTCAAAGTTGAATATAACCACAGCAAAATACTATAAGAAAAAAAAAAAGACCCGACATTAGCATCAAATCATAAACATCAATAAGTTTGAAAATCGAGAAAAAATGCAATGGAAACATAGCAGGTGAATGAAGACATCCTACAATAGGATTTGCACTAAATTACAAAGAAAAAAACTAAACTTATTCCTGAAGACATGTAGAGCTATTAAATTAAACTTACCGGCGCTTAAGGCTAAACTTGCTCACAACGTTTGGTTAAAATACTTCTTCATCATATGAATTAAACTGAACTGTCTCAGAACTAGACAAATAAAATCTAAAGAGAATAAACCAGAAACTGTATCCTCAATTTTGAAAATAGTAGGATATAGATAAATCCTCCTTATTAAAACTTTTATATTGCAATAGCATAGAAGTCAAACTCATCACTTTTATCATAAATACCTAACAAAACTTTTCCATTCAAAATTTCTGTTTTTAAATCCAAATAAGTAGCTTTTCATTGATTTTCGTTATTTCAGTTAAATTAAAATCTTTTGGATAAGAATTAATTATAATAGTAGAGTTATTTGTGTTTAACAAAAGTAAATCATCAATATATCTACAACCATTAAGTAAAAGCTCCCCAATTATTTTTTTGATTAGTATTGTAGAAAAAATTTCACTAATGTATTTGAAAAAGCTGTAGATACCCATAGGAATTCTTTTTTAAAATAAATGGGGTTTAGAAATATAAAGTTCAGATGCCTGTCTTCTGTACCATTACTTTCTCATAAGAAACTTGCGAATTAATTAACGGATATTTAACGTCAAACCAACTTTAACTCTAAATTTCATTTAATTTGTTAATTAAACACAGATCCATAAAAGCTCACATTATTTGAAATAAGAAATTTTGCATTGTTAAGAAATAGGCAAATAATAATTCGTATTAAAGTAAATATATATATATATATATATTGCATTCAAAAAAGCATATCAATAGCTAAAAGTGTAACCGTTTGAAATGATTTTACATCTGAATCAAACTGCTTCAAAATGCTTATTGAGAGGAAAATCTACAAAAAAAAAAATTGTTTGAGATAATGTGAGATGGCAGATTCCCCCCCCCCACACACACACACACCACACCATATAATGATAGTTTTCAAAAGAATAATTGAATTGTAAAACAAAAACATTTAATATACTTGAACAAGCGATATTTTATAAACGGAACTACTTTTTCCTAATTTGAAACAATTTTGAATAATTTGCTTGCATTAATTATAATACTAGAGCTGATATCTGATATTTATCTATATCTTATAAATATATATTTATATATAAATTATATAAATAGTATATCTGATATTTTCCTATTGCACAAAAATTGTAGTGTTACACATATTTCCCGTCATGCGGCGCTGCGATCACTTACCAAATTTTATGGTAGAACTTCTGTTTTTTTCATTTGAGTTATATAGCTTTGGATGTTAATAAACAAAAACAAAAAAAAATCTTGCTCAACTCAAACTACGATAACAAAAAAACATTCTTAGCATATATTTCACAAATTGAGGAAAGGAATGCTTAGAGTTTAACATAACTGCAACTTTCAACTGAACTTTACTGAAATTTTTATCAGTTAGCAAATACCATCATAACAGATGTTTGTTAGATTGGAGCAGTTTTCATTAATGAACATACATTTAAACAAGAACCCACGCTTGTGTTTCCGCAATATATGATAGTATATATAACATTTATTATATAGATTCCAAATTATTATTTATCACCGAGCAACATCCTATTAATATTATTAGAACCCGACTGCAATGTTCTGAAAATACGATGGTACCACCTCTCTTTCAACTAACACACCCCAGCAACTTTTTATTGTTATTATTATTATTATACTCGCTGTTTAATGAAACAGCGGTCCTGAAAATATTATATATTTGTACAAGCAATGCTTATGAATGCTTGAGTCGGTAAATTTAAATAGTACTTTCATTTTATTATAGTGGCAGTTCCTATTCAATTATATACAACACACAGGCTCCTCCTCAAAGAAAATTAATGCTGGTGGTCCCCAAGAGTTAATTCTAGCCCCAATAACTTTCTTGTGTCATATGAATGATACTCCCAAACAATGCGACACAACTCTTAGCGCCTGCGGTAACGAAATAGTTCAATAGACTCCTTAATATTTGAATTACAGGCTAACTAAACAGTTTAGCCCTGCTTGATATATTAATAAAGGTGGATATTATTTTTCAATCTTAATTGGATAGGATGAGTCTTTTTATATAAAACTCTCCATTTTAGTGTTAATTTCTATTCAATTATACAATACTTGTAAGGCTGCTATAAAAGTTGGGTTGAATAAGATCTAATGTTTCAGAACCGTAAAAAATTATTTTATAATCGATTCAAAATTTTATTTCCTCAGATATTTTAAATAGTCAGACTTCTGGATCTTGTAAGGAAACAAGTGGAAGTTAGGATTCGTTGAAATTCTGTATGATCAGCTGGGTGGTTAGCGGAATCTTAGGAATTTATATTATAAAAAATAGGGTAAAAAGCAAAGATATTTTATAGATTAAATTGTGAATATCAAATTTAACACAGAAATATGCTAAAAAGCGATTTTGTGGTTGGATGTGCAATTAATTTTAGAAATAAAAACCACTAATATTTTTTTCATTAAAGCATTAAACAATAACAGAATCTTTCATATTTTAGAATTCCCTCAAATGTGACTATATAATTTTCTGAGCAATATTTCAGTGGTAACAAGATGAATTGATCATTATTAACTTTCACATCAGCATAGGAATTAAATAATTTTTTAATTGTGGGAAGATGTTAATTACATATTTTAGAAATTCAAAGTATATAATCGAAAATTCTATCATTATTTTTAAAAATTAAAGATTTAATCTGATTAAATACATTTCACAAAATGAAGACAGTTCACATAAACATTAATATGCTTTTTTAATTCTGAAAATATATTTTCTTGGTTTTGATGACTAAATATGGGTACTCTTCATCTTCTGATAATTTTTGTACGAATTTCTTCGTATAACATTTTTTTAAAATAATGAATATTCAGTGGATTCCAAACAGCGGACTTTTCATGAATAAAGCTAATCTAAACCGACTTTTTATCACACAACCATACAACTTTTTTGCCGTCTTTTTACAGAGAAAGAGTGATTCGGAAAAATGTTTACAAATTAGGTCACTCGCGTGATTCTTGGCAATTACGTCACTACCAAAGCCATACACGATTGGTTGAATTTCACTTGCTTGTCCGGTTGCCTATACTGCTGGCATAAACGGAAAACTGTCTACGAAAGTGTTCCTCTGATAAGGACTTTACAGAATCTAGTGCAAATAAGTTATATTTTTACAAATAATTTTTTGCCTGTTTGTTTATTGACACTTTGATACGGTTCATTGGTGAATATGTATGTTTTATAACCACATATATTTACCCAAGTTGTGAAGAAAAATGTTTTTTGTAAATGAGTGGCGCTGCATACGCCTCGTTTGTGTAACTGGAACTGTGACGTTGATATGTGACATCATTATGTTCTAGATATAACTAGTGAAGCAGTCGTGTTCTGACTAGTTCAGAGAAAGCGACTAAAGGTTGAACCATTCCAATCTGGTTTCAAAATCCTGTCGATCGCGGATGGCGCTGGCACCACAAACCTTCTTCCTTGTATATGTTCTGACTAAATATGCTTTAATTTGCTGGTTGAAGACAATCATTTTCAACAGCGCCTGGGATCTGATAGATGCAGCTCCCAAAATTTAGATTTGCTTTTGTTCTTTACATAATTGTGGTACCCTCGGCAGGATCGGGTTGTTTAGTTGGAGGTGAAACTAAAACCGAAACTGTTCAACTCTGATCTACTAGATTCTGAATTCTTTGAACAGTATAATGGATGTGTGCGTTGAAAGCTCAAAGAAAACGGCTGAGAACAGCATTTTCGCTTAGCCTAAAAAAGATTTAAATCGGACTTATGAAATAACAGATGGATTTGAACCTACTTTCGATTTTAAAAATACAAATTACGGATAAATTTCAGAGACTCGACACATGTCAGAATCAAGTTTCTGAACAATTCTTGGAAATGATAAAAGCCAAGCAACTGTATTTGGATGATATGGAAGAAACAGAAAACTACCGTGAAATTTGTTCCCAATTGAATTTGAAATTACAAAAAGCTGCTATCCCGATCGAAACTGAAAGGATAAGTTTTAAATTGCCGAAAATCAAATTAAAGAAATTCAGCGGCGAAGCTAAAGACTATCTGACCTTCTGGAGTCAATTCCAGAAAATTCATAATGATAGAAATATTACTGATGTAGATAAGATGCAATACTTATTGCAGTCCGTAGAACCTAAATCGAAAGTTGAACGATTAGTTTTAAGTTTTCCTGCAACGGCAGATAACTATCCTAAGGTCATTCAACAGCTAAAGGAGAGATACGGCTGTAAAGACTTGCTTGTACAGATTTATGTACGAGAACTTTTAAATTTAGTCATGAAGAATGCTGTTTCTGGAAAAATGAAAACGGTTTGCCTTCCTTGTGCGACGGACTTGAAGGTAAATTGCTGTCACTGGGGAGCCTTGGATGAACTCAAGAAAAGTATGGAGACTTTTTGACACCTTTGTTGGAATCCTGTTTACCCGAGGAAGTCCTGATTGCCTGGGAGAGAAAACATAGTAATGAGACGGACGCCAAAGGATCACGTTCATTAGAACGTCTAATGACTTTCCTTCGCCTAGAAGTCCTAGGGGATGAGATGGTGCAACTGGTTATATCCGGTTTCGGAATTAATATTCGAAAGAGATATCCCCCAACTGAGAGGATTAAACCTAATGAATTAATGACTGTATCACCCCTAGTTAGCTCCGAAAATTCTGCAGGTAAGTAAAGCAACAATGTATTTTTTGTGATAAATTTCATTCAAGTGAAAAATGTGATACTGCTAGAAAAAATGTCTATTATTGCAGAGCGACAGTTATTATTAAGAAAAGGTGCTTGTTTTATATGTTTAAATAAAATAGGTCATTTAAGTAAAAATTGTGATGTTAAAAATATTATTAATTGTTCTAAATGTAATTATTCTCATTTTAAAATTATGTACCCGAAATTGGTTAAAATTATGATCAAAAGTGTTGCATAAAAACGGAGAATTCGCTATCTAATTGTAATAATAACTGAAAGTAATTCTTTTTTGTATCCTATATTGTTATCTGATAAATATGAATTTACAAAACTTTTGATCAGATCTATACACAAAAAGAACTGATACTGGAATTCAAATAATGCAATCATTAATTAGAGAAAGGTTCTGGATTATCAGAGCTAGAAAAAAAGAGCATTTTAAATAAATTTGTTATATCTGCTCGGTTTAAAGTTAAATCATTGTCAAGTGGACCATCACCTTGACTACCTAACCGAGTAACTGATTGTGCGATATTTGAAGTTGTAGGAATTGATCTTCCTGGACCTCTATTTTTAAAAATTGATTAAAAGGTATGGGTCACATTATTGACTTGCGCAGTCTAGCTCGTTCTCCATCTTGAATCTGTAAACTCTCTGTCTTCTGATGCCTTTTTGCTTGCCCATAGGCGTTTCATTGCCAGGCGTGAGATGCCCAGAATAATATACTGTGACAACGGAACTGATTTAACGACCTTTCAAAATTGGAATGATATAAAATATCGAGAGAAACATCAACTCAAAAAATTGTTTGGAAATTTATACCACCCACCGCCACATGGTGGGAAGGCTGGTGCCGTATACATGCCACCTACAATTTTCAAACGTAATGCTATCCTATGGAGAAAAATTGGGGTCTTGTTTCGTTTGCTATTGCGGTTTCTTTCTTATGAAATCAACAGCAATCGATAGAAGAAATAAAAACACAGGTTTCTGTGAAAGCAAGAGTTTTTTTGGACTTCTCAAAGTATTTTTAAATATTTATTAAAAGTTCACAAAATTTCAACTTCACCATTTAAACAATTTTAGAAAAAAATTATCATTAATAAAATAAAAGTAGCAAATTAGAAACATTCGTTTTGGTATCTTCTTTCCGATGCATATTTTAATTTTTTTTAAAATGTGTAAAAACAGTATTTTAGACCTATAATTGGAAAAATGATTTGCACCCCCCCCCAAAGGCTCCTTTTAACTCCTCCCATTCACGGAGGAATACACTATAAACCCTCCCTTTATCCTTTGATTGATCATGACTTTAATTATCTAGTCTTTACGTCCTAAAAACTCCCCCGCAGCTGCCCTTTTTTTTTTTTTTTTTTTTTTTTAAGTTAGTTTACTATCACAGCTGTGGTCATCTGTGCCTTCACATCCGCACTTGTTTCTGAGAATGCTACCGCATCCATGGAAACAAATATAATAAACTTTTGTAAAAAAAAAAAAAAAAAAAAAAAAAAAAAAAAAATTTGAAAGTCTAATGTTGCTGTTTATTCGTAAACTCAAATTGTGCATATTTAGCTACATCTGCTGCATATAACACAAAAATGCTTTTGTTTATTTTCAGTGTGGACGGTGAAGGAGCAGAACACGTTATTTTACGTTTATGGTTCTGAATTTGCTAATATTCATCA
The DNA here is from genome assembly GCF_947563725.1 of Argiope bruennichi. Lineage (NCBI taxonomy): Eukaryota > Metazoa > Arthropoda > Arachnida > Araneae > Araneidae > Argiope > Argiope bruennichi. Next base: position 56,807,808 of record NC_079163.1, read on the forward strand.
AGTTACGGATAATTCCGTACAAGTACTGCTAATAGTAACCTATATTAGTGGTTTGGAAGCTATTTTAGAAATCTTAAAGAACGCTTTCAGAGAGATTTTCACTCATTGCTATTATTAAATTAAAATTTCAGCAACAACATAACAACGAAGTAATGCGTTTTTTAAAAATCTATATTATCATTTCTGTACCAATAAATTTTACTAATGATCTTTCCTTCTATTCATGTATCTACATTGGTAATATTTGGGTAATCAGAAAACAATTACCCAAATATTACCAATGTAGATACATGAGTAATAAATATGTTAAATAAAACATTTTACACATTTTATTTATTTTTAGTGAAAAGAAGAAAAACAAAAAGATTTACTCACAATGGCGTTTCCAGGATTTAAAAATAAATAAATATGTTAAAAGTACTAAAGCACGTGCAACTTCAGGAATTTTCTGATCAATTTTTACATGTTGCTGCAATTTAAAGTTTCTGTTTCTTCATTTATTTTTTGATTTCTTGCAAGCCGTCAAGGTACAGACCAGACCGTTTAATCTAGAGCCACCAAATTTCGCACATATATACACTGAAGGGTGTGAATGGTATAAAATGCGGAATGGTATAAGGTTTTTCAAATAATAGTAAATGTTACATGTCTATCGAATTTGAAGTTAAATATTCTCTTGTGAGTAAGCGATCAAGAGCAACATAAGTAAATTTTAGCAACCATAAATATTGATTATAAAAATTAACTAAAACTAAGTTGGTTACCGCTTTCATAAAAACTTTTTCTTGTATGACTAAAAAATAATGTTTTTAAATGTGTATTAGCATTTGTGTTACAATATATTTTACAACTATTTTTTTCTTAATTCATGGTTATATATGAGTAATCATAATTTCTATTTTAAACGAAGCAACATTCCTACCAAGTTATTTAATTAAATCTCGCTAAGCATTTTTTTTTTTTTTTGAATTTTAGTTACATACAAATAAGCAAAAATAGCTGATAATTCTGCAGAAATGCGGAACAGTTTTGACTTATCCTGCATGTCAGAGAGAAAAGGTGTGAGTCAGTTTACACTTTTCTTTGTTAAATACAGATGACTATATTTTACATATTATGAAATATTGAAAAAGAATTCTATAGAAATTAGATTGAATTTTTTTTAAAAAATTGTAACTCCTTTTTATTATTTTTTCTATATATAAGTAAAAATTATTACAAATCTAAGATGACTTTTCAGTTTGAAACATTCCAGAACTCAGATACGAAATCCTGGCTAAGCAGACGAATGATAGTACTGGCAAAATTCAATAAATTAATAAAACAAAATAAATTTAGAACTAATCAATCAATTAATGGTTTAAAATTTTCAAAAACCAGGAGACATTTAATCCAATGCGTACATTTTACAATTAATTCATTATTTTTTCTTCCAATTTATGCACATTATCGTATTAAGTTGGCTATATTCCACGTTTAGAAAAACCGAGGAGTAGAATTTGTTTTAACATTATTTTCAAAATAACTATATTTTTCTTTTCTTTTTAATATGGTACAGATGAGTCATTTAATTAAAATTTAAGATATTCTCTTTTTTTCCCCCCAAAATCGGCAGAAATTAGGAACATCCCAGCTATGCAGAAACATTAGGTCATTTTACACATATCAAATACATAGCAAAAGTTGAAAAATTCTACTTAATTTTGTTCATTTTCTTCTCATTTAAACCTATTTAATATTTTTGAAATAAATGATTTACTTATAAAAGTCCAAAAAATCAGAGAATTTTATTACAATTGTTGTTAGTACTAAAACTATTGAGATAAAGGATTGAGCCCATTCTTTGGGGATGAATCCGAGTTCTTACAATTTCAAAGACACATAGACCTTACCCAATCCTCTTGGAATAAAATATTAGTAAGCGCAATTATTGTTAAAAATTAAAGTTTGTCAAACGAAATATTATAAATACTGAATTATTCAATTACTCCCTCTAAATTACAGGATTCTCTAATATAAATTAACAGAATTATGAGGAGCAATTAAATGTTCAAAAATCAAAGTGCTTCAATAATTAATCACTGATAAGTTCTATATTCTAAGAGTCCTAATGTTCACGCGACGCCCAGTATGCTTTTCTGTGCAAGCAGAGAAAATCTAAAATAACTAAGTGAAAGAGTATCTTTTCTAAACAAGTTTGGTTGGCTCATTACTCCCACCCCACCCACGACCTCCGTAAAACAAGGCCTCACAACTTGTTTGTGACGTCACACGAGTAGGATGACTGGCTGCCGTAAGCAGTATCCCGCTTTCTGCCTTTATGTTTAGGTATATTTTAAATTCATCTATATCTATACTTATTATAAAGCTCAATGTGTGTGTGTGTGTGTGTTGGTGCTCTACAGGCCAGGTCATTTGACATACAGCTATCAAACTTGGTACATGTATACCTTAGAGGTCGGGAATGTGCACCTGGGGTCCCTTTTTTTGAGATTTTAATTATTAATTAAAAACTAACTTTCCCGCCAAAAAAATCTTCCATTTTCCCCACCGCCAACTTTTCCGCCAAAAAAATCTTCCATTTTCTCCACCGCCAAATGAGTAAGGCTTTTTTTCTCCCAACAGTACTGAGACTAGGTTTAACATTTTTCGGCGGATTATTTTAAACGATTCTGTTTATTTTCTTAATGTTTTATGCATTTAAAATTAAACATTGTTAATTAATCCATGTTTCAGATTCATTCTGAAGTACTTTTGAATTAAAATAACACAGAATAAAGGAAATTAAAAATGTATAATCAGCATAGCGTTACCCCAACTGGCGTAGAAAAATTCACGCATTTGCGTTAACGTAACTGGCGAAGAAAATTCACGCATGCGCAGTTTGTTCTGACTGTTGACATGACAACCAACGGATGATTTAAATTATTTTTAGGTTAGTTGCATGCTTTTGTAAGTAAATTGTATTTATGTTGGTTATATATTTTTTTGTATATGCTTATAGCTTTCAGTACATCGTTTTTTTTTTAAACCTGTTTTTGACCGATTATTTTAAACGATTCATTTTATTTTCTTAGTGTTTGATACATTTAAAATGAAACATTGTTAATGAATCGATCTGTTCATGATGAATCTGAGAAATTTTTGTTGACAAATTCTTGAGATATTATATAAATTAAGAAAGATATTCTTTAGTGCACATAAAGTTTAAACGCTCAGTGACTCTATTATCAGTAATCATATTATTAAAAAAAATGCTTTGTTTCAGTAAAAAATATTATTATATTAATTGCAGATTAATCATTTACACTTTAATTTAAAGCATAATTTCTACGAGAACTAACAGAAAATTAGAGAGATACATACCACGCTATTACTGAAGGCCTTTATAATATTATGAGTGAATTATATGACTATCAAAATTTGAAGTTTTAAAATATTTTGCTGAAGAATCTATTAAAGTTGGAATTGCGTAAAATATTTAATGGTACGACCGGAGTATTCCGGTTCAACCTATTTAATTATTAAAATTTAAACGAACATAATATTGGTGAACCGGCTGGTCGCCAAAGGCGGCTAGTTTAAAAATAACTTACTAATATTAAGACATTAATCTTGCATAAAATTCAAAATTATTTATTTTTCCCCTGTGAATAAAAGAAACGGCATGGTAGAAAATCTTAAGGTCTTCTGTAGCTTATTGACCATTTAATAACATTCAAACTTTCTAAGATTTAAATCACAATGTAAATTTATTAGATATATACATTAGGGTATTATTGTTAGTTTTTCGTGTTTTAATGGAGATTTTTTTTATTTTATTAAAAATTGTTAAAAATCGTTTTGGTTTTTTCCCTGAAAATATTTTTAAAAGCTTAAAATTAAATTAATCTAATACTTTTTAAAGTTTTTGATGAATTTTTTTATTATAGTGACAGGTAATACAAGTATTTCATAAGTTAACATATAATTGTTTTCTTCTCAAATTATTATGAACTTAAAAAAAAATATTAATGTATTTAATATAAAATTTAAATTTTACACCAACTAATTCTGTTGATAAAAAAGAATTACTTTCACAGCTTGTTTTTTCACATTAAGAATTGTTTTCATTTAATATATTAGTAATTCATACAATTTAATAAACTAGTTTTTATTATATCTGATTTTACATTTCAATGCATTTATAATTAATTTCAATTCAATCTGTAGAAACAGTAAAAAAAATCACACTATTTGAATTGTAACATTTTATTTTCAGAGAGACAATAACAAAATACATTTTGTTTTCCAACTTTAATATAAATTTCACACGGATAAAGGAAAATAATTGTAATATTAAATGAAGTTAAAATACAAACTTACAAATTACTTCTAATTTGGAAGAAATTAATGAAGAATGACTTTCCTTAGGAGCTTGAGAAGTGCCTAGACAAATAAAAATGATTTTGTTTGCTTTTTGAATTATACTCCATGTATTTGATTTAAAGTTTTTAAATTTTAAAATTAAATCAGAAAAAGTGTTGATTTTTTCTATCTCCTCTCTTTTTGCTATGCCCTGGAGACTGCTGTTTAAAGCTGCTTTTAAATTTTCCAATTTCTTTACGTGTTGTCCTATCCATTGGAGTTTCTCTTCTTGTTTTTGATTCTGAGGAAAAGTGTGACAGTAAATTAAGGAAAATTGAAGGTACAGCACCTGGTACAAGCCTAGAAAAAAAGTGCAATTCTTTAGATAAAAAAATTAGTAATTTATTAAAACTTAAAATTAAAAACATATTAGATATTTTCTTAATACATAAACTAAAAGCTAACATATGTTGGACAGTATTAAATAATAAAATTTAAAATCAACAGAAACATTCATTCATCCAAAATAAATACCTAGTTCAATATTATGTTGGAATATCTAAAGTAATTATTTATACTACCATTCAAGTAATATAATATTCTACATGAATTAATCAATTCATTTTATACAGTATGAAAAATTGATTTAAGAACAGTAACATTTCATTACTTTTTTTTTAAAAAAAAGTTTCAGATATGTTGTAAAAATTGTATTCATATTGTATATAACTAATTGTGTATAACTAATGATATTTAAAAATAATAATAAATATTAATTGTTTTATATATAATCTGATGATTTATAGATAAAAAAAATAAAAACTACATTTTCTAAACCTATATGAGCATGCAATTCATACTGTCCTTACAACTATAGCTTTTTTACATAATATTTTAGAATAAAATATAAATTTAATCTGCTACAATCTATACACATGATGTATATAATTAAAAATTAAGTTTTATTATTCATTAGGTGATTTTAAACTTTTTTTTATAAGAGCATAACAATAAATCACTTAAGTACTTTGTAAGATTTTGGTGATAATTATTAAAAATTTCTAAAAAAATTGGCTTTTACACTCCAGTGGTACTTGAATAAGTTCTCCTGTACTAGTATTAAACGCTTCTCTAATTGTTAAAAATTGATTTTCTTGAAAATGTTTAGCACAGACCTTCAAATATGAAACAAACATTAGGCCTAAATCTGATTTTAAAAAATATATATGAAGTATAATTAAAAAGATACAGAAACGAAACATTTAAAATATTAGGAACAAATTTAAAAAATACTATGAGAAGTAACAATAAAACAAAGAAATTTTGTATTTAGCTCAAGCAAACAATACCAAAGTAATTAGAAGCATAAGCAACTAAATGTAGAGATAACAAAAATGACAGAAGATAAATAGAAGTTATACATAGTTTTAAATGTTTCGCAATTCAAAAGAATTAATTAACTAAAAATTGTACAAAAAAAATCAAACTTACCTTACTACATTTAGTTGGCAGGAAATTGTCCCGCTCTATTGCAGAGATCCATGTTCTTCTAGTGTTTTCATCGCTTGGAAACGAAACTACAGAAACATTGGATCTATTTTTTGTATAATTACTTTTACAATTGGGAACACAGCACGCGCTAGGCATCTTTATTACGATAAATTAAAATTAATATGCAAAAAAGATCAGAAAACTTTCAAACAAAGCCAAAAACACATTTCCCGTTCTTCACTCGCCAACGACTAACCGCAGTCTTTTACACCACTTGGATTCAGAATTTCTAGAGAATTCATCCAACCTCATGACGTCACGGGCTGAAAGTGTTGGGAGTTGTGAGGCCTTGCATTACGAAGGTCGTGCCCCACCCCTCTCTTGATGTACAAAGACATTGTCGGTTTTGGGAAAGACCTCTTCAAAGAATAAGGGAAGTTTTATCATGGGCTGTTTAGTGGGTCGGTTGCCCGCCCAATGTCATTCTCCCTCACAGGAATATCTCCTGGGGACTAGGAATTCTTTTTTTATTAGGTGTTATTCGGCTTGTCAATCAAAACTTTTAAGCCTCTTCTTTCGGTAATTTGGTCAACGTCTTAGACTCCCATCACTAGGGGGCGCTTTCGTCGACATCGGATTTCTTTCTCTGTATATCGCACTCTTGGAAAATCAATATTGACCTATGAAGAATTGTCTCCGGCAATTTGTGATTGTGAATTTTTAATTATAGTAGACCTTCAACATATTTTAAAAAATCCACGTGAAATGATCCTCTTACTCCCGCAATATTTTGAATAGAGAATCGCTGTTCCAATACTACCGATATTGACGAATTAAATTCGCGAGACTTAAAAAAAAATGAAATATAAATTAACCCTCTAAGGGTTCCACACGCATTTCGAAGTATGCCCCATAGATGTCTTTAAAGTGCACTGCACACATTTTAACGTAGGGTAACGAACGATGCAAATTCGGTTTGCACTGAAAATCAAGTAGGGGTTTTACTGCACCGCAGATGGTGTCGACGTATTTTAACGTATTTCTTTCCCCCTACAAGTTTCGACATCTTGGTGAATTGGAGGGGAGACAACACAATGAAGTTTTACGGCCATTTAAGGATGTCACAGGATCTGAGAGCCCGAAGATTCCTTTAGGCATAGGGCATTGTGATGGTGCCGGCGTTATGGAGGAATGAGGGGTGAGAAAGGAAAGGGCTCGCCCAAGAAAAGAGGAAAAGGAATTTTCCCCCAATTATGTCTCCCATAATGGCTCTATGTGGACTTAAATTTAAATTAAATTTTGTTTCAATAGTTTTTGTTTGATATCGATAGGGATAGGATTTCTTTGATCTAAGCGTTGCCTCAAAGTTCCATTGAGTTATTTTTTCTTAATGCAGTTTTATGCTTATTTGTGATTAAGCATCACATTGAAGTACTAGCAACTCGAAAGGGATATATTTGAAAAATTGCCATCAATATATAGTTAAAATATTAAATATATTTTTCATTCTTAGTTCAACTATTATTATGATTCAAATTTATATTTTTATGCTAATCTATACCTCCAATTATTTTTCACAAAGTAAACAGATGCAAATGAATTTTGCGTTTTAAAGCAGTCTAAATTTCAAAGAATATAATAAAATATATTATTACATTGTTTCTCTTATCTTGTAAAAATTTGGAATAATGTGTCGTTTTTTATAATGCGACTCCTTTTCAAAGTTTTTTTAAAGAACTGAATAGAATAATTTCTTTCAAATTCATAAAAGAAACAATAAAAACATTTTTAAAGAATTGTGTCGATTCAGAAAATTATTAATATTTAGTCTTAATATACCTTGATGTAGATGAAAGCAAATAGTAAAATAAATTTAATTCAGGGTTTGATTTATTTTGTTAGGAATATTAAGAAACGAATCACATTGTAAAAGTCTTAACATCGTAAACTATCTGAAGATATTTTTTCAATAGTTTATCAAAGAAGATATATTTCTTAGATAAAATTATAGTTCTCTAAAACACTAAGTAGGTAGCTCTAACTAAAAAAATAAGTAGGTAGTTCAAAAATTCTGTTCTTATTTTACAGTTCTTTGAAGCAGTATATATATATATATATATATATATATATATATATATATATATATATATATATATATATATATATATATATATATATATATATATATATATATATATATATATATATATATATATATATATATATATATATGTAGATAAGTTAATGAGCATTCTTCAATATAGAATAAAATCTGAGTGGATAAATGAGATAAATTTTGTTGAATCTTGTGCGAAGTACAGAATGAGTTTTAACTATACGTTTTTAGGACGTTCTAATACAAAATAGTGCAGATAAATTCCTGAATGGTGCATGGATAATAAATTATTTTTGAATATTCAAAAGCGTAGCATTCATAGTTATGCCTTGAAATCACAACCTGCTATTTATTCGTACCAAATAAATGACTTTGCATTACTTTATTCAGATTTTGTTACTGATGCTGGTGTTACTTATGGAAGAAAACTTCATAAACTGCACACTAATGCAGGATTCACCTTAAAGGTTGTTGGGCCCAAACAGGAAAACAATTATTATTATTATTATTAAAAGCAATCGAAGGTTTACAATCAAGGTAAAGATCAATGGTAGCATCAGCATCCTTACTTTCTTTCCTTACTCCTTTACATCCATCCTTACTCCTTTACTTTCTATCAACTTTGATAATAATATGACGTGATGTTCTAAGACTGGACATATTATGTAAGTATCAAATTTCGAGAATCTGTGAATTATTCTTTTCAATTACGAAATACAAAGAGTGATTATTTAGTTATGGTAAAAGATAACTTCATACTTAATGAACTAAGGTATGCGATTAATATATTCCTTCTAAGATTGAATGTGTTTATTTACTAAATGCGATCTTCAGATTTATTTTGAATTGCTCTGAATAATCATATCATAAATCACCATAGCACTCGTGACATAAATCATCATAAAACAGATTTCAAAACAAATATCATAAAATTGATTTATTTAGAGAAAAGAACAGGAGATATAAATGTTATTTATGATTTTCAGATATGTTAATTGTCGTAATATAATTTAGAATACAGTTTATTAAGTTATAATCAAAATAAGAAGTGTTTACGTCCTACGCGCAACTACTAAACCTTTTTTCACTAATTAAAAAAAAAAGAAAAGAAAAAAACTTTATTTTTGTGTATTTCAAAACCGATTCAAGACTAATGTCAATGATTCTGGATACAACAGGGCTACTTTCATAAATGAAAGTAATTGTTTACACAGGTAATTACTTCTAAATAAGGAGCCAGTTACCTCTTACGCTTGTTTTCGAGAGTTTTCAAACTATGCTGCCAAATATTTGTACAATTTATACATCCCAATTACACTGAAATACGAATATCACTATTTCTTCGCTAAATCCATTTACTTATATAGTTTGATATTTTTACTATGTCTATGGAGGTAATCAACAAAAGTGAAACTTTTCGAGTAAGCAATTGAAACTTCCAAACTTTGTTTCAAACACAGTTCTTAGACATAAAATTTCTTAATTCATTTGTGGAATTGTTGCGGTTCCTACCAAAGCAAGACGCTTATTCTTTTATTGAATCCATCGCCATGAATTATTGTTAAAAATAAAATGTTTTCGGTGATTGTTATCTTCACTCCTAGCGATCATTAGAAAAAGAAAGAAAATGGAATGTTGCAAAGATACGTTAATGCAACATATGCTTTACAAGTTTAATTTTACATATTTAAATCATCAATTACTTTTCCACAGTAAATTTTATAAAAATATGTAAGCACAATTGAAACTTTTGTCAATTGCTTTTTTTTTTTTTTTTTTTTTGATAAAACTAGCAGAAATAGCAATAAATAAATAGTGTTTTCTTTTTTAGAATGAACGAAAATTAGAAAATTATTACGTACATTGTATTTTTTTAAAGAATATCATAAATGTATCGAAATTTACGAGGAATGAAATACTCCTGTATAATATTTTAAAAGAATCATTTGTTTGTTCCTTTGAATATTTTTGAAGATAGCAATTTCTTTGAATATGCACACAAAATAGTGAAAAAAGGTGGAGAAAAAAAAAGCAAAAAAGTCGATAATTTTAATAAATTTCTAAAAATTTTTAAAATCAATAGAACAGTCTATAATTTCAAAAATAAATTTAAATAAGGTCATTTAATCTGCATTTACCCTGATATATTTGATGAGATTTTAACTTGAAATTTTCATTATTTTGAAACATTTAAAAACGAATATGCCATTATTTTTCAATAAAAAAATGATTAAAAAAAGTATTGAACTTTAAAAAATTGCTGTGATATATTTTAGAGCCTGGGTCATTAATACATAAGTAGCAAATCATATGGCTCTAGATTTGAATATTTTTTAAGCTACTCAATCAATTTGATGATTTGCATATTTTATTATAATAGAAGATAATGCTATTTTAATGATAAATCGGTTATATATTGTTATTTATACACATCTGATTGACAGAACTATTTGTGATTAGTCCTAATTTTAGACAAATGCTATTCAAATATTGATTATTCAGTACAAAAATATTACAATGATTTATTTGAAAGAATAATAAAGGAATATGAATGGAATTTGAATCCTCATTAATTAGTTATTTAATATATATATATATATATATATATATATATATATATATATATATATATATATATATATATATATATATATATATATATATATATATATATATATATATATAGTGAGACCGATGAAAGTTTCTGTGCTTAAAATACCTTGTAAAAATTAAGAGAAAACCTTTCTGTTTATATTTGCTCTGTACAACTTTTTACAAAGCGGTATTATCTACTATCGGGGTTAAAAAGCAACAAAACTGTCTCCCCATACACTATTCCAGAAACCATCCGACTTTTCTAGCCATACAAAATAAACGAAAGCAATAAGATTTGACATGAATGAGCGTAATTTGCGCATACCCTAGGGTGTGTCGACCACCCGTGAAGAAGAGAGGGGAAAGAAAAATCCTGCTCGCGCTTTCTGTACATTTCTTTAGTAAAACCGAAACGATTGTGAGAGAGAATACTAGTCAAGTTTCCTTCCCTTTTTACAGGTTTCAGACGTAGAATGAAAACGCTCAGAGGGTTAAACTTTTAAGTAATTTAAGGTAACGTTTCAGAAAAGAACGTCTAGATGAGTTAATACAAAAACAGAATGACAATTGGGTGCGTGACCCAGCTTTGGGGAAACGGTTTTAATTGGTGACGACAATAAGAAGCATTTGTTTTGGCCTATAGCTTAATTATAGAATTAATTCCTGATCGAGATGGGGAGATGTGCACAGTTCGGACTAAAACTCAACGAGAAACAGTAATATGCATGTACAACGTATCTTCCCTTTGAGAATACAAGCGATTGCAAATAACGATAGGAAGTTGAAAGATAAATCGATTTTTGTTAAATGTACGAAACCTGAAAATGTCTTGAATACTAATGATGTAATTTTAAAAAATATACTTCTTCAGGAAGATTAGTTAAGGAACCAAAGAGACTAGAACTTTTGAATTATAATTGTTATAGGTTTGAGACTCTCCCCAAATCTCAAAGGGGGGGGGGTGTATGTTGTGAAAAAAAAATGTTATACTGCCAAATAAATGTCTAATTGCAAAGCCACAGTTATAATTAAGAAAAGATGTATGTTTTATATGTTTAAATAAAAAGGTCATTTAAGTAAAAACTGTGATGTTAAAAATAATATTAATTGTTCTAAATGTAATTATTCTCATTCTGAAATTATGTGCCAGAAATTGGATAAAAATTATGATAAAAAGTGTTCCATAAAATGGAGAATTCTCTATCTAATTGCAACAGAAACGAAATTATTTACTTTCTAACTCTGCGTTTTCATTCGGATCAAAGGTTGAGAAAAGGGGATTCTCATTGATTCCGCGTGTGAAAATAGCCATATCAGCGAAAGTGCTACGAGTATTTTGAAGGCCACTCCACTCAGAGGGGAAACTATAATTCATGCTTTGTTCGGGGGGGGGGGGGTGAAGCGAAACCTAAACATCACAGTGAATTTTCTATTGAAGTTAGTGATATAAGTTTGAAATAGTAATAATACGGAATTAAGGTTACTTTTATGTTTTACAAATAAAGTGTTCGAGCACATTATTAATCGAAATAGTCCCTTTTTCTTTGCACCAGAACAATAATATTCATATTTCATTTCTCTTTATAAGGATAGTAGGAAATTTATTTCTCTATTATTACAATTTTATTTACTACAATTCATTTTGCATAATTTCTGTAAATTTTGTAATTAGTGTAAGAATCCTCATTTACTTCAGTTATGATATTAGGATGAGGATAATAAGAAATTCATTTCTTAGCAATTACAATATATTTTATTTACTAAACACCATTTTGCCTGATTTCTGTTTATTTTGTTTGTAAAGTAAAACAAAAGTAAACATTTAATCAGTGTTTTGAATTTGTAGTTGTTGTAAAATGTTTTATTACAGTTAAAAGACTAATTTTGCATTTAATGAAATTATAAATTGTAACTAAAATAAAAAGTTTTACGTTACAGGTATTTGAGCTGCATTTGGTTCTGAATGCAGCTTGCATACCTGCAACCATTGTTGTAATGTTCAGGTTGTTTGACTCTTTGGATTTGAACATAAGTAACATGGAATTATATAGCTTGTGAACTATTATTCAAAAGAATTCTTATTACTTTTTGAAAATTTGATTGATTCTCCCTGCTCTTAAATAAAGTATCCTGTAGAAATAAACAAAGTAATAGAGGTAAATATGATTTTTATGAATATCAAACAATTAAAAATTGGATCATATTCTTTTCCTCTGCAGTGCTGTAGTATTAATTTACTTTTCAATATTCTTTCTACTTGTTGTAAAGTCTTTGAAAAACAGCCAAAAGATAATGAATGAAAATCTATTAATAATGTGCTTCATAGCTTGATGCACATTGATGATTCTTTTTTCCAGTTCATATGTGAGCATTTATTTTTAAAATAAAAAATGCAGAATGTGGTTTTTTCCCCAGAGTTGTTGGCGTTTTGCACACTTGTGTATGGTTGTCTCTGAATGCTTATTAGTTCATGAGAAAAAGTGGTAAACTTACTTTGTCCCATCCCACAACAATTCAAAATTTATTCTCATCATTATGCATTAATCCTTTGTTGAAGCGAAATGAAAATATTTTTAAATGATTTAAATCAGAAGATTACTTATTTTTCTGATTTAATTTTTTTTTTTTTGAAAAACAAAACAAGTTTGTATTATAGTTTGAGATTAACATAAAACTGTATGCTGATTATAAATTGCTCTACATTGTTGTTCTTATAAAAAAAATAATGGTGAGTTGGAATTATTGATTGGTATTTAGCAATGATATTGATTTCAAGTGTGATTTCTCTCTCTTTTTTTTTTCTTTTTGCCTTTGCTGCTGTTAGTGATAACAATTCAGTTAACAGAAATGTGATGTCCCAATTCAATATTCAGGTAGATTGAAAAAAAACTGATTTGTCTTCATACATGTGATAAAAAAGACTTTTGTATTATGTGATTGGAAAACCAAACCAATGAACCAAAAAAATAATGGTCACTCTTTTTTCACCAATCTCTGAAGAAAAAATTTTCATCGAGCTTCATTTGCATTGCTTAGTTGTGATGTTGACATTTAATAAAACATAGCTGTCAGTTAACATCAAAAGCTTTATCTCCTTCTACTACTGAGAGGTAAAATATCAATCTTGCTTTACAGGTTTTTAATGATAATACAACTGGGACATAGAAAAAAATTGTTAATGGATATAAAACTCAATATTTTACAAATGCAGTTGAGTTTATTGAAATAATATTGATTTTGTGCGGGTTGAGGTTCGAACTCGCAACGTTAGAGTTCATAGCCGAGTAACATAACCACTAGACAAAAGAGTACTCTCTTCTCCGGAAGTTGTTATCTGGCTTATAATGTTACCACCACAATTTGGAAGGAAATTTTGAATGTAAAATCATCTAGAGTAAGTTTAAGGAAAAATGATAAGTTTAAGCAGTCTCTATCATATGTGGGTAATGATGAAAATGCTCAAATTTTTAAAAAATTCTTAAGTTGGTTTAACAGATTTGAATAAATAGGTTGGTAGATTATAGAAGCTAAAACTTACTGCCTTGAAAATGACCATCAATGCTGTTACAGTAACAGCCATGTACTGTAAAGAGGAGTTTGGATTAAATTTTATCATAAAAATTCCAAATGTACAACTTAGAAAATAAGTTTGGTATGTATCGACAAATTTCAGACAGCAATTATTATATATCCATAAAGCAGCTCTCTGAAACCGTGAAGAAAATTGGATTTACATTCTTTATTAAAATTGGGTACATCTACCAAGACTTTTTGGCAGGTTTTAATTACAAATAATGATTTATAAGATTTTATTGATGTGGATGAAGATAATGTGTTTCTTTCATTTTGGTCAAATATTCAAGTTGATGATAAAGATATAGAAGTTAGAAAGTTTTGGGGTTTATTAACATTTGTAAAGAATATTGTGTTTATTGCTGTTAAGGAATTAATATGTCATGTCTGCAAAAATAATTTTTAACAGTAGAAAAGACAAATGAAATTAATGAATGTTATAGACCTATTTTTAATTCGACAGGAGAAGCTTTTTTACCCTCCTTCAAATGCAATTAATGCTATTGTGTATAATTATACAGGGTAGTGACAAAACTGGGAAATCGAAGAATTGTATCAATCTGGAAAAGTCAAAGAAATTCCTAAAAGTATTGACTAGATTCAAGTGTAAGGAATTCATGAATCAAATATAAAGAAAAGAAATAGAAGAAGAAAAGGAATTAAATAAAAATTTGGAAAGGAAAAAAAGCAAGCAGAATATTAGCTCAAAGAATTAAAAGGAATAAAAAATAAATTCTTGAGGCAGCTCAAAGAGAGAATTTAAGAGTTGAGAAAGAAACTACAAAGCTTAAAATTTTGCAAAATAAATAAATAAAAAATAACCTTTTTTTAATTCATCTAAAGCAGGACTGGTTGTTTTAAACCAACTATTTTTTTTTATTATTACTCTAATAATTGATCTTTCAATTTTGAAATTGATTATTATTTTTAATTTTTAGCATTTTAATTGTAATAGTTGAGTAATTATTTTTTTTACTTGAGTTATTATAATTAAATTAGTAACTTATATCTAGCATTATTTGTAATAATGCATGGAATTAAAACATCTTTTGCTCATTATAAAAACATAAGTTTTTGGTTTGAAAAAGTAATTACTTATGAATTATTAAATAAAAAAAGATACAAAGTAATATTTTGGCAGTTTCTTTTATTTAAATCTTTGTTAAAAGTTATTAGCAAGGTATATTATTAGTGTGTAAGATCAAGGTGTGTATAATCATACTATCTTAATTTAATTTATACTACAACATACAATTCTGGCAAAGAGCACTAATTAATTATTGATTTGTTTGAGCAAAAATTATAGTGAACTTTATTGTTGATACAATTTGTGCTATAAGGAGTACTTATGTTTCCTAGAATTCTAATGAATTTTTAGAAGTAAAGTATTTTTTATATATAGAAATGTAATGTTCTGTTTTATTAGTTTTTTTGGGGATGCTCCTTTCATTTTTTAAAAATTAAATTTCTTGAATATGTATTTTTTATATTTATTAACTCATAAAATGTTTTTTAAGTATGCTGTAAGTATGTTTTATAAAATATGCTGTATACATATAATGATTTACAGTTGGGAGAAAGTTAGAAAATTAATATGATTAGTAGCTATATGTCAGGAAAATTTTTATCATAGCTTCTGTTACCACCCTGTTATATTATTAAATTTTGTTTTGATTTTGAGGATAATTTTATTGCATCTGAAAATCCAAGTGAAATTGCCTGGAAACCATCTGAAAACTTATTTGAATATTGTGATAATAAACATAGAGATGAAAAAAAATCTTAAAATATTATTATGGTCATCCACAAATATATTTTTTAATAATTATTGTAAGGGAAAAAATCAACCTAGGAAACAAACTGTGAACTTCAAACTCTAAAATAATTTTTATCTATTAAATTATTAAGAATTGTAATATAAAAGGAATTTCAGTTTGATTTGCTTAGCTTAATAGTAATGCTAAATTTTAGAATTTAGTTTTAAAATCACAGTAAGGGAATTTTAATTCTCAATGGTATAGGAAACTGTCCATAGTTTCAATGGCTTTCTTTTAAGTAAAACTTTTTAGAATTCCTGGCATAACAATCTCATGACTGTGAACTCTTGACGCATACTGCATTTCATAAGCAGAAGACAAGGCTATCAAGTAAGTCATTACAGTGCAGCTTATGTGTAATTTTTTTTTTTTTTTATGCTGAAGATAGTTGCAGTTACATATTCTGCTTTGCATATGTTATATGCTGTTCTAAGGAATGTTGTCCCAATGGTCTAGCTTAAGTGATAGACCAGGTATATCTGGCTTTTACTTGAGCTCTAGTCTTTTAGGACATTAACATTTCTATTTTCTTCTTTGAATACTGATTTATGCCAATCCAGAAGTTTCTGGTTTTTGAAAGGTTAGTGAATTTGTATTCCCTTGTCTTTAAATGGTAAACTTGTTTGAAGTGTTTAGAAGTTTATTAAAGCTACCACAATTACATCTCTCTGTATAAAATTTGAATTTAATTAAAAAAATTTAATCAAATATTGTGTTTAAAATATATTTAATTTAGTTTTAAAGAAGGCAGTAAAAAGTTCTATCAGGATGCATAGTGAGAAATTGGTGCAAAAATAAAGAACTTTCTTAGTCAAAAAAATTAAACACCTTTGTATATGTATGCATACATAAATTGCCTATTTTCTGAGCATAGAATGTTTTCTGTTTTATAATAATGTACAGTTTTTTTAAAAATTATTAAAAAAATTAATTTTAAATATATATTCTTTAAATTTTAATGTTTCTGTATTTGAACAACATTTTTTAATGTAAAACAGCTTGTCTTTTTGTTTTGTCAAAACATAAAAATGATCAAACTATCAATACCAAAAAGTTAGGTCAACTTTTATAAGTTTAATAATAAGACCTGTGATCTTTTTCAATTTTTCTCAAAATTGACAAATTAGCAGTTTATTTGGATGAGTACATCATTTCTGAAAATGTTGATAAGATGTAGAAGCATAGCATGACCAAAAATTTTGTACTTAATTTTTATATACACATCAAAAAATAAAAATTCTACATCGCTGGGATAGAATGAGTAAATTTCCTCAACTAACTCTATATAGTAATTTTATTTGTATACAATTAAGAACAAAAGCATTCTGAAATAGCTATCATCATAAAACTGGCAAGAATTTTTTAGGTCATTTTTATAATATTAAAGGATGGCAGCATTCAGAAATGGCTATAAAAAAAATTGTTTCATCAATTCTTACTTCTGAAGCTTAGTAAAGTCTCTCTTTTTTTTAAAGTTAACATTTCGAAAATTTAATAAAAATCTGCTTTTTAATCTAAAATGAAAAATTCTTATTAAAAAGTCTTTGTTTTCAAAAATAATGGAAACAAACTCCTGTAATTAAAAAAAAAAAAGTCAGCTTTGTTGATAGAAGCAAGATGAAAATAAAAAAATACTAGTTGTAGCATTTTAAAAAAATATATATCTTTTTTAAACTACTGCCAGTTACTACATCACATTGCTTCAAAATTTAACAAAACTCATCAAATAACGAATCCTATTAAATGAACTGATTAAAAAATTTTCAATTTTAAATAAAAATGGAGAATATACATATATATATTTCTTTTATCGTGACTAACAGCGGCAATATATATATATATATTCCTTTTATCGTGACTAACAGCGGCAAAATAATGCAACGTGACGATTCGAAGAAGCAATGATATTGTTTTGAATTTCATTATAATATAAATAATTGTTAAAAATTGTGTCTGAAAACTAATTTTTCGAAAATTCCTAAAACAAAAGAAACAATGCATTCATTCAAACAAATTTTTATCATTAAAAAAAAAAAAAAAAAAAAAAAAAGAGGAGATTTTGAAGAAGAGCCTTCAAAAGGCTTCTTAAAAACAAAAGTTTTTTTTTTTTTTAACTTTTAAAATGGTATTAAGATAATTTTTGTGCAATAACATGCTTTGATGTTATGGTGAAAACAGGTTAAAATTTGGTTTTTATTCTTTTAGTAAACTTCCAAATTAAAATTTCAAAAATCCGCTTTTAGGCAGCTTCTAATATGGATTCAATATAAACCAGTGGTATATGTAAAATGTATAAATGGAAATTAGATTTGCTTAGTTATAAAATATCTGCTTTTTATGATTTAATTTGCTATATTACAATAATTTTACTAATAAAATATTATCACTTGTAATTTGTTGATAAAAAGTAAGAATATATGATATAGGCTATTATTCATAATTAACGAATTTACACAAGAACACAATAGGTTGAATGAGTTTATTTGAAGATTCATTATTTTAAAAAATAAGAATGTGATTTTTTTTTTCCTTCTGAAAAACTACTTTATAGCAAAAACTATATTATTCCAAATGTTTCTTTTAATGATTTACAGATAAATGTGTCTTGTTAAAATGCTGATTAATAATATATATATATTAATAGAAGATTCATATCTACCACACTGAAAAAAAAATTTAAATTGAGCAAAAAAATATTTTTTTTTAGAGCATTCAAGCTCACGATAGTTCTAAGAAAAAAGTTTTTAAAATTAACTCCCCCCTCTCCTCGTACACACATGCACATTTGAAAGATGAATTTAATTCAATTTGAATTCAAGAGCAGATGATTTCTTGTTTTTGTATAAAGTTATTCCAGAATAATGATTCCATAAATGAACATTTTCCAGTTAAAAATCCTTTTGATTAATGTTTATATAAAACTCCAATATGAAAAACGAGACATAAACGCTAATTAATTTTAAGAAAAGAAATACAGTGAGACTCTTTTTTCTGCCTTTTAACATTTCTGACAAAAATCCGTCTTGAAAGTAATTAGTGTGTCAAATGGATGAGAAGTCAATAATTCCTGTTGGTGCTTGAAGAGTTCTAAATTTTACAATTCTTGGTTATAGCAAATTCTGAAACAAAGTTATTCTTGGTGACAATTTAACATTGTGCAACGTTTAAAGCAGGTTCAATGCTCTAGATACAATTAGTAATTCTTTTTTCTTTTTTTCTAGGAAGTGCAGCAAGAGGACAACAAAAAGTGGATGTTCGTCATTTGAAAATAAATTTCAGTAGATAAAATTCAGTTTTTCTTTGTTTCAGAGATTATTGCATTCAGGGCAAAAGGCATATGTGATGATCTAATGTTTTGGTCCTCCTTCTGTTTATATCTGTATTATATGTTCTGTTATCTTGCCTATGATGAAAATTTTAAAGGAGTTGACTTTTTCTGTTTTTTCTAATCTTTATTAAAATAAAAAAAGATTGTAATTTTTACTATGAATGAAAGTATTTATTATTTGACATTTCGATGGACATATGACTAGAGTGCAATAGTTTTCGGGAAGGGGTATTGTGGCTTTTCTTGTTAAATGTGCAGGGACTTTTCCCAGCATCTGTAAATTAATCACAAGTATATATTAAAAGGTATTCTGTTACATCTAACCCTCAATATTTAATCAATAAAATTGACCAGATACATCAGATTTGTTAAACGCAAAAAGGAATGCAAGTAGTTTTTCCAGAAGCTTACTTTCCAGTTACAAAGTTATTTCGTATGTACAGTATTTACTCTTGATCGAAAATAAAAAAAAATCTGCATTTATATTTGGAAATAATACAAATTCATTAAGAAAGCACTTTCTTTCTTCCTCAGAATTTAAGAAACTGACAATTTTATTACCAAATCATATGATTCATCAATGTGAAATAAACAAACCCAGAACACATCTGCTGTCATACAGTTCTACTCTTTCACTATACGTCTGTGGGGGTATGGGATAATTTCTCCACTTAAAATATTAAAAGCTTCAAGAAACGACGCAACGCATTTTTAACAAGGAACAAGAGTAAAGGAAGGAAAGAATAGCGGTTTGTTTTCCGGCGAACTAAACGAATTCTTAGCTTGTGATGGATTATCAAAATCAAAGAGTATATTTATTTATACAAAAAAAAAAAAGATTAACAGAAGAAGTTGAAGTAGCTCGCGCCCGAGTTGAGAAAGAAATATTAAGTTCTTGCCGACCAGATTGCATAGTGGGTAATGATACTTTGATACCCACAGATCTTATCTGCTGTCCGATTCAACTTATCAAGGACTCATTATCATTATGAAACTTTCCCGATCTACAAGAATCTCTTCTTTTTCTTCAATCTTAATATATACTGTAGTTCTTGCCTTTGTCTTTTTTTTAATGGCAAATTAGGAGACCCGGAATGGCGACTACATTGTGATCCAATTACATTGATAGTTAGCTACTTATATGGTTTACAAATGATCAAACTAGGGACTTGGCGTTATAGATGGTTACTTCTCCCCGTGATCTGAGCGTATCTTCTGTCTCCAATAGGAAATGCTGAGACTAGACATGTCCTGGTGACTGCCTTACTCTGTTTGGCTCCTTGATGATGGGTGGTGTCTTCAGGCCTGAATCACATTCATTTGAGCAAAAGAAAACCGTCTCTTTTAGCAGGCAACAAAGTATTTCAGCTGCATTTGAACAAAACAATTTTCCAGCCTTCTTTACAATTCATAGGTAGTCTACAAATAAATTCCAAAGTATAACTGCTTTTTATAGAAAATATTGGCAATGTGAAATATACAAGTAAAGTTTGTTTTTATGACCTGTTAAAACAAATTGCACCCCCCCCCCTCTTAAAGAAAGTGAAGCAAATTGTAAAATCAAAATTATTGTGCACCATTCCCATTGCAATCCAGACACAAGTAGCTTTTACTTTATTCAAAAGGGTTAATCTCCTTTCCATCATGATATTTAGTAAATAATAGAATTTATTTACAGTACAACATACAATTTATGACGGCATGGCACTTTACTTCAACAATGCAAGAGAATAGAAACTGTAAGCTATTAAATCGAGTCAATCCCTACAAACAATGATACCCTGAATAAATACCGTCATTAAAAATTTAAATAATTCTATAAGATTGACAAGAAATGTTTGATTTCTTAAAAAGAATATATGAGGAGATTTTCAGATATCCTTTTTAAAGATATTCTTACATTCCTTCCTGATATTTGGTGTTCCTAAAAAATTTAACAAATGAAGAAAATTTGTGAATACAATTTTGAAAAGTTTATCGAAACATTTGATGCCATTTTTTCTAAACACGTATGGACTTTTTTTAACAGGCGAAAATCAGTATGGGAATTTAATTGCAAGGACAAAATACCTTTGTTCATTCGTGATGCAATTTTTTTTTCAGCCGCCTGATTAAACTATCACTGTCGAATCCTTTTTTTATTATTATTAGTTTCACCCACTCTGGGTTTACTTGGTATCTGCCTGATAATATATATCACAGAACTATGTTTCCAATCTTCCTTTCATCTTAGTTTGCTAAATTGTACATGGAATCAATTTTTAAAAAATATATCGTTCAGAAAATAACTGTTATTCTCATTACTTTATACCTGACAATTTGTTACTGCCATAAATAATACCCTTTGTTTTTCTTTAATGCATTTCAGATCAAATAAAAGCTGTTCTATTTAAAAACGTACAAATAGCGAATGCATATACATAAAAAAAAACTGAAATTAAATTAAATTTTCATGAACAAAAATATCTTTGTTTTCCAATTTTGAAGAAACATTGAATGCTTTAATATAATGCCAGCAATTAAACAGAATTCTTTTTTTTATTCCTGAAGCTGACGACACTCCATGGTTTAAATTTAAGAAAATTTGCTTCTAAAGAATTCAGAAAAAGATATCGGCCTTTATATGAATTTGATTCCAGAAAGGTAAGGAATTTTCAGCTGTTTTCTTTTATTATCAGTCTTGTTTGATACATATATGCAGGGTGGTTATAAATAAACTTCCCCTATAAACAGCATCCTACAACACGAACAGATGAGCGAAATTTGGTATATAGGCTATACACGAAATGCGCTAATGAAATTTCGGAAAAAAAATCCAAAATATCCACCAAAGGGCCCTTTTTCCGGAAAAACATTAAATTTAACGCAACAAACGCCCAAAACGGAAGACAGAAGCAATATTAACAATACAGAACAAGAATTATGAGTAATAAAATGTAAAACCGGGAAAAGCTGTTAATTCTAGAAATAAAAAATGTCGAGATTTGCATGCTTGGGAAGAAGAGGAAGCTTTATGCAAAACAGGTTAGGATAAGAAACGTTTGCAGTCATTGTCATATTTTATGCCGATGTTTCCGGCTGTAATGATGATAGTGTCTTGTTGCGACGGTATTGCGACATTGAATGACTTAAAGAACTCCATAACGCTCATGTGCGCAGTATCACAACTGATCAATTACGATCTGGTGTTGAAAACACTGTCCATCGACTTGAAATTTTGCAGGTGAATGAGGATAGTCACATGGAGTACCCTTTCCTACATCATCCTGGACATGATTAACAATTGCTTCTCTTGTGCAATTTCATCCTCATCTGTTCTTGTTTCTGCAAACTGAACTGTTTTCCTCAAACAGCGTACTGTTATTTTGTCCTTACCTTTACTTAATATGGTTCGATGACAAGGTGATCAGAAACTAGTCAATAAATGTTATTATTGTTTTTGTATTCCGTTTTGGGCGTTTATTGTGTTAAATTTAATGTTTTCCCGGAAAAGGCGCCTTCTAGTGAACATTTTGGAGCTAAAAAATTTTTTTCGAAATTCCGCGAGCGTATTCCATGTGTAGTCAATATACCAAATTTCGTTGCAATTCGCTCACCCGTTTGCGTTGTACGATAGGAAAAGTTTAATTATAACCACCATGTATTTTAGTGTTCTGTAATCTTTATAATCATGTGTCGCTTTAAAAAGAATCTGTGGTAATAAGAGTGTGTCTTGGACAAAAGTAGGTTTGAGGTTCTTGTTTCTAAAAAGTCAATAATCATGTAATAGCGAAATGCATGTCATAAACATTGGGCACCTAACGGCTAGAGTGTCATGAAGTAAGTACGCTGGCTCCTTAGTTGCATGGCATTTGCTCTCAGCATTAATTAGTGTCATTTGCGCTAAAATTTACTTTCTTCTAGATTTACTGGAGATTAGTTATTTTTACATGAAAACT
The DNA here is from genome assembly GCF_947563725.1 of Argiope bruennichi. Lineage (NCBI taxonomy): Eukaryota > Metazoa > Arthropoda > Arachnida > Araneae > Araneidae > Argiope > Argiope bruennichi. The sequence goes on from NC_079163.1 coordinate 56,831,013, forward strand.
TGTTAAAGAACTAGATGGGTCACAGAGAATGCACATTTTTCATTCTGATAAGATAATGATTGTTGAATGAGGATTATTTTTTATGGAATAATCATCCCTTTTCCCATGGTAAAAAAGCTATAATAAATACGAAATTTTAATGTTTAAACTTCCTTTTCTGAAAATGATTGCACCTTTTTTTAGTTAGTTAACATATTAAAAAAATTCAAATCTGCGTTTGAAGCAAATACTTTTTAACATTTATTTTTTATCAATATATTTCCCTCAAGAATGCTCAGAAATTTTGATATAATTAATGCTTTGATGAGGAAAATAGAAATTTTCCCGCTCGTGTGACGAGCTAGTTTAAAAAGGTGCTTCCAGCTCAGGTATCATCCTCGCTATCAGAACGCTGTTCAAAATTATGTGATCTGTCCCCAAACGTTGCTTTAAAATGAGGTGTTTGGGTAGCATACTACGACATAATGTATATTGCACGTGTTGCTGCAAGTATCTCCACACAAACTAGGGTAACATTGTTTCCTTTTCCAAAATTTTTATATTAGATCAAAATCTCTTATTCATCCTTTGTTTTCTCATTTGATTTTTTTTCATAAACCTTCATTTTCTCTTATTCTTTTTTTTTTTTTTTTCATTTCTTCTTAATTATGCCACCGTTTTCTTTTTCCATGGATCCATGCTCATCTTTTTTTGGTGGATTCATTGAAAAAGCGTTTTTATTTATTTATTATATGGGTCTTCAATATTTTTCCCAAGGTAAATCCTTATGAAGGGATATGATCTTTGATCGTGTATGTAAATATTTAAAGTAGAAAGTCTAACTGCATGAATCAACACAAATCAAATAAATTTTGCTGGCTGTAATATTTTACAGTTCTCCCCGAGGATTTGTTACAACATATCCCATCGCATAGTTTTAGGTATAGTTGATAAATAAAAAAAAGTATTGCAATTAGAAAAAAAAATGAAGGCAGTTTTTTAAAACTTAATAGATAGGCAAAATAAATAAATAAAAATATTTTTGAAAAAAATCAGTTATTTTAAATCAATGTTTAGGAAATATTTTTCTCCCATTTATTTACATGTTCACAACCTCTCTCTACTAGTTTCAATTGCGCCCAGACTGTGCTGATGTAATAGTACCTGTCATAACAAAAATATTTAGAGAAAAAATTTATTTCAGATTAAAAATTTAGAAATTTCTTACGTAAAGTGTGTTATAACTCGCTTCTACAACAATTAGCCTTGAAGCCTGCCTGGATATTGTCCACCACGTCCGTCTATCCATTTGGAAATGTAATTTATATTAAATAATTAAAAAAAATCACTTGATTTCTTTACTGATTGAAATGCTGTTAGAGATAATATGAAATAGTCTTTGAAAATTAAGCACTAAAAGACATTGATATTTCAAATTCCAAAATAAAAAATATCTATAATAACTACTAATAAAGATATTAATCGCAATGCTTCTACTGCATCATCTTAACAGGAATAAAACTGTTTTAACATTTAATTAAATAAAAATTTACAATTAAAAAGAAATTAACTGTAATAAATTGGGAAAAAGTTTGCAAATAAGTTTTAAAAATAGGATTCTGCTGAATAATTATTTTTAAATTGTTGAAAATTACATTTTCTTTTCGTTACTTCAAAAATTGAGTGTGAGCACCTCAATTATATTGAATAATTAAATAAGGGGCTTTAACAGATAAAAAAAGGAAGGAATGGACTTGAACTTACCCCGAATAAAACACGGGTTATTCTATATATCATAAAATTGCGTCCTTCTTCAGAGCCATCTGGTTCCTGCTTCCAAAAAATAAATCTGGTCGCATCTCGATCCTCTTCATTAATTTCTCTTTGGAGGAATGCCTGCTTTATGTCAGCTGTGAATGCTATAGGATTTTCTCTAAATCTAATCAAAAGAATAAAAATATCATGTTTTAAATTTAATCCAATATGTAAACAATCATTTAAGGATAGCTCTCCTTTATCATGGGAAGACGATACGTAATCTATTTGTCGTCTTATCCTTACGAATCACTTCTCTATGAGGCAAATAAAATGTTGGTTCGTTCGTCTTTTTATTCAGGGCACACGTAACTTGTTCAATAATGTTCTCCTTTACATACTCATCTTAAGCAGCTTTGTATTCAGTGAAAAGCAAGGGGTCATTCAGCAATTTTGTTTTTAAACCTAAAAACCTTTTTAGAGCTACTTCACGATTATCTTGTAACTGTTCTTTCATACCAGGTTTCCATGGGAGTTTAACACTGTATCTGTTATTGGGGAAAGTAATTCCTGATTCAAATTCCTTCATTACTGCATCGTCAAAAATATTTTCTACAGTATCAGCCTCTAACGCGTAAGTTCTCTAATTCCCAAAATTTTGTTAATTGATCCGATATCACTTTTTCCTTTACTACAATTTTCATTTCCAATATTTGATTTGTCATCTCAATTTTCCCTTGGAGGCACCAACAAAATAAAGTTTCAATAGCTACAAGTTTATCATTAAAACTAATTACTATATCATAATAGTAATCAGCACCCCTAAAATCACAATTTTGTTATTTATAAATTCATAGCAATCAGTAACTGCTTATTTAACTTCGAAGTATTGCCATGAGGAGCAAGTAAATTAGTTGCAGTTATTTGTTCATTTTCTAATGCTGCAATTTCAATGTTTAAAGTCGGTTCGTTACGATTCTCTAGTTTAATCTTGATAACATTGTACGTTCGTTCAGTTGCTGCTTTAGCATCGAAACCCTACTCTGATAGAGTTTTCCCTTCTAACAATAGGAAATTTAAGTTGTTGAGAAATTTCTCGAGAAATGAAACTTCTGATGCTACCATTGTTTAGCAAAATGCGAAGTTTTTCAAGTCTGTCATCATCAAATGGAGAGCGAATATAGCAGTATATGTTTGTAATAGTACGGAACACTGAGTGTTTACTCATACTTCCGGTTCTTTATTCTTTATATTATAGTTACATTGGGAAACTGTGGATACAATATTATTCTCTGCGTTACTGTTATTAATTTTGTTTTCTACTTGATAACAGAGTGATTGGTTGTGCTTCTTGTTACAATTTTCACACATATCCCTCTTTTTACAGTCTTTAATTCGATGATTTTGTTCTAGACATAAGAAACAGCGACGCTGTTTTTTTTTAAATATCCTTTTTTTCATTTATTGCTAAAACCTCACAAAGTTCTGAAATATGTTTACCATTACAATACATACATTTTGTCTCAACAACAGGTGTTAAATATTCATGAATTTTTGACGAATTATTATTCCACGGAATCCGATTTTTTTTTATATTGTCTGTCATTTGTAAAGTTTTGTTTATCGTATGAATTATTTTGACTATATCTAGAATATTTAAAATCAACATTTTGAGCGACAGATTTTTTTCCTTCACCTTTCGAGCCATTTAGCAAATTAAATGATTCTCGACATTCGATTTCAATTTTCCAAAAATGTAACAATTCCATAACATTGAATTTACTTTCTTCCGTTCTTTCCAAGTGTTTTCTATTAAAATCTAAAACGAGATATTCTGGTATTAAGGAGAATCGGCTGTAGCAAGTGACCATACATTCCAGATGTAACGTTAAGTGACTCTAAGCTTCCGTTTTCAATTCTACGAATGACAAATAACTTCCTCAGTCCAACTATATTATTTGAATCCTTTATAGGATAAAGATTCAATCGTTTCATATGAGCATTTATAACAAGCTCATCTCTACCAAGTCTTTCTTTTAATAACATTAAAACTTCATCATAATTTTCGTCGGAAATGCGAAACCATTCACTGCATTACCTGAAGATCCTCCTAGCAAGGATTTTAGATGCGCAAATTTATCTATTTTTGTTAAAGTTTCATTTTCGTCAATCGATTTTTGGAATTTCTTCCAAAATTCTAACCATAAGCATGGATCACCGAAATATTTGTCGATAGGCAGACGTACAAAATTAACAGTTCTGTTAGAATTAACTGCAGAATTCAATAACCGAATTATTTAGCGAACCACTCTGAGTAATCAACGCCAAATGGGTTCAACTGTGATGAAATACTAGAATCAATTTTTGACAGTTTGTTAATTTTTATGGAAATTCTAGAACTTAATAAAGTAATCTTTTCATTCTATTGAAAAGTAAGTTCTATTTCGGCATCGAATTCCCCTCGGGGGCACATCTTCTTCAGGTGTGACGGGCTTCATGCACCCGAGGTACCCCAGTGCTCTGGCCTCCTTTCAATTTACCCTCCCCTCAATCTTCTGCTTTTGACTTTTTTTTTTCCTTCCTTCCCCCGACGGTAAGCGAGGGAGTTTCCTTGAGAAGCTGTCGCCGCTCTGTTTGCTTCTTGCTTCTCATGGACAGCCAAAAACTCCACGTGTTGGCCGTGCGTGGAGACACATAAGATGGGTGGTACATTTCGGTCTCCGGTGTATCAATCCGCTGATATCCTATGCACTTGACTGGGCTGCTCAAGGGGATCAAACGAAGGGGCCACTTCTTGGACTTGGCGTTAAAGGTGTTCACTGTCCTCGGGGGTGATTCCGAGCATATAGTTTCGACTAGCACCATGGTTTCGATTAGCTCCGCCGAGTCTGGAAAAATCCAGAGCCGGTGGCCGCCATTCCTTGTTGGGTTCCTCCCTGGTGGGTGGTGCCATCTAACTATAGACCAATAGCCCTGACCAGCTGTTTGTGTAAGGTTTGCGAAAAAATGGTAAACGTTCGCCTCTTTTATAGACTGGTTTAGTTTTAGTTAAATTAATATCCCTTTTTAAAGCAACACTAGGGATATTTTAGGACGGACCTCTAATTTTGAACCGCGGTCAGATGACGGGGACAACACTTGAGTTGGTTTTTACTTTTTGCCGATTCTTCTCCAGTATGTGGTAATTGTGGAGTTATTTTAACAGTTCGTCACATTTTAATAGAATTTGCAAGTTTTACTGATCGTCGTTGTAAGCACTTTAATTCCAACAATTCTACCTTAGATTTTTTATTGGGTGAGACGATCATCCAAACTTTTTCTTGTATATTAAAGGTGTAGGTATCATCCGTGAAATTGAACTTCTAGTTTTAATACTTTCCTTCCTTTTCAACTTTTGACTAGTTTGAACACAGTCAGGTATACTTTCTGCAATGTTAAATTACCTTTTTTTTTATCTTGCTGGGAAAATTTTAAACTGTTTCGCCGCAGCATATTTTGTATCAGGATCTTGCGCCAGAAATCCAAATCCAATCCGTATCGAAATTGTTTTCTTAAATAATTTCTTGAATTTTAGTATCTAATTCTCATAATTATCTAAATATCTCATTTAAATATTCTAAATGCCCTCGTAAGTTATCAAAAGATTGCTCATCAAATTCGTTTTCTAATTTATTTATAAGTTTAGTTACTGCTGTACGAATGAGAGTTCTAGACTTTTTCAATTTCTTTTTTTCATCCATTCTTATAATGTTTAAGTAACTAAATAACTAAATATAACAGTACAATATCAAAAGTAATTTCAAAACAAAAGCAATATTTCAAATCAAAGAAATTTTTATCAAAAAGTAGTAATCTAAATTCTCTAGAAATTCTATAATCAATTCAATCAGTCTCAACGGTTTCATCACATCAACAATATCAATTTCTATGTCTATCTCTATTTCTAACAATCAAAATAATATTTTCAAATCAATTTTAATTATTTCCATCAAAATTCTATAATAAAGGTATCTTTTACCTTTTTTCCCTATCTGTACAGCCAGTGTACGAAAGCGGAAGCGATATTTTAAATCTTGATATTATCACATACGGTTTTTCAATATTTTCTAAATTATTTACATTCCCCCCCCCCTTAAAAGGTTTTTTTTTTTAAATTTTTTAAATTTTTTTTTTTTTTTTTTTTTTGTATAATATGCATTTCACAATTTAATCTTGGCCACCATATAATCTGCATTGGAGTACGATATAATATATATACTGCTAAAGGAAATATGATAAAAAAAGATGGACTTATTCTCCAACGTAATTGTATTTAATTTTTGAAAATATAAAAAATATAACATAGTTAATTATTTCAAAATTAATTAACGTTTTTCCCTTCTCATACACTTATTAAGTTACGAACTTTCACATTAAAAATATGTACAAAATATATTTTTTCAATAAACTCTGTATAAAGTGAATAATATTTGTGAAAAATTCAACCATGACTGCAAGAGATTTGTGTTCATTCTGCGTTTCAGTATATCCCTGTATAAGCAGTATTTAAAGCAATCATTTGTAATACATCAACTCATTGCTTATTTACTCCGAATCAATGAAATAACTTTTAAATAATAGTGGTTTTTATGTAAAATAAAAATCCAGCCGTGATAAAACATAAATAAATAAAAAACCCGAACTGTCATCCCTTAACAAAATTTCGAGAAAACTTTTCGATTAAACAAGCATTTAAAAAACTGACTGAAATGGTATTTTTTTTTTTTTTCTCTTTCGTGTGGATTTAAAGTACTGAAATTGCTTTAAAAATTCCTAACCCCTTCATATTTGCGTGTCGCAGTGGCCTGATGGTAAGGTTTCAGTTTCCAAAACAGGAGGATCTTAGGTTCGAGACCCGATTCCACCGAATAACCATTAAAAGTAGTGTAAACTTCAACTGACAAAATAAAGTGGGGCCGAATCGAAAATTTTCAAAAGCACAATTACACTGATATCCTCGAAACTGAACATTGGGGCCATGTAATAAAAATTTTCCGGTAGTTCTGTTTGTAAATGAAAGGGGAGTATGTGATTGGATAAATGTTAAAAAATAAAAGAAAGAAAGGGTTTTTCGAAGTGTGTCAGTTACTTTTTCTCTATAATTGTATTTTTTGGGATTTCTAGGCCCCAAATTCAATTTTATCCGAATGTAAGAAAAATTTCTCTCTTACCTTGTCATTCCGGGATCTTCTAAAAGAAATAGAAACGAGGTATTCCAAGGTGAATTAGATCACAAACATCGAAATCATTAATCCAAGTGTTCTCATTTTTGTCATCTTTTTTATTTGCAGGATGAGGACACATGCACAGATAATTATATACAGAATATTTACATATATTTCATTTTACATGCACGAATTCTTTACACAGCACAAAACCATCTTTGGTCCCATCATACACTTCATCAACCCCAAACTTAAATCTTAACTTACAACTGTTACTCGGTGGGATAATGGGAAGTTTTTCCCTGACGTCACCAGCGCGCATGAGCTAAAGGGTTACATGTAATTAGGGTTATGCCAGGAATCCCAACAGTATTAATGTATTAAAATTTAAGTATTACCATTTGGATATAAATAAATGCTGTTCCGTTCCTGAATTAAAAATTAATGATTCTATTTACTAATTCCCCTTTTTTGTTTACTGTTAACCCCCATACCATATTTATTTTATAGCCTCAAAATCAAAATCGCTAAGCTGAAAACAGTTATAAATGGTCTATGTATTGATATCTTATATGAGAATCCGAATTCTACTGGAAGCATTTCCAGTAGAATTAGGATCTGAGAATTCTGATCTAGAATCAGTCTAGATCAGTTAATTTGTTTAGTATAAGTTAACCCTGTGTAACATTGTTTAATCTTCAAACAGGAAGTATTATGATTTTATTACAATACATCACTTTAGAGCATCTTATATTGTAAAGCAATAATAATTTATTTTAAATATTTTGCTTTTTAATGTAATATGAGAAGTAATCACAAAAAAAAACTGAAAAATTTAATTTTTTTAACAAAGTGTATCTTAAATTCCTATCCATTTACGCTTCGTTTTTCAAAATGATGAGATTTGTTTCAAGTTTACTACAAATTTAGTTTTTACTAAAATCCCATTCAAAAATTATTTACTTCCCTTTGTTTCAAGATGTGCGCAAATTAAATAAAAAGGGGCAATAAAAATAAAAATTAAAAAAATCTCTCCATCTGAATCTACAGCAGAGATGTTTAACTCAATTGCAATTGATTTTATTTTACCTCGGCACTAGTATTTCAAAAATGAATAAACACTTGATTTTTTTCTCTCTCTCTTTCCAAGTTTCAGAAGGTATACAAAAAAAAAATATTTCGACGATTCCATCTCATTAAGGGGTGAGAGCGGAACGATGAGCGCATTTCCGGTATTCACCTTTGACCTCGGATTTCCCCATTAGATACTTTTTAGCTCAATTTTTTTTTCACGCGTATGTGAGTGTTTTGTTATTTCTGATCACATTTTATTTTAACGCAAAATTTCGTATCGATATGGCTAGTTCAAGTGATAAAAAAGTTTTCAAGAGTGGTACGAAGAAAATTTTACATAATATCATTAATTATTGTGTCTAAGAAGCAGAAAATTGGAATTGAAATATTGCCGAAAAAATTTAATAACATATAAAAATGAAGCATTTTATTATAAAAAAGATCATTATTATTTTGTTAAAATGTAATTACCAAATTTTAAGAACGGAAATTTTTTATTTATTCTTCATAATTTAATGTTTATGCCCCTTACATTAACCCTTTAAAGGACCATTTTTTTCTAGTCATATTATGTAAAAATATTTTTAGGCTTGAAATTAGAATAAGAAAAGGGATTCATTTAGCTTATTAGATAAATTTAATTTGATTCATTAATTAATTTGGTTAATTAATAATTAAGTCACAAATCAAGACACATCATTTTGTCTGAGATAAAGAACTGAAGCATCTAAGTTTCTGACCTACTAAAAAAATTGGTCAGAACTTATACCAACCTACATAATTTCATACAAAGATTGATAAATTTGGTAGGAAGCATACTTCTCCCGGCCCTAGAAAGGGTTAAATAAAAATTGCTCTGAAATATTTTACTGTACATTAGTATCATTTTTTTCTTCTTCTGTATTATTAATTATCTGTAATGTTTAGGTCTCATAAAACTGTGAGTCTTCATTGTTAAATGTAAACATCTCCTCCTTTCATCTTTCCTTTCACCCTTATTTTGTCGAATTAAATCCATCCTAACGCATGCGTAAAAGCGCGGAGGGTTTTACAATCTGTTGTCAAACAGTAATTCAGATGTTATCAGTTGATGAATTATTTCACAAAGTTTCGAATACAGTTGAACGGCAAACAGTATCTGAGGAAAATTGTCGCTCAAAATCCATTTATGATGCTTTAAAATAGGTAGTCCAATCTTACTATGTTTCATAATTTCAGGGATGTGATATTCATTCACACGAGATGTGAAAACTTTGAAAATGTTTAAAAGATTGTCAACGCTCATTTCCAGCTAATGTTCTAAAGAAATTCTCCTTTATCCAAACATAATCACTAAAAAAAGTCATGTCTCAATATAACAGAAGCATCAAAACAGTCTACCTCTTTCCCAATCTCAAACTAACAAGAAAGCATCTGAAATAATTTTTGTTTTATTAAAATTTTTCAAATAAATTACTAAGTTTTTGTATCCGCAAATCATAATAGCCATTACCGGAAAAGCTTAATAGCTTTTCTAACATGCTATACCTTGTAAATAAAAAAGTTTTAAAAAAATGCTTTTCGAAAAATATTATTTAAATTACTTTTAACCATTAATTATTTTTAACGATTTAAAATCTGTTAAAAAAGAAATTACTTTATTAAAAGGAAAAGACTAGAATGCAATTTCTTTCTTTCAAAAAATGAAGTAATATCTTCAGAATGAATGAATTTTTCAATGAATTTCAAAAAATGAAATAATTTAATAATAATATTTTCAGACGTGTTATAGGTTAGCTTAATTACATTAACCTCCCATTTTGACGTGACAGGAGGACTGTTTTGAGTCGGACCTTCTAATTATGGACTATGGTCAGATGACGAGGAGAATACTTTAATCGGCATCACCCCTTCGTACCTCGCCATTGGGAATGCACATGACTCTCACTTTCAAATTTAATGTGGCACAAATGCACGTTTGAACTTAAGTAAGATATAGTTGAGAACCCTATGATTCCGAAATTTTGCCACAAGGCTACCGCAATTACGAACAATATACCAGGTTTGAAAAATCCATTTCAAGTAATTTATTCAAATCTTTAAATCTTTGACGAATGAAATAAATTTAAAAGAATATATTGCTACTTAAAAAAAGAATTCAGCTCAAAATATATTAAGAAATAATCTTTTTTTTTTTTTTTTATCTCTAAGGATTTATTTTCCTTTATTTTTCCAACCTTTCAGACATCATTGATTTACTTTCTGTCAAAGGAAACAACAAAGAGAAGGGAGGGGAATTCATGATGACTTAAGGACTTCCTTCATCTAAAAGGTTTTAAATCGCAAACAAGACTGAGATTCCTGCTTTCTCCAAAAGTGATTAGTTTTTAGTTTTAGTTATATTAACGTCCCGTTTATAAAGCAACAATGGGGCTATTTTGGGACGGAACTCGTAATTTTGAACTACGGTCAGATGACGAGAACGACATCTTAGCTGGCAACCCCCTCTCCAAACTTCAGCACCACACTAGCGGGAGAGCGTTTGGCCCCGGCGGATTTAACGTGCACCAGTCCCGTTCACACGACGGTTCTTCGGTGGAATCGAATATCGGATTTGAAACTCTCCAGTTCCGAAGTGAAACTTTACCACCAGGAAACCGCGGAAATCTGCAAAAGGTGAATACCCTACTTTAGAGGAAGAAATGAGACAAGCGAATGATTCAATTCAAAATATTTATTACATGGCCCCAATGTTCAGTTTCGAGGATATCAGTGTAATTGTGCTTTTGAAAATTTTCGATTCGGCCCCACTTTATTTTGTCAGTTGAAGTTTACACTAATGTTAACGGTTATTCGGTGGAAACGGGTCTCGAACCTAAGATCCTCCTGTTTTGGAAACTGAAACCTTACCATCAGTCCACTGCGGCAGTCCAATATGAATTGGTTAGGAATTTTTAAAGCAATTTCAGTACTTTAAATCCACACGAAAGAGAAAAAAAAAAAAAAAAAATACCATTTCAGTCAGTTTTTTAAATGCTTGTTTAATCGAAAAGTTTTCTCGAAATTTTGTTAAGGTGTGACAGTTCGAGTTTTTTATTTATTTATTTTTTATCACGGCTGGATTTTTATTTCACATAAAAACCACTATTGTTTAAAAGTATTAAAAAGTTAAGAAGTATGCCGAAAGTATTAAAAAGTTAAGAACGCCTACAAGGAGTAATTTTGCGAGATCATTAAATAAAGCTTGTGAAATTTTAGAAAACAAAGCAGAGGACACAGATATCTTGGCGGCACAGATAGTTCTGTTGGAACAGAAATTTAAAGAGTAAATGATTTAGATACAAAGATTTTAGCTATTTTGCAAAGCGATACAACGTGCACTCAAGATAATTTTAATTTGGAGTATGAAGCTATTACTACTTATGAAGACAAGTTTTTAGAAACGAAAACGAAACTACAGAGAAGATTAAATGTTTTAGAAAAACCTAAACAAGATGTTACTGTAATGAAAGTTACTGTAAGAAGAAGAATGACAAATTTCAATATTTGTTGCAATCAACACAAAAGGGTTCGCCAGCTAAGCAATTAGTAGAATCTTTCTCGCCAACAGGAAAAAATTATGAGGAAGCTGTCAAATGTTTAAAGCAGAACTTCGGAAGAGATGTTTTGCTGATCGAATTTTACATTAGAGAGCTTCTTTTGGTGGTAATAAATAACGTGAATCCGCAAGGTCAAAAGTATTCTCTAGTTAAACTGTACGATACTTTAGAAGGGCAGCTCAGAGCATTAAAATCATTAGGTGTTGCAGAAGATATCTTTTCGAGTATATTGCTATATCCTCTTGTTGAGTCATGTTTACCAAGCGATTTATTGCGAGCTTACGAACGAAATCAAACTGAATTAATTACAGCAGAATGCGCTTTTTGCGATAAATCACATATGACAAGATTGCGGATTTGCGAAGAGTTTACATAACGAAAAAAAGAAGGAAATTCTTTTAAATCGCGGAATTTGTTTTCGATGCTTAAATTCTAAACCCAGACATATTGCTCGTTTCTGTAAACAAACAATTAATTGTTCTAAATGCAATGGGAAACATTTTCCTATCATGTGTAATGCTAATGATGAATGCACAAGTAATAAAAATAAAGAAAAAAGTTCGGAAGAAAAAATTGTTACAGACAGCTCTTTAATTAATAAAACATCATTAAGTCAAATTTATTTGCAAACAATAGTAGTTAAAATTCGTGGGAACGGTGAAACTAAGTTAATTCGATGTCTATATGATACAGGGTCTCTAAGATCCTACATATCAAAATACGCAGCAGAAAGAATGAATTATGAAGTTATCAGTGAGGAATCTATATTGCATTCTACATTCATATATATATATATGCATACACACACACACACACACACACACACACATATATATATATATATATATATATATATATATATATATATATATATATATATATATATATATATATATATATATATATATATATATATATATATATATATATATATATATATATATATATATATATACATACATATATATATATATCGCCTTTTTTGGCAGTAATTTTTTCGGAAGCTATTGGCGAAAGACAAAGGACGATAAAGTTGAAATTTGACTGAATTTCTAAATATTTAAAATTTGAATAAATTTTAAAATAAAAAAAATAACTCCAAGATTTACATTTCCATCCTGCAAAATATATCTGTTTCAAATTTGGGCCCTTGAGTCTAAGACCTGTTCAGTAGATTACCAATAAGCAGGCAGACTTTAATCTTAGTATTAGAGACTGTAATATTTATTCAAATTACAAACAAAACAGCGTAATATCTATTTAGTAATCAATTTACTTATTTAATTGGATTGACATCAATTTAATTTATGATATATTAATACAGAAAATTCTCGAAATATGTTTTAATAGTATTTCATTATTAACTGATTTCACTTACATAGCAAATATTCGCTCCAAATCTAATAGCGAAAACTGCGTGGTGAACAACTTCTATAATCTAAAAAAGATCCTTTTAAAGACTCCAGCTTTGTTGTCATTTCCTAATTTTAACAATTCATAATAATCTTAACAATTTTATATTTAGAGGATATATCTGTAACAATTACGATAATAATATGACATTTTAAAATAGCAATAAGAATTAAAATACTTTAATACTAACTTTAAATAACAATAATAGATTCGCAGAAGCTTAGAGCGAATTCCTTTTTATTCAACTGTCAAAAATTCCAGAATATTGTCTTAATATGAAGATTTTTTTCCCCTCTGGAGGAAAATTAAAAAAAAATCTTTCAGACTAAGAATATCCTTAACTTTTTAATTTAAATTAAAATTCGTTACAAATTTCTTATAAGAATATTATAAATAACAATTAATTAAAAGAAAAGCAATATCAAGCTATTCAGATTTTGTTCGTAATGTATTTTTCTTTGTAAGAATAATGTTCTTTCACCAGCTGCTTAATTTTTTTTCTATAGAATTTGATCAGAACACAAAAAGACATTCTGATTCGTTTTGAGAAAGCTACCCATTTCAATCATAACGGTACTGAGAGTTGTTGAAGTAGCGATTGGCTTGTTCCCATCAACATGTCTCTTCAGTTGCGGCCTCTTAAGATATTAATTTGTTTAATTTCGCTGCCTTATGTTAATGAGAGTAAGTAGATTTTTCAAGCAATTCTTTTAATGCAGAATATTTTAGTTAAATATATTAATTTGAAAGGAATGATCATCTGATAACTATGGCGTATAAAGAGCGTTAACTCACATAGCCTTAATTTTTGCTTCTCACCTTAATTCTTGATTCTCAAAATATATTGAATATTTTTGTAATTTTCCAGAATAAAACCTTAAATTTTGTTTTTAGCCAAAGTTAAGAATTAAAATTAATCAAAATTATGCATATTATTAACAAATTATCAAAATGAATTTTCGCGAAAATTATCATCCGATGTCATATTGAGTATGATGTATGACTTATTTATAATATGACAGGAATCAGTTTTGGTAAATACTTCTTATTAAATGTTAAACATGTTTTCATGCAATGAAGGAAATACTTTTTACGTTACTTTTGTTTTTATATTGTAATGTTTTATATTTTCCCCATAAGAAAATAAAATCTCTATTTCTTTTTGTTTACAATTTCCAATAAATATGTTGCCTTCTCGTTTTGCTCAGTGTTATTTCATTATGTTCAGTTATGTAAATAAAGGTAGAGTGCTATTTTTAAGAGTGTTATTTATGCAGAAGACAATAATTTTATTTTGGTGATATTCTACTGAACACCAACGGAAATGAGTCATAATATTCAAAAGAAAAAATAGTTTTCCATAATTCAATGTTTTTGTATGTCTGAAGTGAAATATATAAAAATATTAATTCATTTAATATATTATTGAATTTTAAGCCACTTGGATCAAAAATTGATTATATTTTGACTTGTGTTTCAGTGCAATGTTATTGTTAATAGCTTAATTAAATGGAATACAAGTTTTTTTTCTTCATAATTTTGGTTCTCAAATGATGGTGCATCTTCTATTTCAGTGTTTATTTTATTCATAAATTAAGTTTTTCATATGAATTATATAATTTATGAAATGAAATACATGAAATTATTAATTAATTTAATATTATAGAAAGTTCAGTGTTTTTATATGTTTGAAATGCATTAGTTTTTTTTTAATTTTAGAATTTCATTTTTAAATCTGAATGTTATAATAATTGGACCAAACATTGCATTTTTATTTACTTAAAGCAATTACTTTTATTACTTAGCAACAAAATCAGAACAATTATAATTTTTAACAAACTCTCAAAATGAATTTTGGTTTCAGTGGAATATTATTGTTAATAGCTCAATTAATTGGAATACTAAAAGGTTTTATATATATATAATTTTGGTTCTCAAATGATCTTGCATTTTCTATTTCAATGTTTATTTTATTCATAAATTAAATTTTGCATATGAATTATATAATTTATAATATGAAATATATAAAATTATTAATTCATTTAATATATTATTGAATTTTAAGCCACTTGAATCAAAAATTGATTATATTTTGACTTGTGTTTCAGTGCAATGTTATTGTTAATAGCTTAATTAAATGGAATACAAGTTTTTTTTTTTTCTTCATAATTTTGGTTCTCAAATGATGGTGCATCTTCTATTTCAGTGTTTATTTTATTCATAAATTAAGTTTTTCATATGAATTATATTAATTATGAAATGAAATATATAAAATTATTCATTCATTTAATATATTATAGAATTTTTAATGTTTTTATATGTCTGAAGTGCATTAGTTCTTATTATTTTTAGAATTTTATTTTTAAATCTGAATGTTATAGGAATTGAGCCAAGCATTGCATTTTTATTTACTTAAAAATTTAACAACAAAATGAGAACAATTATATGAATTTTTAACAAATAGCTCAATTACTAAGAATACAAAAGGTTCTTATATATATATATATATATATATATATATATATATATAATAATTTTGGTTCTCAAATGATGGTGCATCTTCTATTTCAATGTTTATTTTATTCATAAATTAAATTTTGTATATGAATTATATAATTTATGAAATGAAATATATAAAATTATTAATTCATTTAATATATTATAGAATTTTAAGCCACTTGAATCATAAATTGATAATATTTTGACTTGTGTTTCAGTGGAATATTATTGTTAATAGCTCAATTAATAAGAATACAAAAAGTTTTTTCTCATTTTTTTGGTTCTCAAATGATGGTGCATCTTCTGTTTAAATGTTTATTTTGTTCATAAATTAAGTTTTGCATATGAATTAATAATTTATATATTTCATTTCATAAATTATATAAGTCATTTATTATAGAATTTTAAGCCACTTGAATCATAAATTGATAATATTTTGACTTCTGTTTCAGTGGAATATTTTTGTTAACAGCTCAATTATTTGGAATACAAAAAGTTTTTTTTTCCCCATTATTTTGGTTCTTAAATGTTGGTGCCTCTTCTGTTTAAATTTTTTTTATTCATAAATTTAGTTTTGCATATGAATTATATAATTTATGAAATGAAATAAATAAAATTATTAATTCATTTATATATTGTAGAATTTTACGCCACTTGAATCATAAGTTGATAATATTTTAATCTGTGGATATTTTTAAACAAAAATTTTTATAATTCAGGTCATGTTGTGAAAAACTTTTTTCCCCTTGTATGCAAATAAACTAAATTATGTAATAAATCTCAATCTGATAGTTTAAGAATATCATTTCCAGTTTTAAATTATCAAAAACAAAACGTAAAACATTTAGGATCTATTCAAGAGGTGCCATTTATTTGACATATTTAAGTGTAAACTATTTTATGGAAATGTTATTTTATCATCATCATTATATTTAGCTAGACAGCCCAGGGTGGGCCAGTGCCTTCCTGTGAATTCTGTTCCACCGCATTCTATTTTGGACATTTGTGCGCCAGATTTTTTCTTGGATTGCCAGCAATTATTTTATCAAACATGTTAAATATTTTCTTTCCTTAAAATTGAAAAATATAAATATTGTATAAAAATGTACATCAAAATGCTTGAATTGACATTTTATTGTTTCCTAAATATGAGATTTTAGAAAAATTGTGGAACTTCTTAGATAGCATAAAAACGTTTTTCTTGTTACATTGGATTCTTTTATTTAAATTGTGAGAAGAATGTTCTTTCTTCCATAGAAGTCAAACAATAAAAAAATACTTAGGCAATGCAATATAATTTTCATTTACAGTTGAACTTTCACCTTTTAAATTAGGTAGCGTGAAAGTCTTTTCCAGATTTTTAGATTTACACAAGTTTTTTTTTTTTTTTTTTTTTTTTTTAAAGGTTGAGTACTAGCATGTAAATTTACGGTTAAACTGACATTTCATAGTAAAATACGTCACTATATGCCAACGAATAATAACAATAAAATTCGAGATAAATACTTTGAATATTTTAGCAAATGAGCATTTTTAATAAATTATTTCTACCCAATCATGTGTAAACATATCGTAAATTTTCTTTTGTGTGATTTTAATCCAAGTATATAAAGCAGATTTTATGAATTTCAGTTGAGTATCGTTCAAATTCAGAAATACATCGGCATTGCAGTGATTTGAGTCTCAGCAGCTTTCAAAAAGAAATTGAATGACGAAGTTTTCTACAAATTGATAATTTTGAAACTTGAACCTGTATTAAATTCAGTCAGCTACAAATAAAAATGCATTTTCCACAAACTTTTACCGGAATGTTGAGAACAGTTTACATGCTTAGCAAACATGCTCAACGGCTTCTGTGCACAAAGCATGATCTTTGCAAAATGGTTTACTGACATGGATATTGATGAATTGACTGTTCGGAGTGTAAATCTAAGTCCTTAAAGGTGGAATTCGTACTAGATCTGAAAACTAGTGAGAGCTTTGCCATTTTTCTTTTACAAAAATGAATGCATTCCAGCAGAAATTCAGTGTATAGCTAGCTACCTTTACTGAGTAGCTGCTGTAAACGGATAGCGCACTTGATTTAGGATGTCGTAATAAGCAAAATATAAAGGCATCCGGAAGCTTTTAATTATTTGGTGAAATCAAATTTCATAGTATTATATACACAAATAATGTGAATATATAACAAAATTTATTAGTAATTATAATGCCTGTCTGACTGCAATTTAAGCTATTTGTATAACTTATAAGGGTATTTAGCATATTTATACAATTCAATATACTATTCTTAGAGTCAAACTAATAATATATATTTTTTTGTGCAGGAATTCTTATTATTTAATTTTTCTTCGAGAACAACTGAAATTCTGCTCATTGCATTGCCGATATCTTTTTGAATCTTAACAATATTCAACGAATTTTTATGTAAACTAATATATATATCTGGTTTTAAAATTACAAAAAAATGCATGTGCATGTGTGTTATGTTTCATACATGTGCAGTTTATTATTATTATTATTATTTTACTATAAATACTCTTATTTCTTTGAATATGCCAAATATTTATTTCGAGCTTTTATTCAATACTTCAGAAGCACATTGTTATGTACTCTATAAATTTCATGTCATTTAGTTAAAAAAAATCTACATCTACAATACGTGGGAAAATTTGTGATTAAAAAAAATGCTTTATATCTTCCGAATATCCGCGCTGTTTTTAGGGGATTAGATTAGGCAGATTAGGGTACGAGGATGAAATGTAAAGATGTTCAGTATTTGATTCTTGCAAATTGCATAAAAAATGATTTTAAATGAATACTCAATGGTTGATCAAACATCACAACGTTTGAGATTTTTTTCTTAATTATTATTATTGAAATGGTGTGAAGACGAGAGCATTAGCATAGATTGCTCATTTTCCTTAGAAAAGACTTCCCTAGCTTTCTTATTTAATTTTAAAATCTTATTTAATTTTATTTTAGAAATTTATTTTTATTTAATTTTATATTATTTATTTTATTATTGCATTATTATTTTATATTATTATTTTTTATTATTATTATTTTATATTATTCATTTCTTATTTAATTTTAAATTAAAGGAAATTTCTAACAATGCAATTATTCTTTACAGATGATCAATTTCATGGCTCATTAGTAACTGCCCGAGGAAGTAAGAAATTCTAAATTGTTTTTATATATATATATAAAAGATTTATATATATAAAAAATTGTTTTTTTTTAAATGCAAATGGTTCACATAGAAAAAAAATAATAAAAGCTTATAAGCAGACTGAATTCGCTGATATGTTATGCAGAAATGTAAAAACTAATTGGAATTTGCTATTCCGCTGCATTGTAATCAGCTTGGAATGGATATAGATGACAAGAAAAAGTCTCAAGTGGTTATTGTTTGTTTTTTAATATTTATGAGTACAAAATGAAAGAAGAAATATTTAACATTGTATGAAGTAAAATTTGAAAGAGAGAAATTTTTAACCGAAAATTTTTTGCTGGGTTAGCAATTCACGCCATATCTTTTTCCCCCCTATTTAATAGATGGAAATCACTGAATTTTCAGATGTAATCTTATACACAAAGTTTTAAGTACATTATAAGGGGAGGGGGGAGTATAGACAAATATAGAAGTTTCACTCCCTAGTTAAATATATTTTCTAGATAAAGTGACTTAAAAGAAATGGAAATCAAAATTCAGAATAAAAAATATAGGTTAATAAACATAAAAAAAGAGTAAATTATTTAAAAACGCGGCACTTCTTAGCAGGGTCCAAGAAACAAAAATAGATTCATGAGTATGGGGGGGGGGGGAGAGATAATAGTAATATTTAAAAATGCATACATACGTAAAAAGTTGTAAAATTCTATATCAAAGGATAATAGTGGACTATTACATATTTATTCTTATATTTTAGAAACTTTAAGAATAACATTAAGAAACTAAATAAATGAAAATCAACATATGACAGAAAAATAATACAAAATTCTGGAAGAATTATTTATGAAACGAAATTTTAAGATATTAGCTTGAAAGAAATGATGTCAAAAGCGCGAAGTCTTGTACATAATGTACAGTATATAATTTAAAGCATTGACGGAAAGTAATGTGTAAAAATGCGTTTGATTTTAAAATCGAGCAGAAAGTTAGAATGCTTGAATAACGCCAGGTTTAAATTTCTGTCGCTATCCCAGAAGGCCATATATCTCTCATTATTGCTTTTATCAATCAAAATTGCGGCGAGGCAGTGTGAAATGTAAGACAGCATGGTAGATTTTTCCTAACGTTTTAATATATCTGGCACATTTTCAGACCAATTGAAAAAGGACCAGAAACAATGTATCATATTCACAACTTTACTTGAATATTTTAAAATTAATTGACTTTGAGATAGTTGCTTTTACACTGTTATGGTTTGGAGAATGTCTAAAGAAACAAAATTCTGAAAAAAACAAATATTGAAGCAGCCATTTGCCAGGATAATTTGGAAGTTTTATCTTTTTGAGGACCAATGAAGATGAAGCTCTCATGATTAAATACAAGATGTCTTTCAACTAATTTATCAATATAGCATACAGCAAATTATGTAACCCAGGCACATTTATTCAGTGGATATTAGGTCTTCGCTCTGCTCCCAGCAATCTTAGCTTTCAGCAAATCTTTCCTTTCAAAATTCATTTGAATCGGCATCTATTTAAGTAGCTAATCTAATGTGTTATTTGTATTAGATTGAGTTTAAAATTTAGCTGAAAAATTGCTTTGTTTATTTCTCTGTTCCATAAAAAATGCATTACACAGTTTTTCAACTAATTAACCAATTTTTACAGGTCATTTGGGGGGCATTAAAGTTTGGTATGAAGACATAGGTAATAATAGTTTTGAAGATCCGAATCAAGAATACATATTTGAAGAGGATCTTTCTACTGAAAGTTTTTTGGAAGAAGATAATGTTCAAGAAATTTCCATTTCAAAATATTCCATTCAAAATGATTCCACTAAAACATGTCCAAGTAAGAAGCAAAAGTTGTGAATTTTATATAAATGCATACTTTAAATTATTAATTTTATTTATTTAATATTACTACTTTTTTAATGTCACTAAACGCAAGAACACCACGCATTAGGAGATTTTTTTTTTGATTTCTAAAAATTAAAATGTAATTTTTATAAATTAATTTGAAGATATCGAAAAAATTTTAATTTATGTGTATATTTTTTTAAATAAATTTTTTCTAGCTTATAATTATTCAGAGCGTTTGGCGGAATTAGTCATCCGACATTTAGGAAGCTATAAGGCAGATAATTTAATGAATACAAACTATTTTACAATGAGAAAACAATAACAGATGCGTACGAATTCAGAACGAATAAGAATAAGGAATCAAAACCGTTAAAGCATCCGAAAAAAAATCCGTTAAAGAACAAGAACATCGCACGATTTAGGGCGACAGGTGTCATTCTGATAAGAAAGAATCATAATAAAAGAAAACCATTTCATATGAATAAAGAAGAAATTAATTAAATTTGTAATTTAATTAAATTACCAAACGTTACTGAACAATGAGTGAAAAATAAAAGAATTTCTTGCAAAGTATGAATATTTTTTAGTAATTATTAGCTTCATGATGATGAAGAAAATATTGATTTTTGATATTTATTTTAGCTGTTGTTTTATATTTGCTTCACTGCCATTTTTATCTTTTATCACGTTTTTTCTTCTTTTTTATATTTTTCACTTAAATTCCCTTAATAAAAATTATTAGAAAATTAAGAACACCATATTAAGACTAAAATTCAGTTTCTAAAAATATTTCCATAGAGTCTTTATACTTATTCATATATATTTGCAAATTATAAAGCGTGTTGTTTAAGAGAATCCTGATCGTGCTATTTTATTTTGAATCAATTGTCAACATTATTATAATCGGTGGTACATTCTTTTTTTTTTCAATCCCTCGTTTGAAGTGGTGTTTAATTAATTCGGTTATGTCGATAAGAAAAAGATTCGGAAAAAAAAACCATTTCCAATTAAGTTATTTTTATTTGAAGTAACTTCAATTTTTAATTAATGAAGTTATTAATTTTTAATTAATGAGGTGCGTAACGAAAATTTTTCAGATTTTATCCTCACAGAAGAAGTTTCTACTTCTGAAGATTATTAGAAATAAGAGAGTAGAGTTATTAGAAATAAGAAAAGAGTTATTAGAAATATACCGAAGATTCTTAATTATTAATCTAATTTTCATTCAATAATTATTTAATTCAAATTTTCAATAATTAACATTTTTTGATTCCATTATTAAATTTATTTTTAAATGAAACACTCATAATTTCACAGTATACATTCTTTATTAGCACTCTTAAGCTTTAGCGCACTTCAATTAAAAAAAAATGTATTACTCACTTGAAACTAATGTGCAGAATTAGCTCTACTTATTTATTCATTTCTTAGGGAAGTTTCCTATTTATAAACAAACCCAGGTCCTTGTACATCCAGCAGGTTTCACGTTATATGACACTGAAAAAATTTTGCCCCAGATGGCTCCAGGTAAGTAGCTATTTTGAAATAAAATAAAAATTAATGTTAGCTGTAATAAATGTTTGTCAATCAATGATAAAATAAATACTTAATATACAGTCGCTACAAATCAAACTCGGATACCATAGGAAAAAAAGTTTGCTGTGCCAAAATATTTTAACTGAAATTGATTAGAAAAAAACGCGAAAAGTTTTTTTAAACAGTGAATGTATTGTGGAGCTAAAAACAAAACCAAACATCGCCAGTTCATGAATCCTAATTAAAATTTTTGGCATAAAATTAAAATCAGTGAAAAAGAGTCCTTGCGCCAAACTCAGACATCTCACAATTAAGCACCAAATAATTGCAACCCTAGGTCAAAATTACTGATATTTTTATGAGTAACTTTACATTTGCTGAGGGGGAATTCCCAATTATGTTATTTTCATTTGCTGTGGAAGTAAATATTAATTTAATTAAAATGTCAAGGCAAAGGAGCCAAACGAACATTGAGTTAAGAAATTGATTATTACGCATGCTGAAGATGGAAATAATGTGCTAGAAATATCGAAGATTGTCCAAAGAAGTCATTCAATGGTTCATGACACCATAAAACGCTTCAAAACCAATAATCAGGTGCAAAATAAGAGCCTAAGACAACCCACAATAAGATTTTCGATGGAGCAGATGAGTGATATTTAAAAAGAAAAGTAAAAGCAAATCTGTTCCTTAGTGCACCAAAGTTAGCTATCATCGCTGAATAAGAATTATGGGAAAAAAATTATCCCGTCAACAATAAGAAACGTGCTTTATAAGGCAGATAGATCTCAATGGATGAAAGTTGGACAAAAGCCTTTCATAAGTAAGCGAAATCTGACCATTAGACTTAAATCCGGAAAATAAGGACATAAATTTCCAAGAAGCATGAAAACATTTTTTTTTTCCTTGAAAAAAATGTTTTGTTTACTGATGAGAGAAAATTTGACATTTTAGATCCGATGCCAAGCTTTACGTCTGAAGAAAATTGGACGAAGAATTGCGCACAAAACATTTCAAAGCAACTTGAAGCATGGTATTGGATTAGTGCTAGTCTGGGACTTGTTTTCAGCTACTGGCCCAGAAACCTTCCATTTTATTGATAGAAGATCAGACCTCGATATTTTAAAGAAAAATTTGCCACAATGTGTGCAGAAACTTTCTCTTGGCAACAACTACTAATTTTATCAGGATGATGATCCGAAACATAAAGTTTATCGAGTGTCTTCCTGAATTCTATATAATTGTCATCACATTCACATTCTCCATCCCAAAGCCCCTATATGAATCCCATTGAAGATTTATTGGAAATCCGGGAAATCCAGAAATCCGTCATTTCCAGTAAAGATGAATTGAAAAGAGTATTGCTGCAAAAAAGAGAAAATATAAAATTTAATTTTTGTGAAAAATTGGTGCAATCTATCTTTAACGTCTTAAAATGGTTATATAAAACAAGAGATTACATACAAAATAATAATTCATTTGAAATAATGACTAGTTTGTAAAATCTTCTTATCCGTCCGAATTTGGATTGCGCATTTTTTTTTTTTTGTTTTTTTTTTTTTTTTTTTGTTACAGTTTCTGGTTAAAATGAATTTATTTATAATTTTTAGTTATTTATCTTTATAATTCCAATAAATATACAATTGGAAATTCATTTAACTGTGTTTCTTATCATTTTTAGTTTACAAATTTTGATTGTATTAGTGCCTTTTCTTTGATGATCGAGTTTGACTTGGAGCGACTGTATATGTATGTAATATATATGTTAAACATATTTTAGCAATAGCTTGGCCGAATAGAGGAAACTTCTGAAATTTTAAAACTTCCATTTATTTTATCACGAGTGGCATAATTTATGAACAAAGAATAAGTGGTACGAAATACGTCAGTCTGCATCGCGACACAAGAGCAGAAGATACCAAAATTTTTCCCTTCAGTGCTTTTATTATGAAATTTTAATAGGAATTTCTTTGCTATGTATAGATTTAGGATAGGGAATTTTAGGTATCTTTAAAAGAATGTTGTAAGCATTAAGACTTTTTATTTCTTCACTTGGAGCGTAAAAAAATGCTGAGACTAGCATTTTTATAGAGCACGTGTAGAATTAATTAAATAAAAAGTGGGACTTGGATCAGGAAATAAATTTTAGAATGAAGTTAATATGGGCTAAATTAAGATAAAAATAAAGTAGGATGTAATTAAATTAAGAAATGCCATTACATATATTATATAATTTATATATATGTGATAATATGATATTGAATGATAAATAATAATGCTCTTTGAATTAAAACCTTTTTTATTATATCTTTGATTCAACTCTACTTTCAAAAATTTCAATATTTAAGAGAAGTCACTGGCCGGGAGACAATTTGGAAGTCATCTGAAAACAAAATATCGCCATTGTGAAGTTTCAAAAGGAGGCAACTAAATAAACTCGATATGTACCCTTAAATTATGTTTACGTAATGCAACGATTTGCATAATTAATAATATAAAATTCTATTTATAAAATTTCATAAGACTATTAAAGAATTAATTATTTATAAAAGGAGGAAATTTAATTTTACTCCTTTACATGTTATATTTTAAAATGATTTTTCTTTACATGTGTTGAAAAGCTCGCTCGACCTTGTGCTGCTCTAGGCACACTCATGCGACTCGCAGTTAAAAAGCCCATACACAGAACATATTCTAAATCGTTCCAAAGTAACAAGCCCATAAACCAATGACCAAAATGATCTTGAAGTACCTAAGTGTGACTTTGGCTGCTTTTCAAAGAAAACTGGTCCATGTTTGAGGAAAATTTCCAACAACCAACCTGACAGCAATGAAAACAAATCTGCTTATCGTGTTTGCTGGTAAAGATTACACTCAATATAGAGCCAAAACATTACCAGTGTTTCACGTACCTTCTTTAATCCAATGCCCTAATCAACACAGTTTTTTATTACACTTTTCATTTCATAAATATCCATGTTTAAATCATAATACAGCTCAATAGAAAAAAAAAATGTAACCTCCATTCTTTCTTCATTAGATGATAAATTCTGGGTTGCCATGCTGTATACGAGAGTTGGGCTCACCTTGTGTGCGTGTCTTTACTCCTTGATGTTTTTTTACTTAATCAGGTAATTGATCAGAAATAGATTTTGTTTTACACAATGGTCTTTTTGATTACAAATGTTTTAAAGATTGATTTATTTTTAAACAGATTCCTTTTCCCAAGACAACCAGTCGTTGCTGGAGTTATAGCATGGAATTGTTGGTTCAATTTCGTGTTATATTATGCCTGGTTCCCGATGAGAGGAGACGATACAGGTATGAATGCTCTAAATATTATGTCGAATTAAATAACAACAGTTTCATAAGCTTATTATTGTCATTATGAAATCCCTTGCAATGATTCTCCAGATACCAAAACATTGGGACGTAGAAGTTCAAAAGTCACTTAACATTTTGGTCTGTTTTTTTTATACTATCTACATATAGAAATGTTGATGATATTAAGCATTAATGTATAAATGAATTATTTCTTATCACAGTGGCGTGTGTATGTAATGCATACTGTATAACGGTACAGGGTCTAAACAAAGGTGGAGAATCTGCAAAACGTGACTTCTTAAACAATTAGATCCGACCTAAAATGTATTTTGGAACTCCAAAAAACAGCTTTTAATTTAAACAGACAACCCTTACTGGATTATTAAAATGTTTCAAATGAAGAATACAAAACTCCATTTATTTTTCCTTATCAGTGACGTATTCGTTATTATTCTATTTCTATGTCCATATGGAATCAAGCGAAAAAATCATTTTGAAGTTTGAAGAGAAAAAAAAATCACCTTAAAGACTGAAACGCTTCTAGCTCGCTTTAATTTATGAAGCTGAATTCTTATATCTGGGTTTAGTTTAGTTATATTAACGTCCCGTTTTAAAGCAACACCAGGGCTATTTTGGGACGGGCTTCGCATTTTTGAATCGTGGTCAGATGACG
Organism: Argiope bruennichi; assembly: GCF_947563725.1. Classification (NCBI taxonomy): domain Eukaryota; kingdom Metazoa; phylum Arthropoda; class Arachnida; order Araneae; family Araneidae; genus Argiope; species Argiope bruennichi. The sequence goes on from NC_079163.1 coordinate 56,857,087, forward strand.
AGGACGACACCTGAGCCGGCACCCCCTCTCCGAACTTCTACACCACACCAGCGGAAGAACGTTTGGCACCGACGGATTTAACGTGCAGCAGACCCACTTACACGAGGTTTCTTCGGTGAAATCGGGTCTCGAGCCTGAAGCCCTCCGGTTGCGACGCCGAAACCTTACCACCAGGCCACTGTGGCTCAGTTTGAGTTTGATGTTTATGGCGCAAGAGCCAGGTTTGGCTATACTGCGCCAGGCCACTGTGGCCCAATATATTTGGGAAGACAATCTTTTCGAGACTCGTCAAACTGCAGAAAGTAAAGAGAAAAGTCTTGACTGATTTTTTTTTTTTTTTTTTTTTTGGTCTGATTACATAAAAAAAAAGTGTAACGCTTTCTTTATTTAATTTTTTTTAAAAATCTACTTCCGTGGAGTAATAAAGACAATAAGATAAAAATTTTATTTAATGCATCATTATAATGCTGGGCAATATTTGACAGTAAATACTTGATGGAGTTACTTCGCTAAAATTACATAAACTCAATAAACTCGAAGGAAAAAAAATCATGCACATTTCCGAAGAGTTCCTAATATTTTCAAATATATAAAAATTTAAAACCGACATATATAATGTCATTAAATAAAAGGTAGCTTGAAAATTTCGCTGTATACATTTAATTAAAAAAATGTTCATTCTTTAAGGCCTTTTCAATAAAATTCTTTATAATTACTACTTAACATAAAAAGTAAAAAATGAGTGTTCGTTGTATTCTCACTTTTTTTAAAAATCTTAGAAATAATTATGATATTCAGATACTAAATTATTTTCACTGTTTTTTTTTTCTTTCTTTTTGAAAAATTTCAGTAATTCCGATTAAAATAAATTACTGAATTCGTAAAGTATATTTCCTTTGATAAACAATGTACCAAAAGTTTCTTGTAAATATACGCCACATACAACCTACAACAGAATTTCAAAGTTAAAAAAAAAAAAAGATCGAAATCAATAATCGGTTAAATTTTTACATTGCAAACAGCTGATTATAATCTTAAAAACTATTTTTCGGTGTTTATTATTTAAAAAATATTTTTTTTAGAATGCATTTCTGCATTTATCAGTTCCATATAATGATCAAATCAAAAAATGATCTCTGATCTGTTGAACAATGATCAAATCAAAAAGTGATCTCTGATCTATTCAACAGCTGTCTTAGCTTTTGGTTCATAGCAAATATTTTTTTTTAATTTCACAATGTGGTATTGAAATATATATATATATATATATATATATATATATATATATATATATATATATATATATATATATATATATATATATATATATATATATATATATATATATATATATATATATATATATATATATATATAAAAATAACACAAAAATGTTAGACACAAGACTTCTTTTTCAGCGATTTTTTAAAAAAATGGATCCATGATTTTAATTTATAAATCATACATGGAGCAGCATTAAGTAATTATGTTTTGCTGCACTTAATGTAAATCATTAAAGAATCAAGGCAAATTAGAAAAACAAAACGGTGTAAACACGTTCTTTTAATATGCACATAATTAAAACGCACAATTAATTTCGTAGGCTAACGTCCATTTTAATTTTATTCATAAAAGTGACAATGACATTTTAGTGACGGATCTATCCAGTGACAATTTCCATGCTTTAATTATTTGTCATTCATTAAAAAAAATTCCAAAAAAGTATTAATGTTGTGTTTTGTTCAGAGATAGAAATAATGAATCAATATATAAAAAGTTTAAAAAACAGAGATAAACTTTTTTGAAACTAAACCATTTATTCTTACAAATATAATAAATTTTTAGAGAAATTCCTTTGTACATCAATATTCGTGAATGGAGATTCTATTGTTTATTTTTCATTATATTTTCTGCAACTTAAAATATATATTCTAGATGTTTGTCATTTATATATATATAACTGAACTGAAGGGAAAATTCTATTTTCATTATCGGAGTGTTAAATTATATCAAAAATTTCTCACATTTTTGATGAAAATATATTAATAAAAAATCCATTTAAAAACTTATTTACTTCATAGAAGGAATCTGAAATTTCTTTAAATAATTCAAAAAGTTGTAATGCATTTTCAGAAAAGAAAGTGTAGGCGTTAAAATTGGTTATTTATTGCTGTGGGACAAACAATGGTTAAAAAAAGATTCCTCGTCCATCTCTTATCAGAACGAGAAATAGATATTCCCACTAACTGTTCGCCAAGTTTTCCTGCCAATGGAAATGAAGTGAACCACTAATTAATAATAAGCACAATTGAGGAATCTTTTCCCACTTTCTTGATTCTATTGGGCCCATCTGACCCATTCGATCGACCTATTGAATTGGAAATCTCTTAGAATATTAGTACTTTTTATTTCTGTTTTGATTATTCATTGAGTTGAGTGTGCGAAATTCGATTTGAATAAATAAGGTATTCGCAAGTCAGTACTTTTTTTCTCAGGTCCATCTATCCCACTTTTCACCTAGTTATTTAAAATTTATTGGTTAAAAAGCATCTTACATCTATTTAATGCTAAATAAATGAAAAGTGGTACGGAAAGTTAAAAAAAATTTTCAATGGGGAGGAGGGACTATGATGTTGGTGTTTGCATGTCCAGTTCACAAAAAGAAAAAGAAAAAAAAAAAAAAACCTGCATAATTTCCGATTTGTACGTTTGTCATATAAGTTGTAGAAATGAAAAATTAAAGCTAGAAGCAGTCTTTACAAAACTAAAATAAAAACACGTTCCTCTGAAAATCCTTTCAAATTTTTTAGCAGAAAATCCCAAGTTATTTGAAGAAAATAGCTGTTTGTTGTTTCTTATGGCACTTGCCACGGACAAGCCCGCTGTTCAAAGACAGCCGATTTAAGCCTGAGGGGGAGCGCCTCTTGTTTTTATCGTAGAGCCAACTTGGGCCAAGAGTACGACTTGACTACTCACGCATCATTCATTCGCTTGCACAAACCCCTTTTGAAAGAAGGGCGCATTCACACATCTCACAGATAGAGCAGGAAGAACAACCGTGCCCAAACCGGGACTCGAACCCGGGACGCCCAGATCACGGTGAAATTGCGCTACCCGAATGCCAGGACGCCAGCAAATAGCTGTTTCTTAATACTTTAGGGATGATGATGCAGGTTTTAATGTTACCCAACAGATATTAAACTTTATAAATCTCTTCCTTATATCAGTTGACAACTTTTTAAAGGATCCACCATAGAAATTTTACTTTGTTTTCTTGCAATCACCATAATGCGCATGGATGAAGATGTGGCTAGTATATTGACTAGATTCAGATGAATTCGAAACATTAAAGCTTGTTTTCTTTCGTCTGAGATTGGAATTTTTACGTTAGTATTTTCTTCTTGAAAGTTTTCGTTATTTTTTTTTTCATTTTAATCCTATTAAATTCTTCTAGCGGTTCGTGTTCACATCAGTGCTCTTATACTTGCAGGACGAAATTTCAAACAATAGTTTAACGGTATCCAGCGAAACTCTTCAAGTTACTTCTTCGGTATTTAAGGATGAAATTTTAAAAATATATACTTTTTCAGTATTTTCTGTATAGTGTCTTCATGAAGAGATTTTTTTAAATATTTTTCTAATATCAATTACTATTTGAGATACAGAAATCTTTGGATTTAAACTTAAGGATTTCGAGTTGTGTCTCTTTTCTCGTAAAGTCAGCTTAGATGGACTGCCACTACGTGGTTTTGAGATAGCAGATTTCGTGACTTATAGTTATTGATTACTCTTTGGATAGAAGAATGAGTTCTTCCAACTATCTTGCCAATTGCTTGAAGAGCTTTATCTTCATTCCTTAGTCTTAAGATGATTTTCCTTTCGTCGGAGTAATCTCTTTTCCTTTAGAATCCATTTTAAAACAAGCACAATACATACTATTTTTCAAAAATTTTCAAAATGCAATTTTAAATTTACTTAACAAAACTAAATACTTGTTTTCAAGTGTATATCATATCAACAAAACTATGTATTTTTCTTCTATTTGTTGTATTGCCACCAGAGTTAAAATGAATGAATAGCAAAAAATAAACGCAGACGATATTTCATTTCATACAAGTTCATGGAGGCTGAAAAATGATTAGTTTGCTAATATCTCTTTAATTTGTACCTGTATGCAAACTTTTTCTGATAATTTTTTGTGTAATTTTAAATTATTATAATTATTATTTTAAAACAATGTGTGTTATATTTCTGATATTGTTATTAACATTTAAAAAATTGTTTAAGAAATACCTTAAATAAAAATTAAATTAATTTAGTCACTACAGTGCGCTTTTGTTGGCTCTTGAATGTTTACTGTGCCATTGTACGCAGGCATTTTCTGGCAAATGTTATGTATCCGCACATAGGTTTTTGTTAATCTTAAAATGATTTATTTTCTTATTCTAGCACAAAGAACAACATAACTTTATGAACCTGACTTCTCAATAAGCCCTTCACCTGACGTCCTTCAATAATTTCATATTTTCATTGAGCACATTTTAACAGTAAACTTTTAAGACTGGAGCAAATATCTGGAGTTGAGATTGAGCAATAAGCACTGACTGGAGCCTATTTATGGATTTCCTAAATAACGACTTACAAGCCTTGTAACTAAATTCTATTTTCCTACTGTACTGTTTTAAAAAGTTTTTAACGACTGTTTAAATGATTTAATAAAGATTCATCAATTATAATTGTGTTTTTATAAGCGAAAAATTTATCATAACATGAACATTCCATGCTACTCATGAAGTATTATTATTTCTCTTTGAAATCTAATAAAAATATCGTAAAAGTTTTATTATGATGCATGTAATAACTACTGTAATTCTATGTTGTCTTTATAACTACAGACAATTCAAAATGAGTCAATTAATTTAAGATCAATGCTGAGAAAGGTTTCAAAATTTTTTTGCTATTACACTTTAAGAATAAAGACTTTACGAAATCTACCCTTATTTTGAACAGCTATGAACTGTAATTTGTGGGTATGACTTTGTAAAAACTATATTGAAAGCTGACTGAGGTTCCTCTTCTAAAAATAAAATTTTATAAAGTAGTAAACATGCTTATGACGATAAATAACCTTCCGTGCTTGATAAATTTATCATTTTAGTACGTATAAAGGTTGTTCGTTATAAAAATTTCTCTGCGCATGTGCTATATAATTTTTTTCAACATTTTGTTTATTAATATTAATTTTAATGTCTATAAAAACCACTAATTTACTGCTTTCTTCCTTTCATGAAATACTTTGCTTCTATTGAGTTTTCAGATATTAAAGTGTGAATGCAAAATGAAAATTAAGTTTTTCAAGGTTCTTCTTCTAAAATTTTAATTTTGTAATTTTTCAGCGATTGTTTGAAATACTCAAACACTAAGATTCGAAACCTATGAAAGTGAAGTAAATCAAGACGGAATGAAACAGACATAATGGTTGCATTTTTTAAACTATAATGATAGTTAAAGAAATATTTAATATACAGAACAGTATACAAATATTTCAATTTACAAGTTCAGAACACTTAATGAGAAATTATCACCTTATTTAGTGTATAATAACAAAAAGAAGAAAAAAATTCATCAGCTAATAAAGTAAGATTGCATCGCAGAATATATAATAAAATGCAGTATTCAATAAAATGCCTTTCAAACCTACCTCTCTAAAAAAATTTTTACTTTGATTTGAAAACTGAAATGCTTTTACAATTTACATAAAATAAATTTTATGCGCATAACATGTTATTAGCTATACATTCACTGTTAGAAGTAAAAAATAAAGATCCAAACACTAGGGCTGAACGATGACCGAACTTCATCATCGGGATATATCGTCCAAATAAATTGATATTTCTCGATATATCTTAATTTTATTATCCATTTATCATAATTGCAAAATATAAACAGCTTCTTTTAGCATGCTGACTAATTAGAAATTATCCACATAAATGAAATTTTCAGCTTATCTTGTTGGATTTTCATTTTTTATAATAAAAATATTCTTGCTTTTCCTTTCAATTCAATAATTATAAACTAAGTGTGCTAGAATCTCTTCCGTAGAGTGTTGCAACAGCATTTCGCTTAAGCAATGTCTACATTTCACAATTTATCATAATAGTTCTTTTCTTCGATAATGAAATGAATTTAAAATTTTAGCTTCTTCACTGCTGGTTTAGAAACTGTCAGTTTGTTTACTTCTTAACAAAAGAAAAAAAAACTATTAATACTTTTCACCCGGAAAATGAAGCATTCTTAACAAATTTTAAATTTAAAATCTATTGTCATGAAGAAATAATTCAGTATATGCATAAAATAATTTTTTCTCTTTACTGGAAAAATATTAGTGGTAGATTTAATTTAAATTTGGAACCAAAATTTTAACTTAATTTGTAAATTGGATTATTACAATTAAAAACGCTTCAATTTCGGAAATCAAAAAGAGGTTAAAAAATAGTAATTCCGAAATATATCAGATATGTATTATAGAATATATGTGATCTATGGAACAATAATGCAATTCATCAAAAATTTTAGAAAAGGTCTCCCAATTTTCAGACAATTAGAAAATAACATGAACAAATAAAAGAAAAACAAGCAGTATACGTTATCATTAATACAAACTTTTCGAAAAAATAACCAACACTCAAACAAACGTTTATATTTCTGAATATTAGGATCAATATCAGTTATTCGATCAAATTCAAATTGTAAAATTCTAACTAGAAAGAGCACGAGTTGGAAAACTGAGTCCGGAATGAGATTTAATATAATGGTAATATACTTTTAGGATGTTCATTCGTTGAAATATTAAAACGCAATAGCCAATCAATTTCGAGAAAATGACCCTCAAACTTTTTGTATAAATTATTTACTAATAATGTATCACCTGCGCTGAAGGAGTGGGCAGCGCAGTCTATAAAACGTTGGCTTAGCAATTACGTAGACTGTGTTAGGTAATGGGATAGTATTTTTCATCTTTTTATTTGTTTTCTTTCAAATTAATTAACCGCAAATTGATTCCAAGATTGTTTCCACAAAGATTACAATCCACAAATAGATTTAGTTAATATGTTTTCATTTTTTAATGCCAAATAAATGTTTATTCTCCTAATTCTTGAAATACAATATATTTTTTAGAAGAAGAATGCGTTTTTTTTTTTTTTTTGAATATTCGAAAATTACTTAAATTAACAATTTAAAGATGGTTTCAATTAATATTTTACTCATTTTTGTAAGCAAAAATAAACGCTTTTTCTCTTAATACTTTAATTATAATTTAATTTATAAAATAAATATAAGTTTAAATATTGATGCGTTTTTCAAAAAAAAATCATAAAATTTTTTTAAATAAAATTAACAACTTAAATTTCAATTAATATGTAAATCTTGTACAAAGTAAATATAAATGTTCATTCATCTAATAGTTGAATTATGATTTTTTAAGCAAAAAAAAAAAAAAATGCAAATATAGCTTAAATGATGATAATTATAATTACTGACATCATAAAAATATCTCATTAACTTTGTATTACATGCAAAAACTTGAATGGTAATTATCGTAAAACCTTTGGAAATAAGATACATTTTGACATCTTCCATAATTGATAAATAATGATTATCCATAAGAGAATTATTGCAAAGATAGATAGGAAAACAAACTTCGTTTACGCTCAAAAAAACGTTTGTCTGTAGAGTGATTTGTAGAGTACGAATCATACCATACCGCATCATAAGTAAAAAACTTTGAACCATCTGCCTATGCATTCCAAAATTTAACACCTGCTTTCTACTTTTTCTTTTCGATTATTAATATTGAGAACGTTAGATGATATATTTCATAAATTATCAGCTGGTCTCTTTAATTTTCGATACAGCTTCATTGAATTATAAAAAATAATTTGTCATTACTAAAATTTAAAAATTTTAATGATTTTAAGATGAAAATAGTTATTTAAATGATTTTTTCATATTTATAATTATTTAACACTTAAATTATAATTATAATTCAAGTACCGTATCAGGAAATATATTAAAAATTAATAACATATTAATTGAAAGTATCTGTAAGCTAAGAATTTAATTTAAATAATTTTTATAATTTTTTTTGAAAAATGTATCTGTATTTATAATTATTTTTCTTTTATAAATTGTTAGTCAAGTAGTAAGAGATAAAACATTTAGTTTTACGTACAAAAATGAGTAAAATATTAATTAAAATTGCTAATTTAAGTAATTCTGGATATTTTTTTAATACTATTATTCTTTTAAAAAATAAATTGTTATTCAAGAATTAAGGGAATAAACATTTATTTTTCATTAGAGGAATGAAAACATATTAATTAAAACTATCTGTCAAATGTTAATTTGAAATATTTTTGAAAGGAAATAAAAAGAAAATATGCTCCCAACCCTATTTCATGTATGGAATAAAATCGGGCAATATCTTTGGTTCGGACCGCCGCGTATTCTGCCAAGAGAATGTGACGTCTTTATGTGCGAACTTCGAAGTAGTTTCAGTTCGTATTTCTGTGGCAGGTACTTCGTAGTTTCCGAAGAACGAATTAGTCTTTCTTGTATGACTTATCTCTCTCTCTCTGCCTCCCTTTTTTTTTTTAATCTTTCACTTTCCGACTAAAGGAATTTGTCTGAGAATATCTGCATAAATATAACAGCAGAGAATTAGCCTCCGAATTTCGAAAATTAAATTGCTAAAAACAATAAAATAGATTCCATAAACTTAAAATCCATGGATTGTATCAACGAATGGGGGTAAGAATTCGGAAATTCAACAAATACTAAGTGGAACAGTCGAAAATCAAGTCCTTCCAGAAAGGATTTCTTTGCTAGTAAGTTAAGTTACGAAATTAATTTTATCTTCCCTTGTATAATTAGGGAATTAATTTTAGCTTTAAATTTTGGAAAAAGTTTTCTTAGATTTAATCTAAGTCTCATGAAGGAGTCTTATAAAGTGCTTTTTATCGACATTATTGCAGGAAAAAATTTGTATGCCAACATAGTTCATTCAGTTAGATGCCATTTACCAAGAATACAAAAGGAATTTCAAAAAATGATGAATGCCTTGCCTCTGTTATGGTGAAGATAAAAACTCATGAGAATAGAAGATGATTTTCTAAGAGTGTGTTAATTTTAATTCATGCTTAAAAATTTGCAGTTTTTTGAAATTAAGTTTATTAAGTTCATATTTTTAGTTATTTTATTTCTATTATAAAAATTACTGGAGATTTTGTTTATTTTCTGGTATAGTTATATCATTATAACATTTATTTCCAGAATTTGATAGTGTAATCAAGTTATCACTACAGGGGTAAGAAATCTGTGAAATGTAAATTCATATATTTATCCAAAAAAACGTGTGTTTAAAACTTGTCAATCAAAAAATGCTAAAATAAAATTCTTGATAAGTTCAGTATTTTGATTAAAACTAATAATTTGTCAGACTTTCATAATAGAAATTATCTAGAGTTTATATTTATTCTGATCATATGTTAAATATATGCTTTGTTTGAATAATTATTTTTATAAGTAAATAATTTTAGGAATTTAATCTATAAATCCACTGTCTGAATCGGATCATCTTCATTTATTTCATAGTAGTGTATCAGTTCCAAAAATTAACTATGAATCTTTACTCAAAGGATTAACTAGAATTGTCACTACCATTTCATTTCATAAACACAATCTTATGAATGTTGAAACTTTAAGATTTCTTGCTACTAAAGACTGCAGAGAACTGCTCGACAATTATTTTGGTGATGGCATGGGACCTGCGGAAGCAGCCAAATACAACAAAGAAGTTCTGCAAATGAAGTTGGATTTCCAGCCAAGTCATCTGACAAATGCTAGTATTAATCCTATTTGAATTGAATAGGATTTATCTAATTGAATATTGGCATGAAAAAATGGAGACTTCTTTGTCTGGAATCTCAAAATGAACCTGGCATGATCAGAAATAAGTGATATTTCAATCAGAAATAAGTGGGCCATTATTTTAATGATTTGTAGTGTTTATTTCATAAGATCAATGGCATGTTCAATTTTTATATTTCATATCTGTGTTTAATATTGAATTAAGACATTTGATTTATATGTATCCATTAACATTTGTTCTAGTTGAAAATGCTAGGATAAACAAGACCAATAAAGTGCATAGTGCTTCAGTAATTGGCTATGATTTAAAAATTAGAATAGGATAGAATAGACAGAAGGGTTATATTTAATTATTTTATTAGATATACTGAGTAATTTTATTTAGATGGCTGAAAAAATATAGAAAATTTGATATTTTAGAAAAAAGATGCACCCATAATGTGGTTTCAGTAAATACTTGTATGTTAAATACTTCTCTTACTTGTAGGTTACATATGTCTTTGGAAGATCATTAACACTTTTTAAATTTTTTATTGTTATTCATGTTTGTGGTAAAAACTTTCCTCCAGTTGAAACAAAACAAAAACATCAAATAGCTTATTAGGCACTTGAGAAGAGATCAATTGATTTTTACCAACCATTTCTATTGGATGTATGCGAACTTTTAACAATTAATAGGAACAGCAAATCTCTTGAAGAAATTCATCCTTTAATTTCTGAGTTACTTCATGCTACAGTAAGCCATTATTGAGATTGTAACATTCATTCATGCAATGGTAAAAATTAACAGATGGAAGAATTGCATGAAAAATTGATGAAATTGTTTACAGATGGTTTTGAAAAATTTGATTCTTCTGAATAAGGTTAGAAACTTCCTACATGTTTTATTTCTAAACGGTTATTTGTTAAGTAACAACAACTTTTAAAATTTGATAGTTTTTCTGTAACATAAACTATTAACAAATTAGAAGAATACTTAGTTTTGTACTTTGCATGTACAAGATAATACCACTTGACTAATTTGAGAATCTTATCAAATACATTAAAAAATTCATAATACAAAAATTAAAAGGTAAAATCTTTGAAATTTTTCTAGAAGCATAATCGGATATATTTTTCAAAACAAAATCATGCTTTTTTTTTTCTTTTTAAATTTTTATGGTTATTATAGGATTTTTAATTAAATAAAGTTGTCCATGAATTGTAGATATCTATCTAGAAGTTCTGTGATAGAGAATTTCAAAAGTAAAAAACTGTGGTATTAGAATAAATAATATTAATACAACAAGAATGCTCTGAAGTTACGACTGATTTTCCAACAATTTTAGAAAAAAATTGAAATGCATCTAGAAAAAAATATCATCTGAAGGACAGTGGGAAAAAATGCTGACAGCTCTTAATAGTAATGTTCCTCTAAAGAGAAAGGCTGGAGTGTCCATAAGAGTGCAACCTACATCCATTGCGTGAAGAGCTGTTGGATTTATAAGAGGCAGCAAACAATTAGAATGTGGCCATCCATCTAAAGGGCTTCAAGTTCCCTCAAAAAGAAAGCATAAACTCGCAGAAAATATGAAATATCGACCTAATGCTAAAAAACTTGCTTAGAATCTTTTCTGGAAAAAGCTTTAAATGATTTATTCTATTTTTATATGTGTATTATACAATTTAAAAGCTTAAATTTATCACAATATTTATTTGTATATTTCCTCTACTTGGAATGTAAAATTTCTTATAGGAAAAATGTTTTTCTTGTTTCTGTATATCGATAATATTTACAATGAAAAAAAAAGCATATTGGGTTAGTATAAAGTTGCTGGAAATATTTTTAGAATTTATTAAGGGATACAAAAGCTTTTTATTTATATTCTCACATTATATATTTTGCCGATAAACTTAATATTGTATATATCTTTGAAAGGATTGCTTCTTGCAATTTGTTGCAAAATTATATGTTTGTATGTGATAACATTGTTTATAATAATGCTTAAAAATATAATGAATACTTTAGTTTTCAAAGATATTAAATTAACTGAAAGTTATATTTGTTATAAATTTACTAGAAATAAATTGTCTTTTTAAATAGTTACACTGTAGCTTCTTCTAAATTTGTGTTATAAAAAATGTAAACAAACATTGTTTTCTTTGATATCATGTTATTATTCTCATAAATCTATGTGCTCGTTACAAATATTATCATTTTCTTTTTTATTATAGCTTTCTCTAATTACAGTTGTAAATATAAATGTAAACATATTTTGTAATATTGATTTGAAAATGTCAAATGAAAATGTCTGCAAGAGTTTTCGTGTTAAATTTGCATTTGTTCATTATGAACAAACTAAGCATTTTTCAAAAAAAAAAAAAAAAAAAAAATGATTGGTCATAAATATTTCAGTAAAAATGAAGTATTATTTCTATACAAATACAAATAAAAAGAAAGTGTTTTAATTGTGAAATTCATGATTTTTACAGGCCTGATACATTTCTGGATCAAATCTTCCAGAATCTAATTTTTTCATTCTTGTCGTTAATGAATTTTTTTTTTTTTGTAATAATTCTATAGTATTTTTAATATCTCAAGAACTTTTGTACAAATTTAATCATTTTATTGTTCAATTTATCATACTTATTTTACTCTTTAGTGTTTGTAATGATGCATTAATTTATGAAGATCAGCTTTTTTTGTTCCAACCCTGAGTTATGTAATGTTATATTAATAGCCTTTAAGAATGCAGCATAAATATAGTAAAATAAACCCTGTGACCTTTATACCCATTATAGGTAATAAAAGTTCATAACATATTTTAAAATTCTGTTCTTCAAATTTTGACAAATCTCCTTGCGCCATATATATATTTGCTTTTTCTTTACTTTTAGATATTGATGTTTTATTGTCTTTTTACTTACTTTAATAAAAACTGAAGTGCTTGATATCAAATAAGAGCAAAATCTCTTATAGTTTAATTAGTTGAAATACTTTTTCATAGTTTAAATACTATGAATATTTTAAGATTCAGTCTATAAAAAGTGGTAACAGGGGAGATAAGTTTATTTTTAACATTATACTGTGTAACAATTTATATTTGTATTATTAACATTTTTTAATTTTTTAAAAATTTAAACTGTTTAATGAAGTTGCGGATTTCTTTTACTGGAAAAATGAATGATTTGTGGTAAAGAAAATTCAGTTAGTGTTTCTAAATTTATTTTTAAATTGCTCCCAGCACTATTTATATTCCAATATATTTATAAACCTTTAAGACATTAAAACTAACAATAAAAGAAAATATGCTGTGCAAGATTAAATTGGAATCAATGCAATAATAAAAGATCTTTGGCTATCGATAAATGGAGCAGAAAATGTATACATCAGTAGAACAATAAGCACAGCACTAAAATAAATGATGCATAGAAATATAAGGGTTTAAGAGTATGTTACTTTTGACTAATATAAAAAATCTGCTAAATAGCAGAAAAATTTATGATAGGGTATGCCTTAAATCTACGAAAACACTAACTTCAGTTACTCATCAATTTCGTTTGAAGTAAGAGCACAAATTTCAACACAAAAAAACAAGATAAAGGTATTATTTATCCCAAGGGAAAGGCTATAAACAACTTACTACTATATAAGCAATTTATTTTTTATGAATTAGACATAAATTATTAGCTGATAACCTGCTGTTGCTGGGAATACATTTATGCATGATATTTTTAATGTAAAATCTAATTTTGGATAAATTATAATGCAAACAATCCTTTTATTACTTCGCACCATATGATTGACTGCCTTGTTTATTTGTGTTTATTGGAAGATGAAGGATATAACATTTTTATCCTTTCTTTCAGCAGTTTAGAAACTATTAACTACTTTATTTCAATAAAATTGAATAAGATAAATAGAAAATTCAAAAAATATTGGCAGAATAGATCAGAGTCTTACTGTCGCGTATATTAAAATCGTCCGCGTTAAATTTCAAGAAAATTTAGATTCTTAAAAATGATTTAACTTAGTTAAATTGCACGGAAATGAATTTAATGTGACTGAAAATTTAAAATTTTGAATTTTAACATATTAAAATATTTTTTGCAAGATATAATTATCTCCGAAGTTACTTCTGAAAAGCGACAAATTTTCAGTTAATTACTAATTAAATAATATGTATTTTTAAAAATTAATGGCATTTTTTTTCTTGTCATAAAGAATTATTATGCAAAAGTTGGTTGAAATCAGCCAAGGCCTTTAGGAGAAGATGGACACAGATGCATATGCGTGACTTTCATTTATATTAAGATAACATTTTGTATATTTGCAGCACAGTAAAATATTTAAATAACAGAAAATATTCTAATTATTATTAAATAGAAAATTATTATGAAAAATAGAGATAGCAAACAATAATGTATGCGTAACTAAGATATATAACATATATTGCAAAAGAATAAGTTAAATTCATTCAGCTTATGCGATCTAGTTGAAATAGGGTAGGGAATATGCTTGCAGGAGTTAATGGTAACAAGCAGTGAGTTTCTATTTCACAAAGAGCCCCATGTTTCTATATATACTGTATTAATAATTTAGATCCTTTTTTTTACCTAAGGAAAGAATTTCATACTTTATTTTCTTGAAGAGAAAAAAAAAAAAAAAAAAGAATTGGTAATATTTAGACTTCCTAAATTTTTCAATTATTCTGCTGTAGAAACTATTGAAATTTTCTGAAAATAAGCAGAATAACTCAAATTGTTCTCCAAGTCTTATGTTTAAAGTGTTTTATCTTTTTATTAAATTCCAAGCTTCTTTAATCCATTGTATCTCACAGTTTAATAATAATGGCCTAAATTTTGTTTTGAGCTTCATTAGGACTTTCAATAAGATTTTCTAAAAGCTCTGAATTAAAGACATAATATGTAAGTTCATTGGAAATTAAAGGTTGACTAAAATTCTTCTGCCATTTTTACAATGTAACCCTGAAGGTTTTGATTTTCAAAGTGTAATAATAACACAGATTGCATAAAAATAAGCAGCATATTAATTAAAGCTATCTGTAAATAGTTAATTAAATATAAATAATTTTATTTTGCTTAAAAAATGCATCTGTATTTATATTTTTTTTCTTTTAAAATTTAAATTTTATTATTATGTATTTCAATAATAAATATTTATTTTGGATGAAAAAAATTTAAAAACATATTAATTAAGAGTGTTTGTAAATTTTTAATTGAATAAAAGTTATTAAAAAAGAAGAAAAAAATCCTAGCCAGGATCGTACCCTGACCTTCCGCATACGAGATGGTTATCTAGAAAACCATGCCATCTAGACTGAGTTAAAGTTATCAGTATATAAGCTTTACCAAAAGTTTGAGGACCATTTTCTTGAAATTGACTGACCATTGCGTTTTAATATTTTCATGAATGAACATTCTAAATGTATATTATCATTATACTAAATTTCATCCCGATCAAAGATTTCAACCCTTCTAAGAAGCAACATGAAGAAGCATGGATATGCTATAAAATTTATGCAAGTCACATTCACTTACTAGTTGTTTAAAAAGATTTTTCCATAAATTTGACGCGTGTTAAAAAGTAACATCAAAAACTACTTAGTTTGAAATCAAAAGTCATTCAATTAAAATTTAAATATAAAATACAAAAGTAATTTCATTTAGAATTTCAAAACATTAAAATTGCATTTAAACTATGGCATCCCCCACTCCCCCTAACAATTCTGCCAAATGAAGGGCATGCCATGCATTCATTATTTCATGTCGTTTAAAAGATGTGATCTTTTCGAATTTAGATATAGCAATAAAATGAATTTCCTAAAAATTGAATTCATTCGTTTTTACTTTCTCCTATAAAAAGAAAACTTATTACAATAGTCAAGAAATTAGAATGAGAGATTTTCATTAATTTTAAAATTCTAGATTTCCCTGAGTCCGAAAAACAGGTGTGGAATTGTGCTTGTCTATCTGCCTGTAAGGCCGCTAATTAAAAAAAAAAAAACGGTTTGAGCTAGACACACGAAATTTGGTGCACCAAATTTGTAGATTTCTGTCAAATTTTGAGCGAAATTCCTTCAGAGGAAATCTGCCTGTTCTACTGTTCGAATCTAAGTCAACACGATAACTATAAAACAAAGAGAGCTAGATGGATGAAATGTGGTGCACAGGTTTAACATCTGAAGTGTAGATAGTATTGAATTTGAAACCAAATTTATTAAGAAATTGATCATATGTCAGTCTGTATTTTCACAAGCATGCAAGTGTGATAACTCAAAAACACAATGACTAATATACGACATTTAGTATGCGATTCTGTGACTACATTTGTAGTGTTGTGTCTCAATCGGGCGAGAAAAAAAAAAAAGCCAATGGAAATAAATAATGATTCGCTTTGCAACTGCCCCAATCTAAAAATAGGATAAAAATTCTTTTTACACTGTCTTATTTTCTTGGTTAAATTCTTAAATTTCTCATTAATTCTTAATCTCGAAATTTTTACCCAAAAGGAGTCAGGAAATGTTATTATATAAAAACTTTTTTCAAATGATTTTTCCAAATTCATTATGAGTCGCGAATTGTTTATTATGTAGCTTATAATTTTAAAAAGAATATCTGAAGTTGAAGGATATTTATATCATTGCTTTGTGAACATTGAAGAAAATTTTATACTCTTTTGCAAAACAGGAAATGATTTTTTTTAATGCTGTTTTATACATTGTAATGAAACACTTTTTAAAAATATCTTACTTTAAAATCGACAAATTTCTCTATTGTTCCATTTTAGAATAGTATTTACGACTTAGAAAAATAAACGATTACATCGAAATTGAAATAAAAATTTTGAAAGAAATTCTAGAATTGAAAGAGACTGGGAGAAATACAACAGAAAAACGACACAATTCTAGTGTCGTCCATATTAATGCGGTACTCATGTCAAATTATTTATCGATAATGCGGCGCCTTAAAACAATTGTTTTGTGGGAAAAAGAGAAAAGACAATTTACTTGTTGCTGATATTTTTATTGTAAGAAAGAAAAAGAAAAAATAGAATGGCATTTCAATTTTTTTCAATTTGTTCTCATTGTAATTATATCTTATTAATCATAATACTTAATAATATTATATTATTTTATAATTATCAGAAACTGCATTAAAATTGTGGATTATTTGCATTAATTTATTCCTTTAAATTTGCTCGATTTGTAATTGAATTGAATTTTATCAAAATTCAATCGTCATACACTGCCAGTTATTAGAACTAGGCATACAAAAATTCTTATTTGTCATTTGCAACCGTAGAATGGAATCTAATAAATAACCTTATTTTTCTAGGCATAAAAAAAATAGAAGCTTATAAAATAGTTTCAATGAAAAAATGATTTTTTTAAAGTTAATAAAATGCATTTTGAAATAATATTAAACCAATACAGTTTTGATTATTTTTACATTATTAATAGATTCATGTAATTATGATTACATCTGATAATCATAGTTGAAATAGTTATGAATGAACCTATATCTAGAATATATTATCATAAACATTTTAGGGCAATATTTGGCTGATTGCGAATCGGTAAGTATAATGAAGAAGGAATAGGTGGAGGGGGAACTGCATTTCATGAGTATCATTTCTCTGTCCTTAAAATCGAATACAGCCCCAGGTGAAAAGTACTGAAATTCTTTCTATTGTAGAACTATAATGGAACTGTTATAGACTGGGGCCTCCCAGAAAACAATAAAATCGTTTTGTAGGATGTAGGAAGCCCCGGCCAGACCCCCTTCCTCGTACAACTCTGAGAGAAGAGGATACCGAGAGAACAATCATACAATGTTATCGGACTTAGAAAATTTTTTAGGCTTAAATATATACCAGGCCGCTCTAATCGATGACTTCTTTTGATCATTCTGCGTTGATATAGAAGAAAGTATTACGGACAGGGTCAGTGTTTATTTCGTGAAACGTGATTGCTATTTACGTTGCGTTTATAGTATGCTCAGATTTCTTCAAAAACTTGATAATCATTCAAATTACGTTTTTAAATTTGAATTATCGTGAATTCATCAGGTGAAGATCACAGGGAGGAATGTGAAGATGAACAGAATCCAAAGATCACACACTACTAAGATATTTCTGGAAGAAATTTTAAATTAACTCAACCAGCATGAAAGAACATAAACACAGCATTTCACATGAATAATCGCAATCAAAACAGAATTTAGTGTGTTCTAATTGTTCGGGCTTTTTCTTGTAGTAAACAGAAAAATTTCTAAAATCCTATGGTAAATTCCTAATATCTTCCATCTTCGATTCCCAAACGGGGAAAAAAAAAAACTCTTCCTTATGATAACCCTAACTATAGTCTATTCACCGAACCAAGAGAACAAAACCAAATAAACGCGCGTATTTTATTGGCGAGGATTAAACATCTGGCACATTTGGCAGGAACGCCAACTATGATAGTCTATAGACAGCCTGAGCTTCTGATTTGTTATAGAAAACATAGCAGATTCCGTGATAATTGACCCCCACACGAATTCCTCAACTTCATCTTCTGAAAGTGATCTCCGAAGTATCACTTAAAAAGTATTTTAAAATTTATCCCAAATAAATAAATGATCAAAATAAAAGCGAAAGAATAGAAATCGCCAAATTAGAGAGATAAGTGAAAATTGTAGCTCTTTGGCAACCCATGTGTTTACTTTCGTTCTCTCGACACTACGAACGGACTATAGAATGCTTATTTATATTTTCTGCTTCTTTTCTTACTACTGTTCGACAACGGATTGTAAGACCCTCCGCGCTTTTGCGCATGCGTTAGGATAGGTTTAATTCGTCAAAATAGGGGTGAAAGGAAAGACGAAAGAAGGAGATGTTTATATTTAGCAATGGAAACTCGCGGTTTTATGAGACGTAAACGTTACAGATAATTAATAATACAGAAAGAAAAAGGTACCAATGCACAGTAAAATATTTCAGAGCAATTTTAATTTAATATAAGGGGCATAAACATTAAATTATGAAGAATAAATGAAAAATTTCTGTTCTTAAAATTTGGTAATTACATTTTTACAAAATAATAATGATCTTTTTCATATTAAAATTGTTTTTTTATGTTATTGAATTTTTTGACAATATTTTAAGATTAACAACAATGGTTAATCCAGAGTTTTTTCTATTTAAAACATTTATTTTCATTTAAGGAATTGCTTTAAATATGGAGCCTCTTTAAAATATTATGAATATTATCTTTAAAATACATGATATTTTATATATTTTGGTATTAAAAAACATTATTAATGATTTATCTACTTGAGAATATTATTATTTTTAAATATATAACATGAAATAATTACTAGAATTTTCGTACCGCTGAAAGCATTTTTGCCATTTGAACTAGTCATATCAATACGAAATTTTAAGTTAAAATAAAATGCGGTCAGAAACGACACCACAGTCACATACAAGTGGAAAAAAAAAGTGAATTAAAAAGTATCTAATAGGGGAAATCCAAAGTCAAAGCTGAACTTCTCAGAATCCGTTGGCGAACAGTACGCAACAGGATCAATATTGCGCGTTTTCTCCAGTTAAATGTGAGCATGCGCAGGAAAACTCATACTAGCTCCATTAACATCGTATGATCGTTCTCTCGCTATCCATTTCTAAAACTGAATCATTTCTTGTCTAAACACTTGTTAGTCACGAACTCTGCGCTTGCGTTAGGCTTTTCATTGGGCGGGAAATTGACAATTTCACTTCACAATTCACTTTAGCTTACAACGTAGTGGCTTTGTTTCTGACTGTTTTCCCATTGATTTTTTTGATATTTTTCCCTCCGTGATGTCAGGTAAGATAAATTCTTACGAAACTTTCAAACGACGAGTTTCAAAACATATTAAATTAGTTCTAGAGCAAGAAGAATTGAATTGTTTAATTACTGGAGCTCAGAATATTTTAAAAACAACAGCAATGAAGAGTTTTGTCTCTGTCTCTGGTACCTGACTTTTTAATTTTCTCCTCTCCCAACAAATTAATTTGATATGGAACTATTACTAATTATGTTTAATAATAAGTGAATGAATGTTATTATTTACATTATAATTTGATTTAATATAATACTGAAATCGAGTTTCTTTTCCGAGAATGGAATAATATTTGTTCATTGTTTTTATACTTTTACTAATATTTAAATTATCGATTATGTAGCGTATTTAATTGAAATGTGCACTTTTATACATGACTCTGAATTTCTTGTTTAATCTTAAAAAATACAGTTAGTAGTGTTTAAGTGTTTTTAATAATTAATACCGGATCATATAAATTACGCTAAAAGAACATTAAATTCATTCGAAAATGTAAATTAATTTGGCATAAAATGCTTACTAAGAACAATAAAATACTTTAAGAACTATTTTTGCGGTGTAAATTTTCGACCACAGATTAAATAGTACTTCTAAAGATAAAAATAAGCGTGGAAAAAAAAAATTCAAATTTACTAGAAATATTTGCATTGTTCTCTTTTGCGAGAAATATGAATTTGAAAAATATAAATTGAATTATTGAAAAGGTTATTTCTTTTTCAGAACTGATTTTTAGGACTTGAGAATGAAACTTTTTCTTCAATTTAAAAAAACCCGAAAAGAAATTCGGATAAAAATAAAGATTCTATTTTAATTAATTTAATTTGAAATTTTTTAACACTTGAAATGTTTTTTGTTGATTTCCTTTTAAGATTGAGTAATTTGTGTTGACTTTCACTGGTAAGCTTCAAGTTCTGTGGTATCGTCTTTTGTCAAAATCATGCCAGGTGTTAAAAAGAATTTCCAGACTCCATTTCATATCTCCACAAGAAATTAAGGTTGTCTTAGTCAGCAAGAAATCGACCTCCCCCTAAAAAAAAAAAAAAAGAAAGAAAGAAAGAAAATGTCCATTTGCCTTACAATTTTACTCTTGCTTGTAAATTTTTCTTCAAAAACCCTTTAAATCTATGAGCCCGGCTAATGTTAAAATTTTAGTCCTGGAGGAGTTTTTTGTCTTTGACAATAGAATGGAATCTTCCCTTCTTTCAGAGTGATAACAGAAGGGGGTGGACACCTGTTGCTCTTTAATTGAAACATCCGTTCAGTTTTCTACCCTAACAGGACATCCTGTGGTTGTGATTTTAAGGAAGAGTTTGATTAATTTGTTAGTTGCTTAATTTTCTTTTTCTTAACCCGTATTTCAAAGATTTTCCAATATGTTTTTTTTTGTACCTGTGCTGTTATATAATTAAAAGCATATATATATATGTATAAAATATTAAATTGGGATAGACGAATTGAATGTAAAGAATTATTAAAACTGATAGTTGATAGTTCAAACTCCTTTAAAAAAAATTTCTTAAATGTTTTGCTTATTTATCATCTATGAAACTTTTTGATGGTTAAAATGAAAAAAATTTAAGTTCACTACAACAGATAAATTCTCTTCTTAATTAAAAAAAAACAAAAAACTTTATATTGTGCATAAAGATTTATTGAAATATAAATAATTATAAATGTATGCTTAAAATATAAATAGATATTTTTTTGCATGATCTCAATAATGTCATTTCCAACATGGTGAAGAGAAAACTCTTTTATCGATCAATATTTTCTTATTTAAGAATATCAATTTTGTTTTCAATTTTTACAAGCAATTCATATTTAAGTGATTTTTAATTTTATTCGCTTTTTTTTTTTTTTTTTTCTTTACAAAAGAGTTGTATACTCTAGGACAAATTTTTAAATGTAAATAGTGACTTACCATTTTAAAGCAAAGTGTTTTCTACATTTAAAAAAAAATTAAACGTGTAAGAATAAACATGCATATTTAATTTGTTATTTTTTCATTTTTTTAAAAATTAAATATATAACATTAAGTTCTTCATGAGCACAACAGCCCCTTGCAAACCTTGGCTACCTTAACCACACATACTTTCCAGCGTTTTCTATCCCCCACAACTCCCTTCCAGTTTTTTATACTCAGAACACTCAGATCTCTTTCCACGTCATCCAACCATCTAGTTGTAGTTCTTTCTATGGCCCAGGATCCCATAGGATTTTAAAAGTGGATATTTTGATTGCGCTGCTTTCAGGGCTTCTCCAGATATGGCCGAGCCATCTTAATCTATTGCTCCAGATAACCAGTGTTATCTATGGTTGCCAATAGAGTTTGTATAATTCAAAATTGAATGTTATTCACCAAAATCCTCTCTCTAGTACTGGACCAAAGATACTTCTAAGGATCTTTCTCTCAAACATGTTCCGAGAATGCTGAGCGTCCAAGTTTCACTTGCATAGAACAGAACAGGCACAATAAGATAAATTCTTAGTTTAGTTTTTTATAGTTTTTCGACTGATTCATTTGGATCTTAGTTGTTTTTTTATCCAAAGAAATATTTATTAGCCATTTTTATTCTGTTGTCAATTTCTACTCTGGGATTATTAGTATCATTAATCATTGTGGCAAGGTATTTGAACTGATCAACTTTTTCGAAAGTATGACACTGTGATTTATAGTTGAGGGCGGGAATTCCATAAGTTTGGTTTTATCTTTGTTGATGGCCCATATTTATGGCAGAAGTTTCCAAAACTTGGAAGGCCTCTCTCACTACCCTTTCTGACCTTCCAATAATATTTATATCATTTGCATATGCCATCAGTTGAATGGATCTAATCCACAGAGTGCCCTTTTGGTCTAATCCACTATCTCGGATACATTTCTCCAAGGCAATGTTAAAAAGCAGAGAAGCAAAGGAATCCCCTTGATGCAGACCTCTCTCTGTTGTAAAGGGCTCTGATAAATGGATTTGGATTTTAACCCTGCACCTTGCATTATTAAGTGTAGCCTTAGTTAAATTAACAAGTTTAATAAACTCTTCCATTGCTTCAAATAGCTTATCTCTTTTTATACTGATGTGAGCAGCCTTAAAGTATAAATAAGTAAAAAGTTTTGATGTTACATTCTTTGATTTTTTCCAAAATTTGTCTTAAAGTGTGAATTTGGTCTATAGTAGATTTTTGCTATCTAAATCCACTCTGGAGTCTCCACTCACTTTGTCAGTATGAGGTAGTAGTCTTGCAAAAAGCAAGTTGGAGAAGATTATATGTTGTATTGAGGAATGTTTTTGCACCTTGTTGAGGTTCCTGAACTGGTAACATTAAGTATGTATATTTAATTTATTTTTTTGCATTTCCTAGTCAAGGAAATGAAATGATTTATTTTTCTCTTGCAAATTCAGGAAAACAATTCTAATTGCTCTTAAATTTATAAAAAAATTATTTAAAAAATTGCAGACAAAATTTCTATAGTTTCACATCTGAAAGGATAAATTTCCAAATTTTGATTCAAAACTTTATAAAATATTACCAATAATGATGCATTAAATATTGCATTTTACTTAGAAAAAAGTATGTTTATTTGCAGAGGCTGCATAATAATGTCAAAATATATGTAAGAATGCTATTCTATGAATTATACAAATTTGTTTTTTATTTCAGTTGAATACATCACAGTTTATTTTATTTCAAATCGAATTGATTTTAATATTTAATAATCATCCTATTTCTCTAACATATGGTGATGATAAAATCTGAAAATGGTGGGAAAAAAACAGTGATGGACAAAAATTGATAATCTTATAGTTTTAAAATTATTCTGCTAAAACAGATTAGTACATAATTTAGCTACCATAAATATGATGAATTAAAAGACGTTGAGAAGGAAAATCTAAATAATCAGTATCAATAGAAATAAACAAATAAAGAGGGAAGAAAACTTTAAAAAAACAAGTTCCAGATGAAATTTAAATTCTTTATATTTTATACATGAAAATACTTAAAAAGCACAGCTTATGGTAATCATAATAAAATATAATAGAAAAAGTTTTTGATTTAATTTAGAGTTTTCTTTTATTGATAAATACCCCATAGAGATCATAATCGCAAGAGATCATGAATTCTTTTCACTCTTACTTAAGAGCAATATGTCCCAAAGCATCCGAGTCCTGCTTTTGTCGAACGAGGCATTTTGGAGCAAGTCCTTCCTCACTTTTGGTCCTTTAACCATATGGTCTTTTTAAATGGTTCATTTGTTTCAAAGTAAAATTAATTTTTAATGTTTTTGTAATACAAGCACTATAAATCATTTTGCATTGATTTCCAAAGAAAAAATTTAATTTTTTTTTTCTAAAAATCATTTGTTTTTTATCTTTACAGTTTAAATGATATTTCGAGTTTGAAAAATAGTGGTGAATGCAGCAAGAATATTTTAAACTTTCCATACAGATTAGATGAAGAGATAAGTGTTAGTAATAATTTTAGCTTTGAATTTGAATCGGATGAAATGAATTTAGATTCTTCTTTATCATCTGTAACATATCTATCTCAAGGGGATTCCTTCTCCCATAAATTAAGAATTTGTGCTTCTAAACCATAAAGTAAAATTAACATCATTGAGCAATTTACTTAGTATTCTCCATGACTGTCACCTTGAATTATCTTTGGATGGTAGAACCTTATTAAAAACAAAAAAAAAAAAACTGAATTAAAGTTTCATTCAGGAAAATTCAGGTACTAGGGCATTGCAAAATGTAGATTTGAATGTTATCTGCCTGACCATCAAATTCAATTAAGAATTAATATTGATGGACTGCCTCTTTATAAAAGTTCTAGAACACAGTTCAAACCAATTTTAAGTCTTATAATTTCAAAATTTATGTTATCACCCTTTGTGATTGCTTGCTACTTTGGGATAACAAAACCAGATTCTTTGGAAAAATTCCTTGAAGATTTTATTTTGGATACAAAAAAATTTTCTGCAAGTGGGTTTGTGCAGAATAATCTACTCTTTAAATTTATGCTTCATCAATGCATTCAATGTTTTAAGGACCTTTGGTTGTTACTTTCTGATAAAAGCTATTTAATTGTTTATATAATCACATTAAAAGTATTGTATATTGCAAAACAAAAAGTATTTATTAAATATCAAATATTAACTAGAAAATTAAAAATAAGTGTAATTAAGTATTATCCATATTTGAAGAAATGCTTTGTTTACCAAATATAACCTTTGACTTTTATTTCAGATAAGATTTTTAGTTGTAGTTGTGCAGTCATATTAGAAATATTGCCATCTATCACAGTATAAAATTTGAATACTACTAAGACTTAAAAGTAACATTCCTAAGTAAAGAACATTATCAGAGCATAGATACATGTTTTTTAGATCTTTGTTTCATATTCTTTCTAGAAACTTTATTTAAATTGGAAAAAATATCAGCTATAGCTATGGCTTTTTTAAAGCTACTACTACCAGTTACTTCATCAACTTAACCTTAAAAACTATTATATAGTCGTCTGTAACATAAATCAACTAAAATGTTCTTCTTTAAGTAAAGAGTTTATTTATTAAATTGTTTCTTATTTATATTTTTATTATAAATTTTTAAATGGGATAGTTATAAAAATCCATAATTCTTATATATTTTTTGTATGATTATATTTTAAAGTGAAAAGTAAAAATACTTTTAATGGCCTAAAAGAATTCTTTGTTTGCTTTTTAGAATCCTTGATTACTGCTACTGTATGCAGACCAACTCCACCTTGAGACAGATATACAACATTTACTCTGTGTTAGATTAGTTTTGTTCAAAATATTAAATTTTGGAAACTTATGAATATTACATACGTAAGATAGTCATTGTGCTAATTTCAAAGTTATATATATATTTTTTCCCTCTATTAGTTAATTATAAATTCTCCATGCATATGCTTTCTCTAATGTTTCTCTTTGAAAGAGCTATCTGTATTAGATTTTATCTGTCATGGTTTATTTGCATAATGCATATTCTGGATATTTAAAATTTTATAGACCTGACTTGAATTTTACATTTTTATACAAGTGTTCATATTTGCACTTTTGTATAAAGCACATTTTTTGTTCTTCTTGTTGCATTTGTTATATAATTTGTTGAATATTTCTTTGTTTAAATTAGTTAACAGAGTTTTCAAGTGTCTTGAGAGCATAAAAAGAGATTTAAAAAAAATTATTAAATCTGTGATATTTCTTTACCATTTGAAAATGATAGTGAGCTGATAGAACTAAACATGCGTCTTAGAGAAGATAAAAATTTGACTGCAACTTTGGTAAGAGAAAGTTACATATGTCATCTTTAAGAAAAGAAAATGTTTTAATGTTTGTTTCATTTAAAATGCTATACTTGGAAAAACTCACTTGATCAAATATCCATTAATTATAATAAGTAAAATTACATACTTAAAATATATTCTTTTATTTCCTCTCAGGCTCGTTAAAGTAATGTTATATATATATATCTTAATTTGATTTTAAGTACAATATGAATCGCAATATATTAAAAAATGTGTTTTCTAACAGTTTTCATCTGTATTATCTTTATTTTAATATATGAATCTAAGAAACTTACCTTACATGATGATTAGTTTATCTTTGCAAAGTGACAGATAATTAAATTTTTATATAACTCATTAATAAGTGTTGCACAGTCATTCGTTGGAATCACTAATACAATTTTAAAATGCTAACAAGAAACTGAAATTCTATTCTTTATTTAGTTATGATGAAAAAAATTTATGGTACCAGTATCAAAATCATGACAATACAGAAATGGTTTATTACATTGAAGATGCTAGGATGCTTTATTTATTCTTTTTATTAGTAACTTATTAAAAAAGGATTGAATTGTTTCTGTTTCAAACACTAATATCCTATTTTAAATAGTATATGCGCAGGAAAAAATGCTTTAAAAATTATATATGTAGTTTGGAGTAGAATCATATGTAGTTTAAAGTGAGTTTTGTAATACACAAAACTCACTTTAAATATCTGATAAAGCTCAGTCGAAAAAGAGCATTCATAATTTAAAGAAAACTAAGTTATAATCTCATGAATAACCAAAACAAATTATGGCAAATAAAATCATTCTTTTACCAGAATTATTAGAAATGAAAATAAAATTGCTAGCAAGATATATGCAAGAATTTAAAAAAAAAGAATTGATAGAATTTATTTCAGTATTTTGGCGCTTATGTTTATTCTTGTCTCTTTTTACAGCTGCAGCAGCCTTAAAATATCCAGGTACCCAAAGGGGAGAGCTTGCCGAGAAATTTGGTCGCATGTTGGCATCAGCTTGTGACTGGGACGACCATAGAATGACAAAAAAGTCAAAAGTCTCTGATTGTAACAAATTTTTATATTTGAAAAAAATTAATAGAAAGAATAAATGAATTTTATAAATATTGAGATATAAAGAATAATAATATTCTTCTTTATAGATATAAGAATAAAAGAATTCAAAAAACAAACCAGCATTTTTCCCAGCCAAGGTGGTCTAATTACAACAGTGGGGAAAATAGATTCTTATCAATCTGGTTATCTTACTAACTGACCTCTTCCCTTCCCAACTTTTTTCTCAGATTACTGTTCTTTTCAGTATTTTGAGACTAACACTTTTCGATGGTTCTGTTGTATTAAAGGGGGAGACGCTGAAGGATGTGCACATTTCTAGAACTTAATTTTATTGTTAAATATAAACATCTCTTTTCGTCTTTCGCCTGGCCCCTATTTTGCTGAATTAAACCCATCCTAACGCACGCACAAAGGAGAGCAGAATGTTTTAGAACTATATGTTGGCAAACAATACCAATATATAGTTTTAAACTAAACTATGAATTGAATTCGTTTTTGCAAAACTAACACACCTTGGAAATCTTTAATTTTTCAATCTAAAAGCATTAAGATTTTTCTATAATTTAATTGATGTAACCTATCTTCATTTATTTCAACAATTTTACCAAAGAAACCCTAGGTTACAAGTTGTCTTTTCATTAATAATATTATATAAATATGAAAAAAAGGGAGGAAAACACATTCAGAGATATAAATGCATTAAAATATTCTACATATTTACATTTTTTGTGCAGAATTTATAAGTGATGTTTAATGCAAATAAATAATTTTTTTTGGAAAGTATATTAATTTTCAAATTCTGTAGCTCCTGTATTTTTTTTTCTGAGGACTTAATTTATATATATATACATTGCATTGATAGGCGAAAACCTTAACATCTTACAATTTTTGTCTTTGTCCTTTTCAGAGGAGGATATACTTCAACCATTCTTAGACAAACTATGAAAAGACGGGATTTTAAATTTCTTGTTTTAACGTCCAACACGGCAGCTTAAAGCAAGAAAATTGCTCTTATGTATTTGTTCCAGGTTCAAAACAGAATTCGATCTGACTATTGTATATTATAACAAGCATCGGCCAGAACAAAACAAAAATTTGATGTGTTTTTTGCATTTGGCTGCGTATTAATTTTTTTAAACCAAAAATTGAAGATTTTAAGCAAAAAAATATATGAACTACAGCATGGTGGATTCAATATTTTTATATATATCCTGTTTTCTATATTTTCAGTAAACGAAATACTCATATTAATTATTCTGCACATGTGATTCTTTGTATTTATACATTGTAAACAGTTATTTATTTCCAGAATATGTTCTATTTGGAATCATTGGTAAAGTAGTTACATTAAATGTTTGTTCATGGATGGAAGACTTGGCTCAGATGAACAATAAATATTTAAAATTCTTTTATAATATGTTTCCCGTGAAAAGACAAACTTCTACACGTGTTTAGTCCAAATAATTTGACCACAGAATCAACAGTGGTCTTTTCTAGAGGAGCAAAATGAACCAGAAAATACTTGGTTAAATTTGCAATATAATCATTACAAATTTATTCAAGTATTCTTTTATATTTCAAGTATTATAGTTTTTGTTTGTATATAGTTTGTTAATTACAGATAAATTCTTTGGTGTCATTAATTTTTCCAATTCTTGGATAAGAACAAAATTTTTTTATATGTGAACTCTGATTTACATTTGTAGAACAAATGTAAATTGTCTTGGAGAAGATAAAAATTTGACTGCAACTTTGGTAAGAGAAAGTTACATATGTCATCTTTAAGAAGATGTTTTAATGTTTGTTTCATTTAAAACTGTATACTTGGAAAAACTCTTTTGATCAAACATCCATCATTTATATTAAGTAGAATTGCATCCTTTCAGTTCCAGACTGAACCATTATTGAATTTATTTTAATGTACCTCATATTTACAATTTTTTCCTATAAAATAGCAAAACCTTAAATTAATTTTAAAAATAAAAAAAATAGCTATATATTGTTTCCTTTTAGGCTCATTACCTTTATGCTACTTCTATAGCGGAAACTATTACTGCTTTCTTACTTAACATATGTAAGAATGTGATGAGTCAAAGTATAGGCAGTGCGATATAGTTGCTTAGAAAGGAAAGGAAAAAATATTTTGAAGTTGTTGAAGAAATATACAGTGCAATTCTTGGTAAGTTTTTTTAAGTAATGCAATATATATATGTGATATTATTTTAAAATCTAATTTAAACTTAAATAATTTTAATTTTTAGCTTAATTTAGCTCATATTAACTTTATTCTAAAATGTTCTCTTATTTCCTGATCCAATTCCACTTTTTTTTTTTTTTTTTTTAATTAATTCAACACAAGTTTTAAAATTGCTGAAGTCGACAAGTTCCTACACTCCAATTGAAGAGATAAAAAAATTTTCTACCTAAGCGAATTTTTTAAAAAGATCCCTATAATTCCCTTACCTAAATTGACGTATTTAAAGAAATTCCCATCAAAATCTCACAGTATGTAATCACTGGAATAAGTATTTCATTCGGTTTTCCTCTTTATGCTCTTTTGTTCTCTGTGATGTGTCTCGTTGCTGCTGCTTGTGCATAAATTATGCCCCCCTAGGATGGAATAAAAGTGAAGCTTAAAATTCAACAGTCCCTTTTTTTTTATCTTCGGCCTCTGCTTAAAAAATTATATCTACATTTTGTGAGTTGACAGGATTATTATCTATGCCAAAATTGTCAAATGAATTAAAAGAATTGAAATTAAATCCTCTGGTGAGGAGGCAATGCAACATTGCGTTTTGACACTCCTCAGCTCGCTCGCTTGACACTCCTTTTCGTCCCGGCTGACTGACTGTGCCTTTTCACGACACTAAAGCCGATTCAATACCGAATGTTATGCCTTCCGTTCCTGACTACTCGCTGATGGTATGCACTTTCTTCTGTAACCTGTGACCTCATCTGACATTCCTGCTCTGCTGTGCAATACCTCTTTGTTTGTGCTGTTTGTCATCTTCAAGAAGTTTTAAGAGCCTTACCTGTACCAAATAAAACATCCAGATTTTCACTTTATTTTTGTGTTAAATTATCATCACAATATAATAATCACTTTTGTTCAAATTTGAAAGTGTGGCTTATCAGTCCAGTGCTCAATATTGATTCATCAAGAAGGGATTAGTGTTTAAAAAAACAAAAAACAAAATTATCCATCAGAAGTTTCTG
Organism: Argiope bruennichi; assembly: GCF_947563725.1. NCBI lineage: Eukaryota > Metazoa > Arthropoda > Arachnida > Araneae > Araneidae > Argiope > Argiope bruennichi. The sequence goes on from NC_079163.1 coordinate 56,887,484, forward strand.
ACTCAATGGGTGAAAATCAAGATTTAAATTGTATATATTTATTTTATTTTGAATTCCATATTTAAATTTTGAAACTATTGCAAATTATAATATTATTTATAATTTTAATATTATTTTATAATATTATTTAAAATATTGAGATTTTGAGTCTTATCAAATCTGTTTTTAAAATTTTATGCATAAATTTATATGTTTTATTAGAAATATACCTTAGTGTTTTTAAGATCTGGAAAAATGACTGATCCAGGTAAAACAAATGTATCTAACCCTCAGGGTCTAAGTTCAGATAATAAAATTGATAAAGAAGAAAGTGGAATTATTTTTGGAATATTTCAATGAAATTTGTATTGATAATAACAAAACTGATTTGTGGAAAATTAAAAATATTGCCAAATTTCTTAAAGGGTTAGCTTTAACTTATTATATAAATTGTTGCTTAAATATTGATAATTTTGATGATCTTTGTTGTGTATTAACTGAACAATTTATACAGCCCAATATTGTTAATTTTTCTGACTTTTCACAACTTAAATTTGACTAAAAAAATAAGTTAATTGATTATTTTCATAAAAAATTAAATTGTGGTAGGCAATTAGACCTTAATCCACAACTGATTTTGGAAGGTCTTACAGGTGGACTGCCAACTTAATTAAAACAACTGGTAAGCATACAAACCCTTTCTACCCCTACAGAATGGCTTACTAACTATTTTAATTGACAAATAAATTTTTAAAAATGGATGAACCTTTAGAACCAAAACTGGTTAGGTGTAATGAAACCAGAATCAGAACAAGGCATCCTGCATCTTTTATACCTAGGCATAATTTTAATTATGGATTTCAAAACATCTCAACTTTACCAAATCTAGCTGACTTGGGCAATGTACTAACCCTTATACCAATGTAAATATTGTTAATGACACAGGACCCACACTTTCTATTATATCTGCAAATATTGGGAAAATAGAACTTGACTAGAGAAAATGTAAGTCTAATTAAAGTCAAACAAGCTCATGGAGTGTTCCAATTTACCCAAATTTGTGACATTTATTTGAAAATCGGTTAAATAAATAAGAAAATCAAATTTTATAACATGGACAATCCTTTACCATATGTAATCTTAGGACTTTCCAGATTGCAGTTTATATAAATTAAAATATTTGAAATATATTATGATAAAAATATTTCAAAATAGGAAAAATTATTACAAATTTGCATACCAATAATAATTATATTTCTACTTATTATTGAAAATAATAACAAGGTGTGTAGCGTCATGAAAAGTACTTAAAAAGTGCTTAAATTTGAAAACCATTTTTAAGCATCTTAAAGGTGCTTAATTTTCAGAAAAGGTCCTTAAAAAGTACTTTTCTCGTGACGGGAAGCAAGCGTTTTGTTTTATTTCCCCATAAGTTGAAAATCACAATTCGAAATCATGGTCATCAAGGCTTGTTTTACCAAATGTATCAAAAAAAAACAAAAAAAAAAACCCAACAAATGGGAAAATTCTAAGAATTATTCCAAGGGTTCCAGCACATATTAAGGTAATGCTTGATGACTCTTTTTTTCCCTTCCCTTTCTTTTTTGCTCCACCTCCTTTTTTCGTTTTTTTTTTTTTTTTTTTTTTTTTTATCCCCTCCCTTATTTTTCAACAATGTGCATTGCCATTTATTAAAATACTGGAATAGTTATCTGGAAGTTGCGGTCCGAAATGTGTACTATGCCATAACTTTGCTTGAACGACCTACTACAGGTATTCAACTATATTATATTGAATTGTTATTAATTGCGGTATGTAATTACGTTAATCAATCACTTAAAATCTAGTATAATGAAATTTTAACTTTGGCACCTTTAATTTTCAATGACCGTGGTATCTTTCGTGGTATTTTTTTAATGTCCCTATCCATTTGAACATTTTTATTTGTTGGACTATTCTTGCCAAGCTTTTTTTGACTTAAAAAAAAATTGCTGTATCTGGTACTGAAATATTTGTAAAGAAATTTTTACAAAAAGTTTTATGGAATTTTTTTTCAGGATTTAGGTCTTATCAATTTATAATAATTTTTTTTTTCTTTTTATATCTCTTATAGAAATTTTTTCCCAATAAAATCTCTCTTTATATATAAAGTCTTGTCCTGAGCAACGCCCAGCATTAAGCCATTGAAGTTAGGAACATCAAGTTTGGGAAGTTATTTTTTGGGCATTAGGACACACTAAGAACTTTCTCAAACTTTTAATTCGAAGTTTAATTTTAAAAAATAGAATTTTAACGTGTTTTCATTACATCAAAGCATATTATGGCATAAAATTATTTTAACACCGTTTTAAAGGTTAAAAAGGAATAGCTTTTGAATAATAATTTTATTTTTGGTTGGATGTAAATTTTAATTATATTTTTTTATTCTGAGAAATTAGTTTTGGACAATGCGATATATTGTCTCGGGCTGGCTTCAAGAAAGACTTTCTGAAAAGAAAAAAAAAAGAAAAAGAAAGCTTCAATTGGATTTTTACTTTTTCGTATACGAAATTTAGCGAAAATATTGCAATCGTCAAAAAATTCGAACTTGAGATTTTGATGTATCTCCACGTTTCATACCTCTTTGAATTCGAAAACACATTTGCAGAAAGTATCTGTCTCTGTCAAGGATAACAAAGAAACACTTTGAGCTAGATGGATGAAATTTGATATGCGGTCCTCACACCAAACTTGTAGATTTCGGTCAAATTTTCAGCAACATCCGTTTAGAGGAAATCTGTTTGTCTATCTGACTGTTTGAATATAAGTTAGCATGATAACTTCAAAACGAAGAGAGCTGAATACTTAAAATTTAGTACACAGATTTAGTATCTATTGTATAAACATCTGCCAAGTTTTGAGCTAAATCCAAAAAGGGGTTCATCACATGTCCGCCTGTACTTTCATAAATATGTAAACGCGACAACTCAAAAATATAGCAAATTTGGTATGTAATTTTGTGACGATAAGTGTAGTTTTGAGTCAAATTTTTGTTTTAATCAAGTGGGAAGAATGCATCTAAAACCCAAATTTGCTTTTCGGATACTTTCAACCGCATGCCAGAGATTAATCCCAAAACACTTGCCAACATTCACACTATAGATAGAAACAGTAAAAATATTTAATTCACGCTTAGTGATAATATTCCGAAATGTACGCCAATGGCACACAAGGTATTTCTCTGCAATATACGAGAAAATTTTGGGGATACGCTCTCGCTGGCTTATTTCCGTTTAACTTCTAACTACAGAGCTGATATATATATATATTTTTTACTTGTTTCCTTTATTTATAAAAATTAGGACTTGTCAAAGCATTTTCATTTCTTTGGAAATTATATATACCGTTTCTTCTGCAATTTTTTTTTAAGTAAGAATTTTTATTTATAGATTAAAAAGCAGGTTTTCATTAAATTTTAGGAACGTTAAACGTTCAAAAAAGACTTTTACTACACTTTTAAAAATAAGAGGCGATAAGACAATTTCATTTTAGTCTGATCATTTGTAAAAGCTGCTATTTTCTGTTAAAAATTATTTTAAAAACTTAGTTAGAACATGACTTTGTTCTATCATCAATTTCATGGCAGTCTTGCCAGTTGTATGATGATAGTCATATGAATGCTGTAATTTTTAGCTTTATAAGATTACTTAATTGAAATTACTTAATATAATTGAAATTACTTAATATAATAAATCAGTGCAAGGTGATATTTGCTCTTTTCATCCCAGCAATGTTGGATCTTAATTGTTGTTGCTTATATAAAAATCTTGGGTCATGCTGAAAACAAATGCAAAATATTTGGTCATGCTGAGCTCCTACACCACTATCGACATTTTCAGAAATGTTGTATCTATCTGATATTTTATTTTAATTTTAAGAAAAGTTGAAAAAGATATTTATTTTTAATCTTTTAAAAGTTGACTTAATTTTTTTGGTATTAATAGGGTTTTTCCCCCCTAATTGTTATGATCATTTCTATGCTTTTCTCAAATTCAAAAAGGCATAATTTTACAATAGAAGATGTTGTGCAAATATAGAAATAAATATTAAAATTAAAAAAAATATATATATAAAATTAATTTTTAAGAATTTTTTGTCAATAAAAACTATGCATTATTATAAAATAGGGGAAAAAAATACTACGCTAGAAAATATGCCGTTTATGCGCGCATTCTTATACAAAGGTGCTTAATTTTTGGGGCTGAGGTGCTTAAAAAGTGCTTAAAAGTACTTTATTTTTGCAGCAGTTTTTCACTACGCACCCTGATTAAGATGAAGGCAGTGAATACCTCAGAGGAAATTTTTCTACCTCTAATTGTAAACAAACTATCTGTACCTATGTTATCACTTGTGTCAGAATATTCTCATATGTTTGTGAAAAATAAATGTGATGGTGGTAGAAGAAGATAGAACACCCTAGAATAAATTTAACATCTGTTTTACCAATTTCACAGCGGGCTTATAAGACCTCTGCTACTGATGAAATTGAAGTAAATAAGCAAATAAAAATGTGTTAGTTGCAGGTTTAATACAAGAATCTACTAGTAATTATTCCTTCCCTTTAACATTAGCATATAAAAAAGAGGAAAATAGAAAAGGTCGATTTTTTATTGATTATCATAAAATTAATTCTCTTTGTAAATCTGAGGCAGAGCCTCTACCTAGAATAGATACTTTATTACATAAATTAAGTACTGCTAGAGTTTTTTCAACTTTGGATCTTGCATCTGGATATTGGCACATACCTTTGCATGAACAAGATAAACATAATTGGCTTTTGTAACTACTGAAGGTTTATATGAATCTCAAGTACTGTCTACCTTTTGGCTTTAAAAATGCACCTGCAATATTCAATAGAACTATTTGTGGAATTTTAAATAAACATAAATTTTTAAATTTTGCATGTTACTATTTTGATAACAGTAGTTTTCTCTAACTCATTAGATTAACACTATGATAATTTAAAACAGATTTTCTAAATGTGTATTTGCTGAAGATGGAATTAATTTTGTAAGGTATGAAGTCAAAGAAAGGTGCAATTTCTCCTGATAACCATAATATTAAAAGTATAAAAAAATTATAACCTTCAAAAAATGTTAAACTACTTCAAAGTTTCCTTGGTTCTGTAAAGATTTATAATAAGTTCATTGATTCTTTTGCTAAAATTAGAGAACCCTTAAATAATCTTCTTAAAAGAGTTACACCATGGCAATGGAGAAAATACTGTTAAAAACCTTTTGAAATATTAAAAAATAAATTGATTGCTAAACCAGTGCTTATAACTATACAACCCTAATTTGCCTCTTCATGTTTTTTGTGATGCATCTCGTGTAACCATTGGAGCTGTTCTAAAAAACAGCCTGACTGTTCTGGATAATTACATCCAGTATTTTATCATTCAAGAACTTTATGCCCCTATGAAGAAAATTATTGTATAACTGAGTTGGCATGTTTAACAATAGTAGATACTCTTGATAAATTTTATTACTATTTACATGGGAAAAATTCATACTGATTGTGTTGCTCTTGTTTGGCTTAAAAATTTATGGGGTAGATTATGTCATTGGTCTTTAAATTTAAACATGTTTGATTATGAAGTTAAATATTTAAAGGGAACATCTAATGTTGAAACTGATATGTTATCATGGCATCCTACTACTCAATATCTCCAGCATTCTGTGCATTTATTGGAATTGGATGAGATAAAACACTATCAAAATTTAGACAATACTAAATATAAAAATATTTATTATCTACTTGTTGTTAAAAAGAAAAAAATGTTTAGAATAGTTGTACCTTTTTCTCTTAGGAGAAAGGTTTTGCAAAGTGCTTATGAAGAATTTGGACATCCAGGCACTCAAAAAATGATAAATCTAATTACTCCTCAATATTATTGGCCCCATATTACTCAAGATATTGCATCTTTTGTCAAACATTGTGATGTTTGTCAACTAAATAAAAAAAAAGGGTAAAAAAGATTTGGCTTTTTACAGGTTGTGTTTCCCACAGATCGTCTTTCTGTCGATACTGTTGGTGGATTTAATTACAGTTGAACTGAAAAATTTGTCATATAGTAATTGATCATGCTACTGGATATGTTTGGGCTTTTCCTTACAAAAATGAAAATTCTGAACCATCTATATATGTAAAACACTTAGGTGAATGCAAAAGCAGGCCGAATTTATTAATCGCCGTTTGGCAACACTTGACACCGCTAAACGAGTAGGGCTTTAATTTTTTCTTTTCCACGCGCTAACGAGGTTAGGCTTTACATGTTTTCAAGCGACATGTTCAAGCATGCGCGGTGTGTTCTGGCTGTTGACAACTGTATTTTCATAAAATGCTTACATGAACGTAAAATCAGGTTGAATTTGTTAATTGTCGTTTGGCGAAGCGATTTGAAAGGAACTGCGTTAGCAGTTCCTGGGGGTTGGCGAGCAGGGGGCGGAGCCCCCAGTATTAATATATTAAAGCAGATTTTCCAAATTTAGGTACCTTCCAAATTATTAGCTGATAGAAATGGTGCTTTTACCTAATCTAAATGTAAACATTTCCTCAGAAATTACAGCGTCAAGCATCTGATAGCCTCTTCACATCATCCACAAATTAATGGGAAATGTAAAAGAGTTAACCAATCAATAATAACTAAATTAAGTGTAACTTCACTTCTCCAGTTAAAATTCCTTGGTCTAGACTTTTAGAACAAGTAATCAATGAATATAATTTAACACTCCATTCTGTTAAAAAAATGTCCTCCTGCATATTTTTTATTTGGCACTTTACCTTATCTTCCCTCTTAACTCAAAATCAATTCTGTCCTCCAGTAGAACCTAAAAAATTAGCCAATGATAATACCATAAAATATCATGATAAAAATAAAATAAGATATGATGCTAGATTCATAGATTCTCCACTTAAATCTGGTGACATTGTAATGTATGAAGAATTTAATTATCCGAATCTTAGAAAATTATCTCCAGTATTTTCAGGTCCATATGAAATAGTAACTAAAATTTTAGATGTAAATTATGAAATAACTAAACCAAATGCATTAACAAACAAAGCTACTGATATTGTCCATGTATCAGAATTAAGAACCTATTACCCACTATTACTACTCACTAGAAAAATTAAAGTTAGGTCATGAATAATAATTTTCCCATGTTTCTTCCACATAAACCCCAACTTAGGTTGGCCCATTGTCACTGCTAGTAAGAGTTTTTTCCCCCTTCATAATAATGATGATGTTGTGATAGGCGACATCACAACATATATTCACATATAGAAGTCTTATTCAGATGCGTGTATCAAGTCAACCTCCCAATTAATTTCTGTCTCTTTTTATCCTGAATATTTTGTTCTCATCTTTGGAACCGAATATCCCTGGACGGGAGTAGAAAGAGAATAAGAATTATATCCCACTTCTTGGTGTTCTAATTTTTAGGTCATTAAGTTTCACCGACTGCTAGAAATTAGTGGACAAGGTTTAACTAGTCACTTTTAATTGGCTAACTGGTAGGTTAAATGTCTCCCCCCTTCAAAAGTACATATTTTTATGCCATTTGTTTGAGTATTAATATTTATATCAAAAGTATTTTGAATGTCATATTAATTATTTTCATATTCAAGTGTTTCATATAAAAACAGAAATATGTTGATATTTTATTATTATTATACAAGTTGAATTTATTTTTCCATTATTTTCCATCTAATTTGATAATTTTGGTGAACTTTCTACTATTAAAGGACACTGTGTTCAAGCATTCCCTAGAAACATTCCTCGCCAAATAGACACAATCAGCTGAGATTCTGCAGAAAATCATTTTTATATTGCACAGTTTAATATTATGTTGGTGTTATTGAATATTTAAATTTATATAATATTTTCACAAATATCACTTTATATTTTTAATATTCTTGCTCAAAATGATTTTTATATTAATGTAAAGGTAAGGAAACTTAGATATCACTTTTAATATGCATTTAAATTTAAATTTCTTACTTGAACACCACTGTAAATTATAGCTGTATGTCATGGGGCCCTGACGCACTTCCATGTCTTGTGGTGGGAGTAAAATTGTAATGATATTTTAAAATCTAATTTCAAGTTAATTTTCTGATTTTTAGCTTAATTTAGCCCATATTAATTTCATTCTAAAATGTTCTCTTATTTCCTGATCCAATTTTCACCTTTTTTATTTAATTCAACATAAGTTCTAAAATTGCTGAAATCGACAAGCTCCCACAAGATATAATGATTCGTTTATTTTTCCAAAATGATAGATAATTAAATTTGTATATAATTCATTAATAAGTGTTGTACAGTCATTTGTTGGAATCACTAATAAAATTTTAAAATGCCAAAATTTACAATAATTATTCTTATTTCAGGAAAGTATAGTTCTATTCTTTATTTAGTTATGAAGAAATTTTATGGTATCTATATCAAAATCATGACAATAAAGAAATGGTTTATTGTATTGAATATGCTAGGATGCTTCATTTTTTCTTTTTATTAGTAACTTATTAAAAAAAGAATTGTATAGTTTTTGTTTCAAATATTAATGTCCTATTTTAAATAGTATATGCAAACAAAAAAATGTTTTTAAAATAATATATGCAGTTTGGATAGGTTTGCAGTACATAAAACTTACTTTAAATATCTGATAAAGCTCAGACGAAAAAGTGAAAACTAGCATTCATAATTTAAAGGAGACTAAGTTATAGTCTCAGGAATAACCGAAACAAAATTACAACAAACAAAATCATTCTTTTACCAGAATTATTAGAAATGGAAATAAAATATCATGCAATATATATGCATGAATTTAAAAAAAATTGATATAATATATTCCAGTATTTTGGCACTTATGCTTATTCTTGTCTCTTTTTACAGCTGCAGCTGCCTTAAAATTTCCAGACACCCAAAGAGAATAACTTGCGGAGAAATTTGGTTGTGTGTTGGCATCAGCTTGCGACTGGAATGGTTGTAGAGTAACGAAAAAAATCAAAAGTCTCTGACTGCAAAAAATAATTTTTATATTTGAAAAAATTTAATAGGAAGAATAAATTAATTTTATATCCACATATGCTTTATTCAATCTGCGCATCTTATACTTGAGATTTTTTAAAAACATAACTTTGTATGCACAAGTTTATAAACTAATTCATATTATTCAATAATCAAAAGATAAAACTGAATCTTTCTTTAAAAGATAATGGTTTCGAAGTCTTTTTTTTTTTCTTTATTACAGTGTAAATATATTTTTAAGGGTGTTAATGCCTGCTGTCTACTCACTTGATCATTCTTTTGAATTTTTCATTCAAATTATGTATATTAAAAAAAAATATTTTTGAATTCAAATCTGTTTAATGTCGAATCAATATTTTTTTTTTTTTTCTGGAGAAATTTGTTTATCTTTTTCTAGTAAAAATTATAATTTTTAAGAACTTTGAACCAAATTAGTTGTATTTAAAATGTATTTATTTTTGAAAGGAAGAAATTTTCAGAAAATTATCTAATACAATTGAGTACTTTTCTTTGTTCAAAAACATAATTCTCAACTGTTTTTTTAAATATTTTTGACTAATGGATTAATAAATACTTATTCTTGTCTTGTATTATAAAAATATTTGTGTAATATACTACTAAAATATTTAATCTTCTAAATTGGATTTGAATAGAATATTACGGTAGAAAGCAAAAACTTCAGAAACCTTTAATATTTATTATTATTATTGCACTTTGACACTCAAAACCTTCAGGGTTACATTATAAAAATGGCAGAATAATTTTAGTCAACCGTTAATTTCCAATGAACTTACATATTATGCCTTTAATTCAGAGCTTTTAGTAAATTTTATTGAAAGTCCTTATCAAGCTCAAAACAGAATTTAGGCCATTTTTATTAAACTGTGAGATACAATAGATTAAAGAAGCTTGGAATTCAATAACAAGAAAAAACACTTTAAACAGATTCGGAGAACAATTTGAGATATTCTGCTTATTTTCGGGAAATTTCAGTAGTTTTTACAGTAGAATAATTGAAAAATTTAGGAAGTTTAAATATTACCATTTTTTTTCCTTATGGAAAATAGAGTATTACATTATTTTCTTAGGTAGAAAAAGGATCTAAATTATTAATATAGTATACATGGAAACTGCATAATATAATATAGGAGAACTACATTGAATACTGTCGGAAAACTGTTGTATGATGTTGGGGAAACTATATTGTATAATATTGGGGGGCTATATTGTATAATATTCAACAATATAACACAAATCTTACTTTTTACATTGTTCCCATGTTGTAAAACTATTGTTTTTTCAAATCTTAAAATATTAAACTATATGACAAGTCTCACATTTTACACAGTTTTAATATTGTGAAACAATATTGTAAAATACTGTTTTTTCATATTTTGCAATATAATGTTCTACTTGGGATCAATAAATGGTAATATGAAGATTTCTTCAATCATTTACTAAAAAAAGATCGTTTATTATTTTTTTTATATCTTATACATAAAATGGGATAAAAGGTTCCTGATGTCAATCCTATTGAAACGCATTAAAACATCGTGTCATTTAATTGCTTTTTTTCCTGGCAAAATTTCAATCCTTCTGAGTTTCTATAGAATTAATCGACAATAGTACATATCATTCATTGTCAGGGAATTCATATTTCCCACAGAGAACATCTGCCGAAAACGCTTTAAATGTCCAAAATCGCTTCAGACTGACACCTCAGGATGAAAGGGAGTAAAGGAGGAAAAGAAAATCTGGTCCCCGCAGGAGGGCAGTAAACTCCAGAAACAAGCGTTCAGATTCAGGGAAGCCAATTTCCTATCCCCTTAATTGAAGACAAAGTATAAGGTAGAAATCTAAGAATGGGTTGAAAAGTGAACGGACAAGTTATTCTTAGAAGTACAGAATCATTGAAATCTTTCGAAACCGCATATCACTGTAATTGGGCTATTCAAAAGAAATGTTTGTTAGTGTGAATAGAAATGGCGAATGTATTACAAGCGGTTATTACGTAACCAATATCAAAAAGTCACAAATAACAGTGATCGATGCTTTTCAAAGAGTGGTGTGATTAAAATCCTTGATACGATCTTACCGGTGATATTTCGATTTCAGGTCTTGGATCACGATAGAAAATAACAATCGATACGATCTTTCCAATGAACCTCTCAAACAAGAATTCAATCATATATAGGGGAAGTCCCTTACACATTGATGCACGTTCCTGGAACAGACCTCCCACAAATAGTTGTGGGACATCTGATCACATGCTGAGAGTTTCCCATTTCACAAAGAGTCAGGTCCGAGCTATCCGGATCCTGTCGCAAGATAACCATCGTTGGAAGCAATACGCGGCTTGTCTCATTGTACGAAAACAAGATTTCTTTCGCACTCAAGTCTCCACAGAAAAATATTTACAGTAGACTCCCGATTATCCGCACCTGCCGCACTAAGTCTTTTTTTTTTTTTTTTTTTTTTTTTTTGCTTCCAAGCAAAGAGAAAATGCTTCCAAAGCAAGAAGCAAACACAAATGACTGATTTCTTCAAAAAGGTGTAGTTTTACAGTTATGCTTTTGTAATTACGTAATACATTACAGTATTAAAACAGTACATATCTATTAATTTTTCTGTGTATCCTTGACGCTTCTCGTAAGTACAAAGCACTTTTCTGTTGCACATTTTAGGTTAGTTTTGAGTGATATACTAAAATATTAAGCGTTAGTTGAACATTTCCTGCTGTTTATTTTACGTTTTACTGTACATAAAACGATTTTTCAAAGTTGGAATGACTGTTTTCTCTTTTGCTATACCCGTTTTTAGCTTTTTTCGGATTATCTGCGATTTTTGTTATCCGCGGCGGCCGTGCCACCCAATTCCGCGGATAATCGGGAGTGTACTGTATTTGTTTTTTTTTAACGAGTTTCTGTAGATATTCAGTGCTCCAAACAAATTTCATATGTGATATCCTTAAAGGGATATAAACACCATAATTACTATTTTTCTATGATTGAAACGATTTGATATTCTCATAATTAAATTTTCTGTGCCTGGATAGCATGAGAATTCCGCTGATCTGAATGATTGCCCAATTTTTTAAAAACAGTTTTATGGCTTATTTTCAAGCTCTTTTAAAAATAAAAGAGATATTTTAAATAAATTGCCAATCATAAATTTCTCTTCAGGGATTTTTAAAAATATCTTGGGTGATGCACAGAAATTCATCCAAATGTAAATATTTTTTTTTAATATATTACAGAACATCTCAATGCCGGTGTCACGTATATATCAATACTTTTGTTTACATATCATCAATATTATGTTTGGCATTGTGGTAAAGAAAAAATGCTTCGTTTATTAAAATTTCGGAATTTAACGGGGAAAAATTATAATGTTTGCATTAAAAATATTTATTTATTCTTTTTGCGATAAACTGACTTTTAAAGAATTTTTTATTTAAATGAAGTTAAATACATTACCAATTTAATATAAAAATTATTCTCCCCCTCCGCCCGCTTCTACAAAGTGTTCTAGAGGTACATAAAAGAGAAATGAAATCATTAGACTCGAAAATATAATCTCATAAATTTTCAAAAAAGTCATTTCAAGAAAATGCCAGTAATGTTCACTGAGTCTCAATTAATCTAAACTAAAGATTAAAAATATCAAATCGCAATTTCTGAAGGTAAAGGAAGATAAATTACTGAAAAAGAGTGGCAACCAGCGTTTCGATTCTCAGTCATGTATATTTTAGACTGTATTATCTACACATTTTTATTGAAATTGTACTTTATTTTTTTAAAGGAGTAATAAAATTGTATTTTATTTTTTTGAGGAAGTTTTAATAAACTATACTATATTAAAAAAATCATGAAACTCCATTAATTATAAAATAGTTATTATCAAAACTAAAATACCTTCAAATTAACATTCTTACATATTAAAATAAATTCTGTATTTTTTAAAAATTATCTATTGTAAGCTTTTTAGCCGTCAGTATCTTGTAGAACGTAGCTAAGTGCGGTTTTGAGTCTCGAAATATTGTATACTTTTCAGAAATTACAAAAAATAACAGTAAAATTAATGCATTATTTCACTAATATAAATATTATAATTATAAATGTTTTAAAGATTGTAATTTATAAAAGTCTCCTCGTATTTTTGTGTATTTTGTCCTTTAGCTAGGTAATCCAATTGAGGTCCCCATGAATCTCAGTGCATCTAGATAATTTTAAAAAAAAGAACTGTTTTTGCGGGATTTTTTTTTTTTTTTCCCCCGAGATTCAAACATAGCGATATTCGTAAAAACGATACTATCTATGGCTTATCTTTTTCATTAAGAGTGTAAAAACCTAGTTGAGCCTATAAGATATTCTTATATGATTCGCATAGCGCATAAAATTATCTAATTTAATATATAAATTAAATAATTAAGTATTTCCCAGATTTGGAATAATAATAATAATAAAGCTTTAAAAAACCTGATGTGTTAAATATGTTAATATTGTTTATATATTTGATTCACTTTGATTGCGATTATTGTGGATTTAATGTTCTTAAAATATAATTTAGCTGACTTAATGTAAAAAAAATGCAAGATCGCTGGAGTCTATACGATTTTATGCTAAAAAGAAAGTTAATAAAGCATTCTTAAAAAATGTGTTTAAATGACATTTGGATGGAGGCTAGGGATTTTTTATTTGCTTGAAAACTTCATTCCAAGTAGTGATATAAATAATATTATTAAACTTGACACTTATTGTATAATACCATTTGTTTTAATTTGGATTTTTATGCAGTTGTACATCGTATAAAATTCTTCCTTAGTTATTATTTTATTTTAAAATCAGTTTAGTCTCTTCTTTATTTTTATGAACACAAAAGAATATATGCATTCATTTAATGGCAATGCAGCAGTAAATTTAACCCATAGAAAAATGATGAACAAAGTTCAAACCCTTCTACGGTAAACTTACAGAATAGTGTAGTAGAATCAGACTATTAAGGAAAAAAAAAAAGAAATTAAACAGTAAAAATCTGATTTTCCTGGAGGTTACGAGAAGAAAACATAGTATCTGCAACATTTATTTGCAAATATTATGTTTGCTTCTCGTAACCTCCTACACTATGAAAAAATGTGGTGTAATAAAAAGGCAGAGTAAATAATTAAGATTTTAATTCATTGATGGTTATAAAATATTCTAACAATACCATTTTTTCGATACTATGAGATCAAATCAACTCTACTTATTCTTAAAAATGCATACACACACATAGACAAAAATATTTTAATAGCAGAACAAGAAATAAATTCACCTCATATAAAAATTTTACAAATATATACTTTTTTTTTTCTTCAAGAATTAAATCCTTCTTCCTAATGTCTGGAAATAATTTTATAATTCAATATAATAAAAAGATTTTCATAATTTTAAACATTTTAAAAAATTCGAAGGATCAGACATTTAATTTGTAACAACTAGACCCTTATCAAAGCAAAAATTATGATTTTTTTTTTTCACGTAAGCTTTATGCAGTGTTATATGAAACAGCTGAAAAACGATTACCAATTTCTACACAGATTTACTGCGTTTTGAAACTGCAAGGCAATTTCTCAGAAATAAAATAATAATAAAAAGGATCTATTATTCTCACAAAGAGAAAATTCGACACGATAAGCAACCGGTGTCCTAACACTGCTTTCGGGTAGCTGGGAATTAATTAGCATTCCTACTGGACCGAAAATCTGCAGAAGGGGAAAGCAATATCTTTGCCCAATTTGTGACTCTTAAAAGTAGTAAA